>NW_027192650.1:3319312-3621067 GCF_949987515.2 Delphinus delphis
GCTAAAACATGCATGTGGAACCTAGAGTATGATCAACCATGTGATTGGGAGACGTGTTCAAATATGTCTCAGTTTTCGTACCCTGGTACTCGGGTGCAACATTCCAGACGCTTTACTAACACTCTCCCCACTTGGAGAGTCAGCGCCTTTAACCTCTTGTTTGGCCCAGTTTGCAATTTCTGCGGAAGATGAACAGGAATAGCGAGAACCAATGAGAGACTAGCTGGAGGTGTCTGGACGGGCAAATTTAACTCTCATTTCCCACCAGAAAGAGGAAATAACCAAAGGCTCAGCGTGCCGTGCCGGAACCAGATTAGGGCCTGAAGCCATCCTGCGGTGTTGCGGCCAGGTCACAAGAAAGCGAGTTGAAGAAAGGAGCTCAGGGGCACTGTAATTCACAAACCTGCAGAGTTATAAATGACAGCTATCGTCCAAAAATAGACTGAAGTAAGGCTGCCAAGAGGACTTGAAAGCGGGGCAGAATTGCAGGAAACCAATTTCAGGAGGTAGACTGGAATTGCATTGAAAGCATAGGAAAAGAGGCAGAACGTCCACAATGATGCACTTGGCCAAAAAGGGCGTATGCGTTTTTTCCTGAATATATTCAGGAAAAAACGCATACGCCCTTTTTGGCCAACCAAGCAAGCTTGCAAAGGAAATCTGCACTACAATGAAGTCTCACTTCCCCCCGGTCAAAAGGGCCATCTGAAAAAAGTGTAAAATCCAGAAGGGCAGGACAGGCCATGGAGAACTGGGAGCCTTGTTATGCTGATGGGCGGGATGTAAATTGCCAACAGACACTTGGGAGAAGTGTATGGTGTTTCCTGAAACATCTAAAAAACAAAGCAACAGAGCCTAGGGCACTTCCACTTATGGTCCTATAGCTTAGGGAAATTAAAATCAAAAAGACACAGCCACCTCAAAGTTTGGGACGCCTCTGTTTACAAGAACCCCGTTTACCGTACAAGTTCAATATCACAGAAAGTGAAAAATGGATAAAGAACATGCGGTACTTACGTACAATGCAGTATCACTCAGCAATGAAATCTATGTCATCAGGCCCGTATCAGCATAATGAGTGGATTCAGGTATGATGATTCTAACTGAAATAAGTCACACAGAAAAAGAAACATCATAAGATATCACTAATAAATGGAATGTAAACTTGGCTACACAGGAACTGAATTCCAAAACAGAACAGGGTCTCAAATTTAGAAAACCAACTTATGCTTGCTTAAGGGTAAAGGTGAGTTGGGGTGCTGCATAAAACCAGAGATTGAAATGAGCACAGATAAAGTTCCTTAAGTCAAATATGGAATAGACAAGAGCTACTCCTTGCTCAACGAAATGGACTCAACACCGCATATTAAACGCCTAAGAATGTACCTGACTAGTAAGTATCTTAAAACCTATGGATTGCTATGTCTCTGAAAGAGAATCAAGCATGTGTACAGGGGCATAAACGCAGAAGTGATAGGATTGGAGAGGTTCGGTGAGCAAATGAAGACCCTTTGAAGTCATATTGCATGGTACCCATTCCACGGGTTTCAACTACCCAGGTTTAAGGTATTCTTCCTTCAGCTAAATCATGCATGTGGAACCTAGAGTATGATCAACCATGTGATTGGGAGACGTGTTCAAATATGTCTCAGTTTTCGTGCCCTGGTACACGGGTGCAACATTCCAGACGCTTTACTAACACTCTCCCGACTTGGAGAGTCAGCGCCTTTAACCTCCTGTTTGGCCCAGTTTGCAATTTCTGCGGAAGATGAACAGGAATAGCGAGAACCAATGAGAGACTAGCTGGAGGTGTCTGGACGGGCAAATTTAACTCTCATTTCCCACCAGAAAGAGGAAATAACCAAAGGCTCAGCGTGCCGTGCCGGAACCAGATTAGGGCCTGAAGCCATCCTGCGGTGTTGCGGCCAGGTCACAAGAAAGCGAGTTGAAGAAAGGAGCTCAGGGGCACTGTAATTCACAAACCTGCAGAGTTATAAATGACAGCTATCGTCCAAAAATAGACTGAAGTAAGGCTGCCAAGAGGACTTGAAAGCGGGGCAGAATTGCAGGAAACCAATTTCAGGAGGTAGACTGGAATTGCATTGAAAGCATAGGAAAAGAGGCAGAACGTCCACAATGATGCACTTGGCCAAAAAGGGCGTATGCGTTTTTTCCTGAATATATTCAGGAAAAAACGCATACGCCCTTTTTGGCCAACCAAGCAAGCTTGCAAAGGAAATCTGCACTACAATGAAGTCTCACTTACCCCCGGTCAAAAGGGCCATCTGAAAAAAGTGTAAAATCCAGAAAGGCAGGACAGGCCATGGAGAACTGGGAGCCTTGTTATGCTGATGGGCGGGATGTAAATTGCCAACAACCACTCGGGAGAAGTGTATGGTGTTTCCTGAAACATCTAAAAAACAAAGCAACAGAACCTAGGGCACTTCCACTTATGGTCCTATAGCTTAGGGAAATTACAATCAAAAAGACACAGCAACCCCAAAGATTGGAACGGCTCTGTTTACAAGAACCTCCTTTACAGTACAAGTTCAACATCGCAGAAAGTGAAAAATGGATAAAGAAGTTGTGGTATTTACTTACAAAGCAATATCACTCAGCATTGAAATCTGTGTCATCAGGCCCTTAGCAGCACAATGAGTGGATTCAGGTATGATGATTCTAACTGAAATAAGTCACACAGAAAAAGAAACATCATAAGATATCTGTAATACACGGAATGTAAACTTGGCTACACAGGAACTGAATTACAGAACAGAACAGGGTCTCAAATTTAGAAAACCAACTTATGCTTGCTTAAGGGGAAAGATGAGTTGGGGTGCTGCATAAAACCAGAGATTGAAATGAGCACAGATAAAGTTCCTTAAGCCAAATATGGAATAGACAAGAGCTACTCCTTGCTCAACGAAATGGACTCAACACCCCATATTAAACGCCTAAGAATATACCTGACTAGTAAGTATCTTAAAACCTATGGATTGCTATGTCTCTAAAAGAGAATCAAGCATGTGTACAGGGGCATAAACGCAGCAGTGATAGGATTGGAGAGGTTCGGTGAGCAAATGAAGACCCTTTGAAGTCATATTGCATGGTACCCATTCCACGGGTCTCAACTCTCCAGGTTTTAGGTATTCTTCCTTCAGCTAAAACATGCATGTGGAACCCAAGTATGATCAACCATGTGAACGGGAGACGTGTTCAAATATGTCTCAGTTTTCCTCCCCTGGTACTCGGGTGCAACATTCCAGACGCTTTACTAACACTCTCCCCACTTGGAGAGTCAGCGCCTTTAACCTCGTGTTTGGCCCAATTTGCAATTTCTGCGGAAGATGAACAGGAATAGCGAGAACCAATGAGAGGCTAGCTGGAGGTGTCTGGACGGGCAAATTTAACTCTCATTTCCCACCAGGAAGAGGAAATAACCAAAGGCTCAGCATGCTGTACCGGAACCAGATTAGGGCCTGAAGCCATCCTGCGTTGTTGCGGCAGCTCAAAAGAAAGCGAGTTGAAGAAAGGAGCTCAGGGGCACTGTAATTCACAAACCTGCAGAGTTATAAATGACAGCTATCGTCCAAAAATATACTGAAGTAAGGCTGCCAAGAGGACTTGAAAGCGGGGCAAAATTGCAGGAAACCAATTTCAGGAGGTAGACAGGAATTGCATTTCAAGCATAGGAAAAGAGGCAGAATGTCCACAGTGATGCACTTGGCCAAAAAGGGCGTATGCGTTTTTTCCTGAATATATTCAGGAAAAAATGCATACGCCCTTTTTGGCCAACCAAGCAAGCTTGCAAAGGAAATCTGCACTACAATGAAGTCTCACTTCCCCCCGGTCAAAAGGGCCATCTGAAAAAAGTGTAAAATCCAGAAAGGCAGGACAGGCCATGGAGAACTGGGAGCCTTGTTATGCTGATGGGCGGGATGTAAATTGCCAACAACCACTCGGGAGAAGTGTATGGTGTTTCCTGAAACATCTAAAAAACAAAGCAACAGAGCTTAGGGCACTTCCACTTATGGTCCTATAGCTTAGGGAAATTAAAATCAAAAAGACACAGCCACCCCAAAGTTTGGGACGCCTCTGTTTACAAGAACCTCGTTTACCGTACAAGTTCAATATCACAGAAAGTGAAAAATGGATAAAGAACTTGTGGTACTTACGTACAATGCAGTATCACTCAGCAATGAAATCTATGTCATCAGGCCCGTAGCAGCATAATGAGTGGATTCGGGTACGGTGATTCTAACTGAAATAAGTCACACAGAAAAAGAAACATCATAAGATATCACTAATACACGGAATGTAAACTGGGCTACACAGGAACTGAATTCCAAAACAGAACAGGGTCTCAAATTTAGAAAACCAACTTATGCTTGCTTAAGGGGAAAGGTGAGTTGGGGTGCTGCATAAAACCAGAGATTGAAATGAGCACAGATAAAGTTCCTTAAGCCAAATATGGAATAGACAAGAGCTACTCCTTGCTCAACGAAATGGACTCAACACCGCATATTAAACGCCTAAGAATGTACCTGACTAGTAAGTATCTTAAAACCTATGGATTGCTATGTCTCCGAAAGAGAATCAAGCATGTGTACAGGGGCATAAACGCAGCAGTGATAGGATTGGAGAGGTTCGGTGAGCAAATGAAGACCCTTTGAAGTCATATTGCATGGTACCCATTCCACGGGTTTCAACTACCCAGGTTTTAGGTATTCTTCCTTCAGCTAAAACATGCATGTGGAACCCAGAGTATGATCAACCATGTGATCGGAAGACGTGTTCAAATATGTCTCAGTTTTCCTCCCCTGGTACTCGGGTGCAACATTCCAGACGCTTTACTAACACTCTCCCCACTTGGAGAGTGAGCGCCTTTAACCTCCTGTTTGGCCCAGTTTGCAATTTCTGAGGAAGATGAACAGGAATAGCGAGAACCAATGAGAGGCTAGATGGAGGTGTCTGGACGGGCAAATTTAACTCTCATTTCCCACCAGGAAGAGGAAATAACCAAAGGCTCAGCGTGCCGTACCGGAACTAGATTAGGGCCTGAAGCCATCCTGCGGTGTTGCGGCCAGGTCACAAGAAAGCGAGTTGAAGAAAGGAGCTCAGGGGCACTGTAATTCACAAACCTGCAGAGTTATAAATGACAGCTATCGTCCAAAAATAGACTGAAGTAAGGCTGCCAAGAGGACTTGAAAGCGGGGCAGAATTGCAGGAAACCGATTTCAGGACGTAGACTGGAATTGCATTGAAAGCATAGGAAAAGAGGCAGAACGTCCACAATGATGCACTTGGCCAAAAAGGGCGTATGCGTTTTTTCCTGAATATATTCCCCTGGTCAAAAGGGCCATCTGAAAAAAGTGTAAACTCCAGAAAGGCAGGACAGGCCATGGAGAACTGGGAGCCTTGTTATGCTGATGGGCGGGATGTAAATTGCCAACAACCACTCGGGAGAAGTGTATGGTGTTTCCTGAAACATCTTAAAAAGAAAGCAACAGAGCCTAGGGTACTTCCACTTATGGTCCTATAGCTTAGGGAAATTAAAATCAAAAAGACACAGCCACCCCAAAATTTGGAACGGCTCTGTTTACAAGAACCTCGTTTACAGTACAAGTTCAACATCGCAGAAAGTGAAAAATGGATAAAGAACTTGTGGTACTTACGTACAATGCAGTATCACTCAGCAATGAAATCTATGTCATCAGGCCCGTAGCAGCATAATGAGTAGATTCAGGTACGATGATTCTAACTGAAATAAGTCACACAGAAAAAGAAACATCATAAGATATCAGTAATACACGGAATGGAAACTTGGCTACACAGGAACTGAATTACAGAACAGAACAGGGTCTCAAATTTAGAAAACCAACTTATGCTTGCTTAAGGGGAAAGGTGAGTTGGGGTGCTGCATAAAACCAGAGATTGAAATGAGCACAGATAAAGTTCCTTAAGCTAAATATGGAATAGACAAGAGCTACTCCTTGCTCAACGAAATGGACTCAACACCGCATATTAAACGCCTAAGAATGTACCTGACTAGTAAGTATCTTAAAACCTATAGATTGCTATGTCTCCGAAAGAGAATCAAGCATGTGTACAGGGGCATAAACGCAGCAGTGATAGGATTGGAGAGGTTCGGTGAGCAAATGAAGACCCTTTGAAGTCATATTGCATGGTACCCATTACACGGGTTTCAACTACCCACGTTTTAGGTATTCTTCCTTCAGCTAAAACATGCATGTGGAACCCAGAGTATGATCAACCATGTGATCGGGAGACGTGTTCAAATATGTCTCAGTTTTCCTCCCCTGGTACTCGGGTGCAACATTCCAGACGCTTTACTAACACTCTCCCCACTTGGAGAGTCAGCGCCTTTAACCTCCTGTTTGGCTCAGTTTGCAATTTCTGCGGAAGATGAACAGGAATAGCGAGAACCAATGAGTGTCTAGCTGGAGGTGTCTGGACGGGCAAATTTAACTCTCATTTCCCACCAGAAAGAGGAAATAACCAAAGGCTCAACGTGCCGTGCCAGAACCAGATTAGGGCCTGAAGCCATCCTGCGGTGTTGCGGCCAGTTCACAAGAAAGCGAGATGAAGAAAGGAGCTCAGGGACACTGTAATTCACAAACCTGCAGAGTTATAAATGACAGCTATCGTCCAAAAATAGACTGAAGTAAGGCTGCCAAGAGGACTTGAAAGCGGGGCAGAATTGCAGGAAACCGATTTCAGGAGGTAGACTGGAATTGCATTGAAAGCATAGGAAAAGAGGCAGAACGTCCACAATGATGCACTTGGCCAAAAAGGGCGTATGCGTTTTTTCCTGAATATATTCAGGAAAAAACGCATACGTCCTTTTTGGCCAACCAAGCAAGCTTGCAAAGGAAATCTGCACTACAATGAAGTCTCACTTCCCCCCGGTCAAAAGGGCCATCTGAAAAAAGTGTAAAATCCAGAAAGGCAGGACAGGCCATGGAGAACTGGGAGCCTTGTTATGCTGATGGGCGGGATGTAAATTGCCAACAACCACTTAGGAGAAGTGTATGGTGTTTCCTGAAACATCTAAAAAACAAAGCAACAGAGCCTAGGGCACTTCCACTTATGGTCCTATAGCTTAGGGAAATTAAAATCAAAAAGACACAGCCACCCCAAAGTTTGGGACGCCTCCGTTTACAAGAACCTCGTTTACCGTACAAGTTCAATATCACAGAAAGTGAAAAATGGATAAAGAACTTGTGGTACTTACGTACAATGCAGTATCACTCAGCAATGAAATCTATGTCATCAGGCCCGTAGCAGCATAATGAGTGGATTCAGGTACGATGATTCTAACTGAAATAAGTCACACAGAAAAAGAAACATCATAAGATATCACTAATACACGGAATGTAAACTTGGCTACACAGGAAGTGCATTCCAAAACAGAACAGGGTCTCACATTTAGAAAACCAACTTATGCTTGCTTAAGGGGAAAGGTGAGTTGGGGTGCTGCATAAAACCAGAGATTGAAATGAGCACAGATAAAGTTCCTTAAGCCAAATATGGAATAGACAAGAGCTACTCCTTGCTCAACGAAATGGACTCAAAACCCCATATTAAACGCCTAAGAATGTCCCTGACTAGTAAGTATCTTAAAACCTATGGATTGCTATGTCTCCGAAAGAGAATCAAGCATGTGTACAGGGGCATAAACGCAGCAGTGATAGGATTGGAGAGGTTCAGTGAGCAAATGAAGACCCTTTGAAGTCATATTGCATGGTACCCATTCCACGGGTCTCAACTCTCCAGGTTTAAGGTATTCTTCCTTCAGCTAAAACATGCATGTGGAACCCAAGTATTATCAGCCATTTGAACGGGAGACGTGTTCAAATATGTCTCAGTTTTCCTCCCCTGGTACTCGGGTGCAACATTCCAGACGCTTTACTAACACTCGCCCCACTTGGAGAGTCAGCGCCTTTAACCTCCTGTTTGGCCCAGTTTGCAATTTCTGCGGAAGATGAACAGGAATAGCGAGAACCAATGAGAGACTAGCTGGAGGTGTCTGGACGGGCAAATTTAACTCTCATTTCCCACCAGGAAGAGGAAATAACCAAAGGCTCAGCGTGCCGTGCCGGAACCAGATTAGGGCCTGAAGCCATCCTGCGGTGTTGCGGCCAGGTCACAAGAAAGCAAGTTGAAGAAAGGAGCTCAGGGGCACTGTAATTCTCAAACCTGCAGAGTTATAAATGACAGCTATCGTCCAAAAATAGACTGAAGTAAGGCTGCCAAGAGGACTTGAAAGCGGGGCAGAATTGCAGGAAACCGATTTCAGGAGGTAGACTGGAATTGCATTGAAAGCATAGGAAAAGAGGCAGAACGTCCACAATGATGCACATGGCCAAAAAGGGCGTATGCGTATTTTCCTGAATATATTCAGGAAAAAACGCATACGCCCTTTTTGGCCAACCAAGCAAGCTTGCAAAGGAAATCTGCACTACAATGAAGTCTCACTTCCCCCCGGTCAAAAGGGCCATCTGAAAAAAGTGTAAAATCCAGAAAGGCAGGACAGGCCATGGAGAACTGGGAGCCTTGTTATGCTGATGGGCGGGATGTAAATTGCCAACAACCACTCGGGAGAAGTGTATGGTGTTTCCTGAAACATCTAAAAAACAAAGCAACAGAACCTAGGGCACTGCCACTTATGGTCCTATAGCTTAGGGAAATTAAAATCAAAAAGACACAGCCACCCCAAAGTTTCGAATGGCTCTGTTTACAAGAACCTCGTTTACAGTACAAGTTCAACATCGCAGAAAGTGAAAAATGGATAAAGAAATTGTGGTATTTACTTACAAAGCAATATCACTCAGCAATGAAATCTGTGTCATCAGGCCCTTAGCAGCACAATGAGTGGATTCAGGTATGATGATTCTAACTGAAATAAGTCACACAGAAAAAGAAACATCATAAGATATCAGTAATACACGGAATGTAAACTTGGCTACACAGGAACTGAATTACAGAACAGAACAGGGTCTCAAATTTAGAAAACCAACTTATGCTTGCTTAAGGGGAAAGGTGAGTTGGGGTGCTGCATAAAACCAGAGATTGAAACGAGCACAGATAAAGTTCCTTAAGCCAAATATGGAATAGACAAGAGCTACTCCTTGCTCAACGAAATGGACTCAAAACCGCATATTAAACGCCTAAGAATGTACCTGACTAGTAAGTATCTTAAAACCTATAGATTGCTATCTCTCCAAAAGAGAATCAAGCATGTGTACAGGGGCATAAACGCAGCAGTGATAGGATTGGAGAGGTTCGGTGAGCAAATGAAGACCCTTTGAAGTCATATTGCATGGTACCCATTCCACGGGTTTCAACTACCCAGGTTTTAGGTATTCTTCCTTCAGCTAAAACATGCATGTGGAACCCAGAGTATGATCAACCGTGTGATTGGAAGACGTGTTCAAATATGTCTCAGTTTTCCTCCCCTGGTACTCGGGTGCAACATTCCAGACGCTTGACTAACACTCTCCCCACTTGGAGAGTCAGTGCCTTTAACCTCCTGTTTGGCACAGTTTGCAAATTCTGCGGAAGATGAACAGGAATAGCGAGAACCAATGAGAGGCTAGCTGGAGGTGTCTGGATGGGCAAATTTAACTCTCATTTCCCACCAGGAAGAGGAAATAACCAAAGGCTCAGCGTGCCGTACCGGAACCAGATTAGGGCCTGAAGCCATCCTGCGGTGTTGCGGCCAGGTCACAAGAAAGCGAGTTGAAGAAAGGAGCTCAGGGGCACTGTAATTCACAAACCTGCAGAGTTATAAATGACAGCTATCGTCCAAAAATAGACTGAAGTAAGGTTGCCAAGAGGACTTGAAAGCGGGGCAGAATTGCAGGAAACCGATTTGAGGAGGTAGACAGGAATTGCATTGAAAGCATAGGAAAAGAGGCAGAACGTCCACAGTGATGCACTTGGCCAAAAAGGGCGTATGCGTTTTTTCCTGAATATATTCAGGAAAAAATGCATACGCACTTTTTGGCCAACCAAGCAAGCTTGAAAAGGAAATCTGCACTACAATGAAGTCTCACTTCCCCCCGGTCAAAAGGGCCATCTGAAAAAAGTGTAAAATCCAGAAAGGCAGGACAGGCCATGGAGAACAGGGAGCCTTGTTATGCTGATGGGCGGGATGTAAATTGCCAACAGACACTCGGGAGAAGTGTATGGTGTTTCCTGAAACATCTAAAAAACAAAGCAACAGAGCCTAGGGCACTGCCACTTATGGTCCTATAGCTTAGGGAAATTAAAATCAAAAAGACACAGCCACCCCAAAGTTTGGGACGCCTCTGTTTACAAGAACCTCGTTTTCCTTACAAGTTCAATATCACAGAAAGTGAAAAATGGATAAAGAAGTTGTGGTACTCATGTACAATGCAATATCACACAGCAATGAAATCTATGTCACCAGGCCCGTAGCAGCATAATGAGTGGATTCTGGTATGGTGATTCTAACTGAAATAAGTCACACAGAAAAAGAAACATCAAAAAATATCACTAATACACGTAATGTAAACTTGGCTACAGAGGTACTGATTTACAGAACAGAACAGGGTCTCAAATTTAGAAAACCAACTTATGCTTGCTTAAGGGTAAAGGTGAGTTGGGGTGCTGCATAAAACCAGAGATTGAAATGAGCACAGATAAAGTTCCTTAAGCCAAATATGGAATAGACAAGAGCTACTCCTTGCTCAACGAAATGGACTCCACACCCCATATTAAACGCCTAAGTATATACCTGACTAGTAAGTATCTTAAAACCTATGGATTGCTATGTCTCCGAAAGAGAATCAAGCATGTGTACAGGGGCATAAACACAGCAGTGATAGGATTGGAGAGGTTCGGTGAGCAAATGAAGACCCTTTGAAATCATATTGCATGGTACCCATTACACGGGTTTCAACTACCCAGATTTAAGGTATTCTTCCTTCAGCTAAAACATGCATGTGGAACCTAGAGTATGATCAACCATGTGATCGGGAGACGTGTTCAAATATGTCTCAGTTTTCGTACCCTGGTACTCGGGTGCAACATTCCAGACGCTTTACTAACACTCTCCCGACTTGGAGAGTCAGTCCCTTTAACCTCCTGTTTGGCCCAGTTTGCAATTTCTGCGGAAGATGAACAGGAATAGCGAGAACCAATGAGAGGCTAGCTGGAGGTGTCTGGACGGGCAAATTTAACTCTCATTTCCCACCAGGAAGAGGAATGAACCAAAGGCTCAGCATGCCGGGCCGGAACCAGATTAGGGCCTGAAGCCATCCTGTGGTGTTGCGGCCAGGTCACAAGAAAGCGAGTTGAAGAAAGGAGCTCAGGGGCACTGTAATTCACAAACCTGCAGAGTTATAAATGACAGCTATCGTCCAAAAATAGACTGAAGTAAGGCTGCCAAGAGGACTTGAAAGCGGGGCAGAATTGCAGGAAACCGATTTCAGGAGGTAGACTGGAATTGCATTGAAAGCATAGGAAAAGAGGCAGAACGTCCACAATGATGCACTTGGCCAAAAAGGGCGTATGCGTTTTTTCCTGAATATATTCAGGAAAAAACGCATACGCCCTTTATGGCCAACAAAGCAAACTTGCAAAGGAAATCTGCACTACAATGAAGTCTCACTTCCCCCCGGTCAAAAGGGCCATCTGAAAAAAGTGTAAAATCCAGAAAGGCAGGACAGGCCATGGAGAACTGGGAGCCTTGTTATGCTGATGGGCGGGATGTAAATTGCCAACAGACACTCGGGAGAAGTGTATGGTGTTTCCTGAAACATCTAAAAAACAAAGCAACAGAGCCTAGGGCACTTCCACTTATGGGCCTATAGCTTAGGGAAATTAAAATCAAAAAGACACAGCCACCCCAAAGTTTGGAACGGCTCAGTTTACAAGAACCTCGTTTACAGTACAAGTTCAACATCGCAGAAAGTGAAAAATGGATAAAGAAGTTGTGGTATTTACTTACAAAGCAATATCACTCAGCAATAAAATCTATGTCATCAGGCCCTTAGCAGCACAATGAGTGGATTCAGGTATGATGATTCTAACTGAAATAAGTCACACAGAAAAAGAAACATCATAAGATATCAGTAATACACGGAATGTAAACTTGGCTACACAGGAACTGAATTACAGAACAGAACAGGATCTCAAATTTAGAAAACCAACTTATGCTTGCTTAAGGGGAAAGGTGAGTTGGGGTGCTGCATAAAACCAGAGATTGAAATGAGCACAGATAAATTTCCTTAAGCCAAATATGGAATAGACAAGAGCTACTCCTTGCTCAACGAAATGGACTCAACACCCCATATTAAACGCCTAAGAATGTACCTGACTAGTAAGTATCTTAAAACCTATGGATTGCTATGTCTCCGAAAGAGAATCAAGCATGTGTACAGAGGCATAAACGCAGCAGTGATAGGATTGGAGAGGTTCGTGAGCAAATGAAGACCCTTTGAAGTCATATTGCATGGTACCCATTACACGGGTCTCAACTCTCCAGGTTTAAGGTATTCTTCCTTCAGCTAAAACATGCATGTGGAACCCAGAGTATGATCAACCATGTGAACGGGAGACGTGTTCAAATATGTCTCAGTTTTCCCCCCCTGGTACTCGGGTGCAACATTCCAGACGCTTTACTAACACTCTCCCTACTTGGAGAGTCAGTGCCTTTAACCTCCTGTTTGGCCCAGTTTGCAATTTCTGCGGAAGATGAACAGGAATAGCGAGAACCAATGAGAGGCTAGCTGGAGGTGTCTGGACGGGCAAATTTAACTCTCATTTCCCACCAGGAAGAGGAATTAACCAAAGGCTCAGCGTGCCGTGCCAGAACCAGATTAGGGCCTGAAGCCATCCTGCGGTGTTGCGGCCAGCTCAAAAGAAAGCGAGTTGAAGAAAGGAGCTCAGGGGCACTGTAATTCACAAACCTGCAGAGTTATAAATGACAGCTATCGTCCAAAAATATACTGAAGTAAGGCTGCCAAGAGGACTTGAAAGCGGGGCAGAATTGCAGGAAACCGATTTCAGGAGGTAGACTGGAATTGCATTGAAAGCATAGGAAAAGAGGCAGAACGTCCACAATGATGCACATGGCCAAAAAGGGCGTATGCGTATTTTCCTGAATATATTCAGGAAAAAACGCATACGCCCTTTTTGGCCAACCAAGCAAGCTTGCAAAGGAAATCTGCACTACAATGAAGTCTCACTTCCCCCCGGTCAAAAGGGCCATCTGAAAAAAAGTGTAAAATCCAGAAAGGCAGGACAGGCCATGGAGAACTGGGAGCCTTGTTATACTGATGGGCGGGATGTAAATTGCCAACAGACACTCCGGAGAAGTGTATGGTGTTTCCTGAAACATCTAAAAAACAAAGCAACAGAGCCTAGTGCACTGTCACTTATGGTCCTATAGCTTAGGGAAATTAAAATCAAAAAGACACAGCCACCCCAAAGTTTGGGACGCCTCTGTTTACAAGAACCTCGTTTACAGTACAAGTTCAACATCGCAGAAAGTGAAAAATGGATAAAGAAGTTGTGGTATTTACTTACAAAGCGTATCACTCAGCAATGAAATCTATGTCATCAGGCCCTTAGCAGCACAATGAGTTGATTCAGGTATGATGATTCTAACTGAAATAAGTCACACAGAAAAAGAAACATCATAAGATATCAGTAATACACGGAATGTAAACTTGGCTACACAGGAACTGAATTACAGAACAGAACAGGGTCTCAAATTTAGAAAACCAACTTATGCTTGCTTAAGGGGAAAGGTGAGTTGGGGTGCTGCATAAAACCAGAGATTGAAATGAGCACAGATAAAGTTCCTTAAGCCAAATATGGAATAGACAAGAGCTACTCCTTGCTCAACGAAATGGACTCAACACCGCATATTAAACGCCTAAGAATGTACCTGACTAGTAAGTATCTTAAAACCTATGGATTGCTATGTCTCCGAAAGAGAATCAAGCGTGTGTACAGGGGCATAAACGCAGCAGTGATAGGATTGGAGAGGTTCGTGAGCAAATGAAGACCCTTTGAAGTCATATTGCACGGTACCCATTCCACGGGTTTCAACTACCCAGGTTTAAGGTATTCTTCCTTCAGCTAAAACATGCATGTGGAACCTACAGTATGATCAACCATGTGATCGGGAGACGTGTTCAAATATGTCTCAGTTTTCGTACCCTGGTACTCGGGTGCAACATTCCAGACGCTTTACTAACACTCTCGCCACTTGGAGAGTCAGTCCCTTTAACCTCCTGTTTGGCCCAGTTTGCAATTTCTGTGGAAGATGAACAGGAATAGCGAGAACCAATGAGAGACTAGCTGGAGGTGTCTGGATGGGCAAATTTAACTCTCATTTCCCACCAGGAAGAGGAATTAACCAAAGGCTCAGCATGCCGTGCCACAACCAGATTAGGGCCTGAAGACATCCTGCGGTGTTGCGGCCAGGCCACAAGAAAGCGAGTTGAAGAAAGGAGCTCAGGGGCACTGTAATTCTCAAACCTGCAGAGTTATAAATGACAGCTATCGTCCAAAAATAGACTGAAGTAAGGCTGCCAAGAGGACTTGAAAGCGGGGCATAATTGCAGGAAACCGATTTCAGGAGGTAGACTGGAATTGCATTGAAAGCATAGGAAAAGAGGCAGAACGTCCACAATGATGCACTTGGCCAAAAAGGGCGTATGCGTTTTTTCCTGAATATATTCAGGAAAAAACGCATACGCCCTTTTTGGCCAACCAAGCAAACTTGCAAAGGAAATCTGCACTACAATGAAGTCTCACTTCTCCCCGGTCAAAAGGGCCATCTGAAAAAAGTGTAAAATCCAGAAAGGCAGGACAGGCCATGGAGAACTGGGAGCCTTGTTATGCTGATGGGCGGGATGTAAATTGCCAACAGACACTCAGGAGAAGTGTATGGTGTTTCCTGAAACATCTAAAAAACAAAGCAACAGAGCCTAGGGCACTTCCACTTATGGTCCTATAGCTTAGGGAAATTAAAATCAAAAAGACACAGCCACCCCAAAGTTTGGGACGCATCCATATACAAGAACCTCGTTTACCGTACAAGTTCAATATCACAGAAAGTGAAAAATGGATAAAGAACTTGTGGTACTTACGTACAATGCAGTATCACTCAGCAATGAAATCTATGTCATCAGTCCCGTAGCAGCATAATGAGTGGATTCAGGTACGATGATTCTAACTGAAATAAGTCACACAGAAAAAGAAACATCATAAGATATCACTAATACACGGAATGTAAACTTGGCTACACAGGAACTGCATTCCAAAACAGAACAGGGTCTCAAATTTAGAAAACCAACTTATGCTTGCTTAAGGGTAAAGGTGAGTTGGGGTGCTGCATAAAACCAGAGATTGAAATGAGCACAGATAAAGTTCCTTAAGCCAAATATGGAATAGACAAGAGCTACTCCTTGCTCAACGAAATGGACTCAAAACCCCATATTAAACGCCTAAGAATGTACCTGACTAATAAGTATCTTAAAACCTATGGAGTGCTATGTCTCCAAAAGAGAATAAAGCGTGTGTACAGGGGCATAAACGCAGCAGTCATAGGATTGGAGAGGTTCGGTGAGCAAATGAAGACCCTTTGAAGTCATATTGCATGGTACCCATTACACGGGTCTCAACTCTCAAGGTTTAAGGTATTCTTCCTTCAGCTAAAACATGCATGTGGAACCCAGAGTATGATCAACCATGTGATCGGGAGACGTGTTCAAATATGTCTCAGTTTTCGTATCCTGGTACTCGGGTGCAACATTCCAGACGCTTTACTAACACTCTCCCGACTTGGAGAGTCAGTCCCTTTAAGCTCCTGTTTGGCCCAGTTTGCAATTTCTGCGGAAGATGAACAGGAATAGCGAGAACTAATGAGAGACTAGCTGCAGGTGTCTGGACGGGCAAATTTAACTCTCATTTCCCACCAGGAAGAGGAATAAACCAAAGGCTCAGCGTGCCGTGCTGGAACCAGATTAGGGCCTGAAGCCATCCTGCGGTGATTCGGCCAGCTCACAAGAAAGCGAGTTGAAGAATGGAGCTCAGGGGCACTGTAATTCACAAACCTGCAGAGTTATAAATGACAGCTATCGTCCAAAAATAGACTGAAGTAAGGCTGCCAAGAGGACTTGAAAGCGGGGCAGAATTGCAGGAAACCGATTTCAGGAGGTAGACTGGAATTGCATTGAAAGCATAGGAAAAGAGGCAGAACGTCCACAATGATGCACTTGGCCAAAAAGGGCGTATGCGTTTTTTCCTGAATATATTCAGGAAAAAACGCATACGCCCTTTTTGGCCAACCAAGCAAGCTTGCAAAGGAAATCTGCACTACAATGAAGTCTCACTTCCCCCCGGTCAAAAGGGCCATCTGAAAAAAGTGTAAAATCCAGAAAGGCAGGACAGGCCATGGAGAACTGGGAGCCTTGTTATGCTGATGGGCGGGATGTAAATTGCCAACAACCACTCGGGAGAAGTGTATGGTGTTTCCTGAAACATCTAGAAAACAAAGCAACAGAACCTAGGGCACTTCCACTTATGGTCCTATAGCTTAGGGAAATTAAAATCAAAAAGACACAGCCACCCCAAAGTTTGGAACGGCTCTGTTTACAAGAACCTCATTTACAGTACAAGTTCAACATCGCAGAAAGCGAAAAATGGATAAAGAAGTTGTGGTATTTACTTACAAATCAATATCACTCAGCAATGAAATCTGTGTCATCAGGCCCTTAGCAGCACAATGAGTGGATTCAGGTATGATGATTCTAACTGAAATAAGTCACACAGAAAAAGAAACATCATAAGATATCAGTAATGCACGGAATGTAAACTTGGCTACACAGGAACTGAATTATAGAACAGAACAGGGTCTCAAATTTAGAAAACCAACTTATGCTTGCTTAAGGGGAAAGGTGAGTTGGGGTGCTGCATAAAACCAGAGATTGAAATGAGCACAGATAAAGTTCCTTAAGCCAAATATGGAATAGACAAGAGCTACTCCTTGCTCAATGAAATGGACTCAACACCGCATATTAAACGCCTAAGAATGTACCTGACTAGTAAGTATCTTAAAACCTATGGATTGCTATGTCTCCGAAAGAGAATCAAGCATGTGTACAGGGGCATAAACGCAGCAGTGATAGGATTGGAGAGGTTCGGTGAGCAAATGAAGACCCTTTGAAGTCATATTGCATGGTACCCATTCCACGGGTCTTAACTCTCCAGTTTTAAGGTATTCTTCCTTCAGCTAAAACCTGCATGTGGAACCCAGAGTATGATCAATCATGTGATCGGGAGACGTGTTCAAATATGTCTCAGTTTTCGTACCCTGGTACTCGGGTGCAACATTCCAGACGCTTTACTAACACTCTCCCCACTTGGAGAGTCAGCGCCTTTAACCTCCTGTTTGGCACAGTTTGCAATTTCCGCGGAAGATGAACAGGAATAGCGAGAACCAATGAGAGACTAGCTTCAGGTGTCTGGACGGGCAAATTTAACTCTCATTTCCCACCAGGAAGAGGAAATAACCAAAGGCTCAGCGTGCCGTGCCGGAACCAGATTAGGGCCTGAAGCCATCCTGCGGTGTTGCGGCCAGCTCAAAAGAAAGCGAGTTGAAGAAAGGAGCTCAGGGGCACTGTAATTCACAAACTTGCAGAGTTATAAATGACAGCTATCGTCCAAAAATAGACTGAAGTAAGGCTGCCAAGAGGACTTGAAAGCGGGGCAGAATTGCAGGAAACCGATTTCAGGAGGTAGACTGGAATTGCATTGAAAGCATAGGAAAAGAGGCAGAACGTCCACAATGATGCACTTGGCCAAAAAGGGCGTATGCGTTTTTTCCTGAATATATTCAGGAAAAAACGCATACGCCCTTTTTGGCCAACCAAGCAAGCTTGCAAAGGAAATCTGCACTACAATGAAGTCTCACTTCCCCCCGGTCAAAAGGGCCATCTGAAAAAGTGTAAAATCCAGAAAGGCAGGACAGGCCATGGAGAACTGGGAGCCTTGTTATGCTGATGGGCGGGATGTAAATTGCCAACAACCACTCCGGAGAAGTGTATGGTGTTTCCTGAAACATCTAAAAAACAAAGCAACAGAACCTAGGGCACTTCCACTTATGGTCCTATAGCTTAGAGAAATTAAAATCAAAAAGACACAGCCACCCCAAAGTTTGGAACGGCTCTGTTTACAAGAACCTCGTTTACAGTACAAGTTCAACATCGCAGAAAGCGAAAAATGGATAAAGAAGTTGTGGTATTTACTTACAAAGCAATATCACTCAGCAATGAAATCTGTGTCATCAGGCCCTTAGCAGCACAATGAGTGGATTCAGGTATGATGATTCTAACTGAAATAAGTCACACAGAAAAAGAAACATCATAAGATATCAGTAATACACGGAATGGAAACTTGGCTACACAGGAACTGAATTACAGAACAGAACTGGGTCACAAATTTAGAAAAACAACTTATGCTTGCTTAAGGGGAAAGGTGAGTTGGGGTGCTGCATAAAACCAGAGATTGAAATGAGCACAGATAAAGTTCCTTAAGCCAAATATGGAATAGACAAGAGCTACTCCTTGCTCAACGAAATGGACTCAACACCGCATATTAAACGCCTAAGAATGTACCTGACTAGTAAGTATCTTAAAACCTATGGATTGCTATGTCTCCGAAAGAGAATCAAGCATGTGTACAGGGGCATAAACGCAGCAGTGATAGGATTGGAGAGGTTCGGTGAGCAAATGAAGACCCTTTGAAGTCATATTGCATGGTACCCTTTCCACGGGTTTCAACCATCCCGGTTTAAGGTATTCTTCCTTCAGCTAAAACATGCATGTGGAACCTAGAGTATGATCAACCATGTGATCGGGAGACGTGTTCAAATAGGTCTCAGTTTTCGTACCCTGGTACTCGGGTGCAACATTCCAGACGCTTAACTAACACTCTCCCGACTTGGAGAGTCAGTCCCTTTAACCTCCTGTTTGGCCCAGTTTGCAATTTCTGCGGAAGATGAACAGGAATAGCGAGAACCAATGAGAGACTAGCTGGAGGTGTCTGGACGGGCAAATTTAACTCTCATTTCCCACCAGGAAGAGGAATTAACCAAAGGCTCAGCGTGCCGTGCCAGAACCAGATTAGGGCCTGAAGCCATCCTGCGGTGTTGCGGCCAGCTCACAAGAAAGCGAGTTGAAGAAAGGAGCTCAGGGGCACTGTAATTCACAAACCTGCAGAGTTATAAATGACAGCTATCGTCCAAAAATAGACTGAAGTAAGGCTGCCAAGAGGACTTGAAAGCGGGGCAGAATTGCAGGAAACCGATTTCAGGAGGTAGACTGGAATTGCATTGAAAGCATAGGAAAAGAGGCAGAACGTCCACAATGATGCACTTGGCCAAAAAGGGCGTATGCGTTTTTTCCTGAATATATTCAGGAAAAAACGCATACGCCCTTTTTGGCCAACCAAGCAAGCTTGCAAAGGAAATCTGCACTACAATGAAGTCTCACTTCCCCCCAGTCAAAAGGGCCATCTGAAAAAAGTGTAAAATCCAGAAAGGCAGAACAGGCCATGGAGAACTGGGAGCCTTGTTATGCTGATGGGCGGGATGTAAATTGCCAACAGACACTCAGGAGAAGTGTATGGTGTTTCCTGAAATATCTAAAAAACAAAGCAACAGAGCCTAGGGCACTTCCACTTATGGTCCTATAGCTTAGGGAAATTAAAATCAAAATGACACAGCCACCCCAAAGTTTGGGACACCTCTGTTTACAAGAACCTCGTTTACCGTACAAGTTCAATATCACAGAAAGTGAAAAATGGATAAAGAACTTGTGGTACTTACGTACAATGCAGTATCACTCAGCAATGAAATCTATGTCATCAGGCCCGTAGCAGCATAATGAGTGGATTCAGGTACGATGATTCTAACTGAAATAAGTCACACAGAAAAAGAAACATCATAAGATATCACTAATACACGGAATGTAAACTTGGCTACACAGGAACTGAATTCCAAAACAGAACAGGGTCTCAAATTTAGAAAACCAACTTATGCTTGCTTAAGGGGAAAGGTGAGTTGGGGTGCTGCATAAAACCAGAGATTGAAATGAGCACAGATAAAGTTCCTTAAGCCAAATATGGAATAGACAAGAGCTACTCCTTGCTCAACGAAATGGACTCAACACCCCATATTAAACGCCTAAGAATGTACCTGACTAGTAAGTATCTTAAAACCTATGGATTGCTATGTCTCCAAAAGAGAATCAAGCGTGTTTACAGGGGCATAAACGCAGCAGTGATAGGATTGGAGGGGTTCGGTGAGCAAATGAAGACCCTTTGAAGTCATATTGCATGGTACCCATTCCACGGGTCTCAACTCTGCAGGTTTAAGGTATTCTTCCTTCAGCTAAAACATGCATGTGGAACCCAGAGTATGATCAACCGTGTGAACGGGAGACGTGTTCAAATATGTCTCAGTTTTCCTCCCCTGGTACTCGGGTGCAACATTCCAGACGCTTTACTAACACTCTCCCCACTTGGAGAGTCAGTGCCTTTAACCTCCTGTTTGGCACAGTTTGCAATTTCTGCGGAAGATGTACAGGAATAGGGAGAACCAATGAGAGACTAGCTGGAGGTGTCTGGACGGGCAAATTTAACTCTCATTTCCCACCAGGAAGAGGAAATAACCAAAGGCTCAGCGTGCCGTGCCGGAACCAGATTAGGGCCTGAAGCCATCCTGCGGTGTTGCGGCAGGTCACAAGAAAGCGAGTTGAAGAAAGGAGCTCAGGGTCACTGTAATTCACAAACCTGCAGAGTTATAAATGACAGCTATCGTCCAAAAATAGACTGAAGTAAGGCTGCCAAGAGGACTTGAAAGCGGGGCAGAATTGCAGGAAACCGATTTCAGGAGGTAGACTGGAATTGCATTGAAAGCATAGGAAAAGAGGCAGAACGTCCACAATGATGCACTTGGCCAAAAAGGGCGTATGCGTTTTTTCCTGAATATATTCAGGAAAAAACGCATACGCCCTTTTTGGCCAACCAAGCAAGTTTGCAAAGGAAATCTGCACTACAATGAAGTCTCACTTCCCCCCGGTCAAAAGGGCCATCTGAAAAAAGTGTAAAATCCAGAAAGGCAGGACAGGCCATGGAGAACTGGGAGCCTTGTTATGCTGATGGGCGGGATGTAAATTGCCAACAGACACTCGGGAGAAGTGTATGGTGTTTCCTGAAACATCTAAAAAACAAAGCAACAGAGCCTAGGGCACTGCCACTTATGGTCCTATAGCTTAGGGAAATTAAAATCAAAAAGACACAGCCACCCCAAAGTTTGGGACGCCTCTGTTTACAAGAACCTCGTTTACAGTACAAGTTCAACATCGCAGAAAGTGAAAAATGGATAAAGAAGTTGTGGTATTTACTTACAAAGCAATATCACTCAGCAATGAAATCTGTGTCATCAGGCCCTTAGCAGCACAATGAGTGGATTCAGGTATGATGATTCTAACTGAAGTAAGTCACACAGAAAAAGAAACATCATAAGATATCAGTAATACACGGAATGTAAACTTGGCTACACAGGAACTGAATTACAGAACAGAACAGGGTCTCAAATTTAGAAAACCAACTTATGCTTGCTTAAGGGGAAAGGTGAGTTGGGGTGCTGCATAAAACCAGAGATTGAAATGAGCACAGATAAAGTTCCTTAAGCCAAATATGGAATAGACAAGAGCTACTCCTTGCTCAACGAAATGGACTCAACACCGCATATTAAACGCCTAAGAATGTACCTGACTAGTAAGTACCTTAAAACCTATAGATTGCTATGTCTCTGAAAGAGAATCAAGCATGTGTACAGGGGCATAAACGCAGCAGTGATAGGATTGGAGAGGTTCGGTGAGCAAATGAAGACCCTTTGAAGTCATATTGCATGGTACCCATTCCACGGGTTTCAACTACCCAGGTTTTAGGTATTCTTCCTTCAGCTAAAACATGCATGTGGAACCCAGAGTATGATCAACCATGTGATCGGGAGACGTGTTCAAATATGTCTCAGTTTTCCTCCCCTGGTACTCGGGAGCAACATTCCAGACGCTTTACTAACACTCTCCCTACTTGGAGAGTCAGCGCCTTTAACCTCCTGTTTGGCACAGTTTGCAATTTCTGCGGAAGATGAACAGGAATAGCGAGAACCAATGAGAGGCTAGCTGGAGGTGTCTGGACGGGCAAATTTAACTCTCATTTCCCACGAGGAAGAGGAAATAACCAAAGGCTCAGCGTGCCGTCCCGGAACCAGATTAGGGCCTGAAGCCATCCTGCGGTGTTGCGGCCAGCTCAAAAGAAAGCGAGTTGAAGAAAGGAGCTCAGGGGCACTGTAATTCACAAACCTGCAGAGTTATAAATGACAGCTATCGTCCAAAAATAGACTGAAGTAAGGCTGCCAAGAGGACTTGAAAGCGGGGCAGAATTACAGGATACCGATTTCAGGAGGTAGACTGGAATTACATTGAAAGCATAGGAAAAGAGGCAGACCGTCCACAATGATGCACTTGGCCAAAAAGGGCGTATGCGTTTTTTCCTGAATATATTCAGGAAAAAACGCATACGCCCTTTTTGGCCAACCAAGCAAGTTTGCAAAGGAAATCTGCACTACAATGAAGTCTCACTTCCCCCCGGTCAAAAGGGCCATCTGAAAAAAGTGTAAAATCCAGAAAGGCAGGACAGGCCATGGAGAACTGGGAGCCTTGTTATGCTGATGGCCGGGATTTAAATTGCCAACAGACACTGGGGAGAAGTGTATGGTGTTTCCTGAAACATCTAAAAAACAAAGCAACAGAGCCTAGGGCACTGCCACTTATGGTCCTATAGCTTAGGGAAATTAAAATCAAAAAGACACAGCCACCCCAAAGTTTGGGACGCCTCTGTTTACAAGAACCTCGTTTACAGTACAAGTTCAACATCGCAGAAAGTGAAAAATGGATAAAGAAGTTGTGGTATTTACTTACAAAGCAATATCACTCAGCAATGAAATCTATGTCATCAGGCCCTTAGCAGCACAATGAGTGGATTCAGGTATGATGATTCTAACTGAAATAAGTCACACAGAAAAAGAAACATCATAAGATATCAGTAATACACGGAATGTAAACTTGGCTACACAGGAACTGAATTACAGAACAGAACAGGGTCTCAAATTTAGAAAACCAACTTATTCTTCCTTAAGGGTAAAGGTGAGTTGGGGTGCTGCATAAAACCAGAGATTGAAATGAGCACAGATAAAGTTCCTTAAGCCAAATATGGAATAGACAAGAGCTACTCCTTGCTCAACGAAATGGACTCAACACCCCATATTAAACGCCTAAGAATGTACCTGACTAGTAAGTATCTTAAAACCTATGGATTGCTATGTCTCCAAAAAGGAATCAAGCATGTGTACAGGGGCATAAACGCAGCAGTGATAGGATTGGAGAGGTTCGGTGAGCAAATGAAGACCCTTTGAAGTCATATTGCATGGTACCCATTCCACGGGTTTCAACTACCCAGGTTTAAGGTATTCTTCCTTCAGCTAAAACATGCATGTGTAACCTAGAGTATGATCAACCATGTGATCGGGAGACGTGTTCAAATATGTCTCAGTTTTCGTACCCTGGTACTCGGGTGCAACATTCCAGACGCTTTACTAACACTCTCCCAACTTGGAGAGTCAGTCATTTAACCTCCTGTTTGGCACAGTTTGCAATTTCTGCGGAAGATGAACAGGAATAGCGAGAACCAATGAGAGGCTAGCTGGAGGTGTCTGGACGGGCAAATTTAACTCTCATTTCCCACCAGGAAGAGGAATTAATCAAAGGCTCAGCGTGCCGTCCCGGAACCAGATTAGGGCCTGAAGCCATCCTGCGGTGTTGCGGCCAGGTCACAAGAAAGCAAGTTGAAGAAAGGAGCGCAGGGGCACTGTAATTCACAAACCTGCAGAGTTATAAATGACAGCTATCGTCCAAAAATAGACTGAAGTAAGGCTGCCAAGAGGACTTGAAAGCGGGGCAGAATTGCAGGAAACCGATTTCAGGAGGTAGACTGGAATTGCATTGAAAGCATAGGAAAAGAGGCAGAACGTCCACAATGATGCACTTGGCCAAAAAGGGCGTATGCGTTTTTTCCTGAATATATTCAGGAAAAAACGCATACGCCCTTTTTGGCCAACCAAGCAAGCTTGCAAAGGAAATCTGCACTACAATGAAGTCTCACTTCCCCCCGGTCAAAAGGGCCATCTGAAAAAAGTGTGAAATCCAGAAAGGCAGGACAGGCCATGGAGAACTGGGAGCCTTGTTATGCTGATGGGCGCGATGTAAATTGCCAACAACCACTCGGGAGAAGTGTATGGTGTTTCCTGAAACATCTAAAAAACAAAGCAACAGAAGCTAGGGCACTTCCACTTATGGTCCTATAGCTTAGGGAAATTAAAATCAAAAAGACACAGCCACCCCAAAGTTTGGAACGGCTCTGTTTACAAGAACCTCGTTTACAGTACAAGTTCAACATCGCAGAAAGTGAAAAATGGATAAAGAAGTTGTGGTATTTACTTACAAAGCAATATCACACAGCAATGAAATCTGTGTCATCAGGCCCATAGCAGCATAATGAGTGGATTCGGGTATGGTGATTCTAACTGAAATAAGTCACACAGAAAAAGAAACATCAAAAAATATCACTAATACATGGAATTTAAACTTGGCTACAGAGGAACTGCATTACAGAACAGAACAGGGTCTCAAATTTAGAAAACCAACTTATGCTTGCTTAAGTGGAAAGGTGAGTTCGGGTGCTGCATAAAAGCAGAGATTGAAATGAGCACAGATAAAGTTCCTTAAGCCAAATATGGAATAGACAAGAGCTACTCTTTGCTCAGCGAAATGGACTCCACAGCCCATATTAAACGCCTAAGAATATAACTGACTAGTAAGTATCTTAAAACCTATGGATTGCTATGTCTCCAAAAGAGAATCAAGCGTGTGTACAAGGGTCATAAACGCAGCAGTGATAGGATTGGAGAGATTCGGTGAGCAAATGAAGACCCTTTGAAGTCATATTGCATGGTACCCATTCCACGGGTCTCAACTCTCCAGGTTTAAGGTATTCTTTCTTCAGCTAAAACATGCATGTGGAACCCAGAGTATGATCAACCGTGTGATCGGGAGACGTGTTCAAATATGTCTCAGTTTTCGTCCCCTGGTACTTCAGTTCAACATTCCAGACGCTTTACTAACACTCTCCCCACTTGGAGAGTCAGTCCCTTTAACCTCCTGTTTGGCCCAGTTTGCAATTTCTGCGGAAGATGTACAGGAATAGGGAGAACCAATGAGAGACAAGCGGGAGGTGTCTGGACGGGCAAATTTAACTCTAATTTCCCACCAGGATGAGGAATTAACCAAAGGCTCAGCGTGCCGTGCCGGAACCAGATTAGGGCCTGAAGCCATCCTGCGGTGTTGCGGCCAGCTCACAAGAAAGCGAGTTGAAGAAAGGAGCTCAGGGGCACTGTAATTCACAAACCTGCAGAGTTATAAATGACAGCTATCGTCCAAAAATATACTGAAGTAAGGCTGCCAAGAGGACTTGAAAGCGGGGCAGAATTGCAGGAAACCGATTTCAGGAGGTAGACTGGAATTGCATTGAAAGCATAGGAAAAGAGGCAGAACGTCCACAATGATGCACTTGGCCAAAAAGGGCGTATGCGTTTTTTCCTGAATATATTCAGGAAAAAACGCATACGTCCTTTTTGGCCAACCAAGCAAGCTTGCAAAGGAAATCTGCACTACAATGAAGTCTCACTTCCCCCCGGTCAAAAGGGCCATCTGAAAAAAGTGTAAAATCCAGAAAGGCAGGACAGGCCATGGAGAACTGGGAGCCTTGTTATGCTGATGGGCGGGATGTAAATTGCCAACAGACACTCGGGAGAAGTGTATGGTGTTTCCTGAAACATCTAAAAAACAAAGCAACAGAGCCTAGGGCACTTCCACTTATGGTCCTATAGCTTAGGGAAATTAATATCAAAAAGACACAGCAACCCCAAAATTTGGGATGGCTCTTTTTACAGGAATCTCTTCTATGGCACAAGTTAAATATCCCAGAGAGCAAATAATGGATAAAGAAGTTGCGGTACTTATGTACAACAGAATACCACTCAGCAATGAAATCTATGTCACCAGGCCTGTACCAGCATAATGAGTGGATTGAGGCACGATGATTCTAAGTGAAATAAGTCACACAGAAAAAGAAACATCATAAGGTATCACTTATACACGGAATGTGAACTTGGCTACACATGAACTGAATTACAAAACAGAACAGGGTCTCAAGTTTAGAAAACCAACTTATGCCTGCTTAAGGGGGAAGGTGAGTTGGGGTGCTCCATAAAAGCAGAGTTTGAAATTAGCACAGATACCGTTCCATAAGCCATATATGTAATAGACAAGAGCTACCCCTTGCTCAACGAAATGGATTCAACAATGAGGTATCACCTCACACCTGGTAGAATAGGCATCATTGAAAATCTACAAACAAAAAATGCTGGAAAGGGTGTGGAGAAAAGGAACCCTCTCCCACTATTGTTGGGAATATAAATTGATACAGTCATTATGGAGAACAATATGGAATTTCTTAAGAAACTAACAATAGAATTACCATATGATACAGCAATCCCAGTACTGGACATATACCCAGACAAAACCATAAATCAAAAAGAGTCATTCACCGCAATGTTCATTGCATCACTATTTTCAATATCGAGGTAATGGAAGCAACCTAAATGCCCACAGACAGACGAATGCATAAAGCTGTGGTACATATATAAAATGGAATATTACTAAGCCATGAAAAGGAATGAAATTGGGTCATTTGTAGAGACGTCGATGGATCTAGAGACTGTCATACAGAGTGAAGTAAGTCAGAAAGAGAAAAACAAATCTTGTATATTCATGCATATATGTGGAACCTAGAAAAACTGTACAGATTAACCATTTTGCAAGGCATAAATAGAGCAACAGATGTAGACAACAAACGTATGGACAACAAGGGGGGAAAGCTGTTGGAGGGGTGGTGGTGGGAGGAGTTGAGAGACTGGGATTGGCATGTATACATTTATATGTATAAAATAGATAACCAATAAGAACCTGCTGTATAAAAATATAAAATAAAATTCAAAATTAAAAAGAAATAAAATTTAAAAAATAAAACAGAAAAAACAATTATTCCCTGCACATACATGTATTTATATGAATAAATTATTTCCATGCTTATATCTGTAAATACAAAAAAGAGGAATAAAATCTACCTTGAACCAAAAACGAAAAAGAGAAAAAAAACACAGAACCCACCAGTTACACAGAGGAAAACCGTATCAGGGCACTTGCTCCAGTTGTAAACAATTCTGAAGTTGGTCAGTGGTGGGGAATCGTCTCCCATTCAGCCAGCAGCCCCCACGCAACAAGCGTCCTCATTGCAAAGCTGGGGCACCGTGCCGAGGCATCTGTGAGTAAACGTGAGCTGAGCCCCAGGCCAGTTGCTGCTGAACTATTCCCACCCGTCCCAGGTAAAACACCTGAATATATACAAGGACTTGAAAGCCTAGAGGAAGGGCCATAGAGCCACACGAGTGACAGCATGCCGGCCGACTTGGTGCCTGCAGGCCAGCCAGGATGGTCCTGGCCCTGGGTGCTCTTCTGGAAGATTTCCATTTCCCTGCCTGAGATACCCGTCCTGTCCCTGCCCCCACTGCTTTTTTCCTTCCTCACCTCTGCCCAGGGAGAAATTCCAGCAGCAGGTATGGGTGACACATCCTCTTCTTTAGCAGGTGGCAGCCTGGCAACTGCTGCAGAAAGTCCAGCAGAGCCCCACTCACACTGGGCCACCCACAAAGCCGTGGCCTCTCACTCCCTCCCACCAGCCCAGCCCCGAGACTGCTGACAGGGCAGAGAAAATGGCGTCAGGCACGGCTGCAGGGGCTCTTGCTGCCTGGAGTGGTATTTATATTGATCTCAACCCAGGCACACCTGGGGAGGGCTGGCCGGCACGGTAAGGCTGCCCAGGTCAGCCAATCATCACCCCTCAGGGGCTCACAGTTGCAGAAAATGGAACTTGCTGAACCGGCCAGGTCCAAGGAACAGGTGTGGGCTCCTGAGAGTCAGGATAGACAAGGGGCTGCAGCTTTGGCTTGTTTTCTAATCATTTTATCTGGCCCATGAGTGGGAGACAACTTCAAGAAAACCCTCTCCTAATGAGAGGAACCCAGGAGTCAGGGAGAGGAGGGGTGGGTGGTGGTTGGAGACAGAGGCCTGGTGCCCTGGGTGCAGTGGAAGTCTCTGGAAGACCAGGTGGAGGGAGGCCTCACGGAGTGATGCCCAGGGTCACAGACCTGTCGCAGCTGCTGTTTGTTAGTTCAAGTCCTGCTCTGAGGTGCTCTGTGTCAGCTCTGAGCGACAGGTGAGCTGGGGGTGCTCTGCAATGAGGGCTATGTGCACGGTTCCTGTGTGCCCAGCCCTGCCACGGTACCTGCAAGGGTAGCTCTGTATCCTGGGAGGGGCCTGACCACGAGAGCCCCGTGGGCTGGGGTGGGGGTGGGGTACCTGCCCAGGTGAGCTCCATATTCTGGGATTGGTCTGACCACGAGAGCCCCATGGGCTGCTGGGGACCTGGTAAAGGATGTCAGGACAGTCAGTGAAGCCACCGAGGATATACCTCCAGTTGCTCCTAATTCCTACACCCTGCTGGTCATTCTACCAACCACCAGGACATGGTATTCTGTATTAGTCTTCAATGATGCCTTCTTTTGTATTCCATTAGTCCCAGAGTCACAAGAAATTTTGGCTTGTGAGTGGCAGGACTCAACATACAACTAAAACAATACTTCCGGGCCGTCTGGCCCCAAGGGTGCAAAAATTCCCACACCATCTTTGGGGAAAGCTTAGCTAAAGACCTAAAAGTTCTACCTCTGGAAAAGGAAACCCTCCTTCAATATGCAGACGACATTCTGATCACCAGCCCTACTAAGGAGGCCTCTGAACTACCAAGCCAATAAAGGATAGAAGTTGTCCAAGAAAAAGCTCAAATATCACAGACTGCGGTGACCTGCCTGGGCTTCATTCTCACAGAAGGTCAGAGAAGCCCATCCCAGGAAAGGGAAGAAACCATTTTCAGCCTTACCCCTTTCTAAAACTAGAAGACAGCTTAGGGGTTCCTGGGGAGGCCAGGGTTTGCTGCTTCTGGATCCCTAGCTACAGTCTACTAGCTGGGCCTCTATATGAAACACTGAAAGGAAAAGATGATGATCCTTTTGAATAGAATCCAGAAGTGGCCTTTCAAGAATGGAAAGAGCAGTCAGTTCAGACCCTTGCCCTGGAACTCCCTAATTTAGCTAAACCCTTTGACCTTTACATTCCCAGTGAAAGGTGAATCGCCATTGGAGAATTAGTGCAAAAACTGGGACCACTTGAAATGGAACAATGCAAGAATGCCATCCAGGTAGGATAAACTACGGTCACTAAGGGGCTTGGCCCACTGCCACATCTGGCCAAGATACTGGCGGTATCTAAAAACCTGGAAATCAGCAGCCCAAAAGGCCACCTCCCTCCTAAGGGAAAAGGACCCCACGTGGTGATCCTAACCACCAACCATGCCCTGAAGTTGCAGGGTTCGCTCCGTGGGCACACCGACCTCGAGTGAGGAGGCCCTCCAACTCCAACATCCAGAGAGATAACCGGGGGCAACAGGGCACCATGACGACTCGTGTGAACATCACTTGACCTGGAGTTTCTCTCATAAAACAACAAGAGTGTGTCCCAAAAGAGTAGACTACTGCTTGCAGGACTTACTGCACCCAGAGGGGAGCTAATAATCTTGGCGGGGGAACAGTATACCACACTGTCACCATAGAAAAGCCTACAGACACCGTGATGATGGTGGCCAATAAGACCGGCTGGACTCCTGTTTACTTCAAAAGGCTGTTGACTCAGTAGCCATCATGGTCCTTGATCACCACTGACCCTGGACTGTCTGGGAGTTGAGCGGGCAGGGCTCTGACACCTGGTGCTGTTTGTACGTTAATTCAGGGGCCTAATTGAAGAAAGCGCAGACTACTGGTCAGAGCATCTAGGCTGGCAGAGACGGTCAGCCTAAGGTGGCCGAACAAATGTGGGGCGGGGTGAAACCGGCCCCCACAGCGTCTCTGCACATCTCTTTCCTGGACCCTTAAAGGTCATTAGAATCTATAACACTTCCAATGCTGGTGCTCAGGTGGACGAGCAGGGAGGCAGGGGTCCTGGGGACAATCAACGTCACCGGGAGGCTGCTGGGGAGAAGCTCTGACCCTCGCCCCAGGGTATGAGGGCTCCCAACTCAGCACTCAGCAGTTACAGAAGAAGGGTCTGCACCCTCAGCACTCCAAGAATGAGGAACGGGACAAAAGGCAGAGGAGGGGTTTGTCCCCAGCAAAGCCCATTAAAAATCCCTGGGAGATAAAAGTAGAATCTGGGCAATAAAGTCAAGTCTAACCTTTTTTATCCTTTGTGCTTTGTCTAATTTCACGTGCTCCTAGGGTCCCGCATGCAGAGGTTCCACACCCGGCACTTCAGACCAGATTTCCTAGTGCAGAATGGCTGGGTCGACACCTCAGCTCCTGGGGCCCAGTGCAGACTCCACGATATAGAGCCTGAGCTACAGCCAACCCGGCCCTCGAGAGCTCCGCCGCCTCCCTCCCTCCCACTGACTCTGACAGGATCTCTACACAGCAGCCCAGCCCACAGCCCACGGGGTAGTGCATGCTCTCACCTCTCCATTCTCTGATCAAAATATAAAGTTTCCTTTGCTTGTGAACCAAACTCAGTCTCGATCTGTTGGCCCCAATGACACTGGGCAGGGGGACACTTGTTGGGGTCCACTCTGGAGGATCAGTAACAGAAATTGAGACTATTGTAACTTCAATGAACAGATGTGTGAGCCAAACTGTAGTTAACATAGAACAGTGTATAAGGCTCAGGTAAAATAAGATGTTTTTAACACTTCCATTTGATATTTCCATCACTTTTTATAAGCAAGTTCAGTGAAAAGGTTTGTCTTATTTGTCAGGTCAATATTAGAGAAACGAAGTGATTTCTTTCCAAGGATGTACAGCTAATAATCTTGGTTAAACCTTCAATCTTGATTTAAATGCTTTTCCATTGAAAATGATACCTCTCTTTCAGCTCCCCCATTTCTGAGAAGTATAAAATCTTATAATTTATTATTACCAAAGGGGAAAGGTGGGAGGAGGGATAAATTAACAGTTTGGAATGAACACATACACACTGCTATGTATAAAATAGATCATCAACAAGGAACTACTGTATAGCACAGGGAACTACACTCAACATTTTGCAATAACCTATAAGGGGAAATAATCTGAAAAAGAATAGATATTTTTATTGACATCATCTATCAATGACAGTTAAAGTGTAGCCTAAGGGAAGCTGGTGGTGAGTGCTTCTGACCCTGAAGACTTCAATCATCTAAAGTTTGGACTCTGCCTACTTCCCAAGGCCCTTAATGAACATATGTGTAGCTGTAGCTTAAAAAATTCCCCAGTTTGGGTTTCGGGGAGACACTGATTTTGAAAAAGCCCTGGTGTTCTCCTTACATGAATGGGACTCTTCCTACTGCTAAAACATGTCTGTCACACCCAGAGGATGGTATACCGTCTGATCGGGAAGAGTTTGGAAAAGGCATCTCATCTCCTCATCTCCTGGTGCTCGGGTTCACCCCTCCAGCGTCTTTACTAACAGTCTCCCCACTTGGAGATGTCAGCACTGTCAACATCCTGTTGCGTACAGTTTGGAATTTGTCCAGAGGATGAAGCGGAAGGATGAGGAACAATGAGAGACAAGTCCTAGGTGTTCAGACAGGCACATGTCACTCTAATTTCCAATCAGGAAGACGAATTGACCAAAGGCTAGGGTTGCCCATGGAAACAGTATAGGGCTTGAGGAAATCCCGCTGCTTTGTGGCCAGTTCCCATAAACACGAGTTGAACAATGGAACTCAGGGGCAGTAAAATTCACAAAACTGCAGAGTTGAAAATATCCATCACTGAAAAATGTCTTGAGGAGAGTCAGAGAAAAGGACTTGTAAGCAAGGGAGAATGGCAGGAAAGGGATTTGAGGAGGTAGAAAGGACTCGCCATTAAGCACAAGAAAAGGAGCTGAACATTGCCAACATTGCAGTTGGCCAAAAAGGGTGTATGCGTTCTTTTCTGTATATATTCAAGAAAAGAGCATACACTTTTTTAGCCAACCAAACAGGTGGGCACTGGAAGTCAATACTACAAAAGATATCACTTCGCATCAGTCAGAAGAGCCATCCTCATAAAGCGTAAACAACAGAAATGCAGGACAGGGCAACGAGAAGAGGGAGCCCTGTGAGACTTATAGTGGAAATGTATATTGCCAACGGCCATTCTGGAGAAGTGTATTGTGTTTACTAAAGCATCTAAAAAATGAGCTACAGAGCATAGGGCACTTGCACTCATGGGCGTATATCTTGGGAAAAACAAAAATCGAGAGGACACAGGCACCCCAATATTTACCCCCTCTCTGTTTAAAAGATCCTCGACTAGGATATAACTTAAATGTCTCTGGAGGGAAAAAATGGATAGAGATGTGGTACTTAGGTAGAGTGGAATATTATTCAGCCTGGAAATCAATGAAATATGGCCAGTTGTAACAACTCCGGAGGAGTTACGTATGATCATTCTAAGTGACAGAATTCAAAAAGAAAAAGACACATATCATAAGATATCACTTAAAGGTGGAATCCAAAATGGCTACACATGAAATAAATTACAAAACAAAAACATAGTCAAATATGTAGAAAACACGCATAAGGCTGCTAAACGGGAAAGGTGGGGAGGGGTGAGGCATCATCCAGGAGGTTGAAATTAGCAAAGATACCATTCCAAATACCAAACTGATAATCAACAAGGCCTACACGGTAGCTAAAAGAACTGTACTCAGCACACTCAAGTCACCAGAAAAGAATATATACGACTGGTAAGAATCTGAAAAAGAATTTATTGATGTCTCTCTGTACGTGAATCAAGTGGATGTACAGCAGCAAGAAACAGAGCTTTGAAAATCAGCTGTAACCAATATAGTAATAAATTGAAAAAAATAAACGACAGAGAGACAGAGAAAACCTCTTACAACTTTTCCTCAGGGACGGTGATGCAACATGGATTGAACACATCTAGACCCACAGCAGGATGAGACATAAGGCTGGAAACTGTTTGCGCTAAGAGAAATGTGAGGTTGGGTGAGGAAATGCACACCCTTTAAAGTAATACTACCTGGTACCCATTCAATGGGTCCCAAATCTGCAGGTTCAAGGGATCTTCCTACAGCTAAAACATGCATGGAAAACCCAGAGGACTGTACACCATGTGATCGGGAGATGTGTCTAAAATGCACCTCATTTATCCTCTCCTGGTGCTCCTGTTCACCATTCCAGCCACGCTACTTAGAATCTCCCCACTTGGAGAATCAGCACATTTAAACTTCTGTTTCACACATTTTGCAAATTGTGAGGAGGATGAACGGGAAGAGGGGGAACCAATGAGAGAAGAGTTGTAGGGGTTTGGACGGGCACATATCACTCTAATTTCCCATTAAGAATAAGAATTAAAGAAAGGCTCAGCCTGCCTCGCCGGAGCCAAAATAGGGCCTGAAGCAATCCTGCGGGTTTGAGGCCAGCTCACAAAAGAGCAACTTAAAAAATGGAGCTCAGGGTCACTGCAATTCACAAACCTGCAGAGTTATAAATGAAAACTAACGTCCAAAAATATGTTGAGGTAAGGCAAAGAAGAGGATCTGAATGCAAGACAGAATTGCAAGAAACAGATTTCAAGAGATAGATTGGACTCGTCTTTAACGCACATGAAAAGCGGCAGAATTTCGACAATGATGCAGTTGGCCCAAAAGGGCGTATGCGTTTTTTCCTGATTATATCCAGGAAAAAACGCATACGCACTTTATGGGCAACGAAGCAAGCAAGCAATGCAAATGTGCACAACAAAGAAGTCTCACTTCCCCCCGGTCAAAAGGGCCATCCTAAAAAATTGTAAAAACCAGAAATGCAGGACAGGCCATGGAGAACAGGGAGCCTTTATACGCTGATGGGCAGTGTGTGAACTGCCGAGAGCCACTCTGGAGAAGTGTATGGTGGTTCCTAAATCATCTAAAAAACAGAGCTACAGAGCATAGGACACTTCCAATCATGGGAGTATATCTAGGGAAGTCTAAAAATCAACAAGACACAAGCACACCACAGTTTAGGGCTACTCTGTTTACAAGAACCTCAACTTCAGTACACCTTAAATATCCCAGGAAAGAGAACAATGGATAAAGAAGATGTGGTACTTATGTACAATGGAATATCTCTTCACCATGAAATCAATGTAATAAGGCTAGTAGAAGGATAAAGAGTGGATTTAGGTCCGATAATACCACTTGAAATAAGTCAAACAGAAAAAGAAACATATCATAAGATATCACTTATAGAGGGAGGGTAAATATGGCTGCACAAGAAATGAATTACAGAACAGAACAGTGTCTCACATTTAGAAAACACACTTATGTCAGCTTAAGGGGAAAGGAGAGGTGGGGTGATGCATAAAACCAGAGTTTGAAATTAGCACAGATACCGTTCAATAAACCAAATAGGTATTAGACAAGATCTACACCTTGCTCAATGAACAGGCCTCAACACACCCTATACACCGCAGAGAAATATATCTGAGGAATAAGAATCTTAAAACCCATGTATTGATATATCTCCATAAGGGAATCAAGTGTGTGCAGAGCGGCACAAACACAGCAGTGAAAAGGAGCTAAACCCCATTATAGAAATAAATTTTAAAAACAAAACGCTGAAACAATGAAAGAGAGAAAAATTCTTACAAAATTCGCTCAGGGGCTGTGATGCAACCTGGATTGACCACATATAAACCCACAGCTGGATAAGACATAAGGCTGGACACTTGGGGATGACAGGATTGGTGAGCTTTGGTGAGCAACTGCCGAAAGTTTAATGCAATACTTCATGCTACTCATTCCAAGGGTCCCAACACTCCAGGTTGAAGGGAATCTTCCTACAGCTAAACCATGCTTGGGAAACCCAGCGACTGGTATACCATATGATCGAGAAAGGTTTCTAAAACGCACCTCATTTTTCCTCTCCTGGGGCTCCGGATCGACATTCCAGCCGCTTTACTAACAACATCCCCACATGCAGTCAATGCCTTTAAGTTCTGGTATCGCACAGTCTGCAGTTAGTGCAGAGGATGAATGGGAATAGGGGGAACCAGTGAGAAACTAGCTGTAGCGGTTTCAATGGGCACATGTCACTCTAATATCACATCAGTAAGAAGAATTAACCAAAGGCACAGCAAGGTGCCCCAGAAGAAAAATAGGGCTTCAAGGAATCCTGTGGTTATGGGGCAAGACCACAAAAACAAGAGCTAAAAAATGGAGCTAAGGGCCACTGCAATTCAAAAACCTGCAGAGTTATAAAGGCCAACTATTTTTAAAAAATATATTGAGGTAAGGCTATGAAGAGGCATTGAAAGCAAGGCAGAATTGCAGGAAACCGATTTCAGGAGGTAGACTGGAATTGCATTGAAAGCATATGAAGAGAGTCAGAAACTCGACAATGATGCACTTGGCCAAAAAGGGCGTATGCGTTTTTTCCTGAATATATTCAGGAAAAAACGCATACGCCCTTTTTGGCCAACCAAGCAAGCTTGCAAAGGAAATCTGCACTACAATGAAGTCTCACTTCCACCTGGTCAAAAGGGCCATCTGAAAAAAGTGTAAAATCCATAAAGGAACGACAGGCCATGGAGAACTGGGAGCCTTCTTATGCTGATGGGCGGGATGTAAATTGCCAACAGCCACTCTGGAGAAGTGTATGGTGTTTCCTGAAACATCTAAAAAACAAAGCAACAGAGCCTAGGGCACTTCCACTTATGGTCCTATAGCTTAGGGAAATTAAAATCAAAAAGACACAGCCACCCAAAGTTTGGGACGCCTCTGTTTACAAGAACCTCGTTTACGGTACAAGTTCAATATCGAAGAAAGTGAAAAATGGATAAAGAACTTGTGGTACTTACGTACAATGCAATATCACTCAGCAATGAAATCTATGTCATCAGGCCCGTAGCAGCATAATGAGTGGATTCAGGTATGATGATTCGAACTGAAATAAGTCACACAGAAAAGAAACATCATAAGGTATCACTAATACACAGAATGTGAACTTGGCTACACATGAACTGAATTACAAAACAGAACAGTGTCTCAAGTTTAGAAAACCAACTTATGCTTGCTTAAGGGGGAAGGTGAGTTGGGGTGCTGCATAAAACCAGAGATTGAAATGAGCACAGATAAAGTTCCTTAAGCCAAATATGGAATAGACAACAGCTACTCCTTGCTCAACGAAATGGACTCAACACCGCATATTAAACGCCAAAGAATGTACCTGACTAGTAAGTATCTTAAAACCTATAGATTGCTATGTCTCCGAAAGAGAATCAAGCATGTGTACAGGGGCATAAACGCAGCAGTGATAGGATTGGAGAGGTTCGGTGAGCAAATGAAGACACTTTGAAATCATATTGCATGGTACCCATTCCACGGGTTTCAACTACCCAGGTTTAAGGTATTCTTCCTTCAGCTAAATCATGCATGTGGAACCCCGAGTATGATCAACCATGTGAACGGGAGACGTGTTCAAATATGTCTCAGTTTATCTCCCCTGGTACTCGGGTGCAACATTCCAGACGCTTTACTAACACTCTCCCCACTTGGACAGTCAGTCCCTTTAACCTCCTGTTTGGCCCAGTTTGCAATTTCTGCGGAAGATGAACAGTAATAGCGAGAACCAATGAGAGATTAGCTGGAGGTTTCTGGTCGGGCAAATTTAACTCTCATTTCCCACCAGGAAGAGGAATTAACCAAAGGCTCAGCGTGCCGTGCCGGAACCAGATTAGGGCCTGAAGCCATCCTGCGGTGTTGCGGCCAGCTCACAAGAAAGCGAGTTGAAGAAAGGAGCTCAGGGGCACTGTAATTCACAAACCTGCAGAGTTATAAAAGACAGCTATCGTCCAAAAATAGACTGAAGTAAGGCTGCCAAGAGGACTTGAAAGCGGGGCAGAATTGCAGGAAACCGATTTCAAGAGGTAGACTGGAATTGCATTGAAAGCATAGGAAAAGAGGCAGAACGTCCACAATGATGCACTTGGCCAAAAAGGGCGTATGCGTTTTTTCCTGAATATATTCAGGAAAAAACGCATACGCCCTTTTTGGCCAACCAAGCAAGCTTGCAAAGGAAATCTGCACTACAATGAAGTCTCACTTCCCCCCGGTCAAAAGGGCCATCTGAAAAAAGTGTAAAATCCAGAAAGGCAGGACAGGCCATGGAGAACTGGGAGCCTTGTTATGCTGATGGGCGGGATGTAAATTGCCAACAACCACTTGGGAGAAGTGTATGGTGTTTCCTGAAACATCTAAAAAACAAAGCAACAGAACCTAGGGCACTTCCACTTATGGTCCTATAGCTTAGGGAAATTAAAATCAAAAAGACACAGCCACCCCAAAGTTTGGAACGGCTCTGTTTACAAGAACCTCGTTTACAGTACAAGTTCAACATTGCAGAAAGTGAAAAATGGATAAAGAAGTTGTGGTATTTACTTACAAAGCAATATCACTCAGCAATGAAATCTGTGTCATCAGGCCCTTAGCAGCACAATGAGTGGATTCAGGTATGATGATTCTAACTGAAATAAGTCACACAGAAAAAGAAACATCATAAGATATCAGTAATACACGGAATGGAAACTTGGCTACACAGGAGCTGAATTACAGAACAGAACAGGGTCTCAAATTTAGAAAAACAACTTATGCTTGCTTAAGGGTAAAGGTGAGTTGGGGTGCTGCATAAAACCAGAGATTGAAATGAGCACAGATAAAGTTCCTTAAGCCAAATATAGAATAGACAGGAGCTACTCCTTGCTCAACGAAATGGACTCAAAACCCCATATTAAACGCCTAAGAATGTACCTGACTAGTAAGTATCTTAAAACCTATGGATTGCTATGTCTCCAAAAGAGAATCAAGCGTGTGTACAGGGGCATAAACGCAGCAGTGATAGGATTGGAGAGGTTCGGTGAGCAAATGAAGACCCTTTGAAGTCATATTGCATGGTACCCATTACACGGGTCTCAACTCTCCAGGTTTAAGGTATTCTTCCTTCAGCTAAAACATGCATGTGGAACCCAGAGTATGATCAACCATGTGAACGGGAGACGTGTTCAAATATGTCTCAGTTTTCCTCCCCTGGTACTCGGGTGCAACATTCCAGACGCTTTACTAACACTCTCCCCACTTGGAGAGTCAGCGCCTTTAACCTCGTGTTTGGCTCAGTTTGCAATTTCTGCGGAAGATGAACAGGAATAGCGAGAACCAATGAGAGGCTAGCTGGAGGTGTCTGGACGGGCAAATTTAACTCTCATTTCCCACCAGGAAGAGGAATTAACCAAAGGCTCAGCGTGCCGTGCCGGAGCAAGATTAGGGCCTGAGGCCATCCTGCGGTGTTGCGGCCAGGTCACAAGAAAGCGAGTTGAAGAAAGGAGCTCAGGGGCACTGTAATTCACAAACCTGCAGAGTTATAAATGACAGCTATCGTCCAAAAATATACTGAAGTAGGGCTGCCAAGAGGACTTGAAAGCGGGGCAGAATTGCAGGAAACCGATTTCAGGAGGTAGACTGGAATTGCATTGAAAGCATAGGAAAAGAGGCAGAACGTCCACAATGATGCACTTGGCCAAAAAGGGCGTATGCGTTTTTTCCTGAATATATTCAGGAAAAAACGCATACGCCCTTTTTGGCCAACCAAGCAAGCTTGCAAAGGAAATCTGCACTACAATGAAGTCTCACTTCCCCCCGGTCAGAAGGGCCATCTGAAAAACGTGTAAAATCCAGAAAGGCAGGACAGGCCATGGAGAACTGGGAGCCTTGTTATGCTGATGGGCGGGATGTAAATAGCCAACAACCACTCGGGAGAAGTGTATGGTGTTTCCTGAAACATCTAAAAAACAAAGCAACAGAAGCTAGGGCACTTCCACTTATGGTCCTATAGCTTAGGGAAATTAAAATCAAAAAGACACAGCCACCCCAAAGTTTGGAACGGCTCTGTTTACAAGAACCTCGTTTACAGTACAAGTTCAACATCGCAGAAAGTGAAAAATGGATAAAGAAGCTGTGGTATTTACTTACAAAGCAATATCACTCAGCAATGAAATCTGTGTCATCAGGCCCTTAGCAGCACAATGAGTGGATTCAGGTATGATGATTCTAACTGAAATAAGTCACACAGAAAAAGAAACATCATAAGATATCAGTAATACACGGAATGGAAACTTGGCTACACAGGAACTGAATTACAGAACAGAACAGGGTCTCAAATTTAAAAAACCAACTTATGCTTGCTTAAGGGTAAAGGTGAGTTGGGGTGCTGCATAAAACCAGAGATTGAAATGAGCACAGATAAAGTTCCTTAAGCCAAATATAGAATAGACAGGAGCTACTCCTTGCTCAACGAAATGGACTCAAAACCCCATATTAAACGCCTAAGAATGTACCTGACTAGTAAGTATCTTAAAACCTATGGATTGCTATGTCTCCAAAAGAGAATCAAGCGTGTGTACAGGGGCATAAACGCAGCAGTGATAGGATTGGAGAGGTTCGGTGAGCAAATGAAGACCCTTTGAAGTCATATTGCATGGTACCCATTACACGGGTCTCAACTCTCCAGGTTTAAGGTATTCTTCCTTCAGCTAAAACATGCATGTGGAACCCAGAGTATGATCAACCATGTGAACGGGAGACGTGTTCAAATATGTCTCAGTTTTCCTCCCCTGGTACTCGGGTGCAACATTCCAGACGCTTTACTAACACTCTCCCCACTTGGAGAGTCAGCGCCTTTAACCTCGTGTTTGGCTCAGTTTGCAATTTCTGCGGAAGATGAACAGGAATAGCGAGAACCAATGAGAGGCTAGCTGGAGGTGTCTGGACGGGCAAATTTAACTCTCATTTCCCACCAGGAAGAGGAATTAACCAAAGGCTCAGCGTGCCGTGCCGGAACCAGATTAGGGCCTGAAGCCATCCTGCGGTGTTGCGGTCAGGTCACAAGAAAGCGAGTTGAAGAAAGGAGCTCAGGGGCACTGTAATTCACAAACATGCAGAGTTATAAATGACAGCTATCGTCCAAAAATAGACTGAAGTAAGGCTGCCAAGAGGACTTGAAAGCGGGGCAGAATTGCAGGAAACCGATTTCAGGAGGTAGACTGGAATTGCATTGAAAGCATAGGAAAAGAGGCAGAACGTCCACAATGATGCACTTGGCCAAAAAGGGCGTATGCGTTTTTTCCTGAATATATTCAGGAAAAAACGCATACGCCCTTTTTGGCCAACCAAGCAAGCTTGCAAAGGAAATCTGCACTACAATGAAGTCTCACTTCCCCCCGGTCAAAAGGGCCATCTGAAAAAAGTGTAAAATCCAGAAAGGCAGGACAGGCCATGGAGAACTGGGAGCCTTGTTATGCTGATGGGCGGGATGTAAATTGCCAACAACCAATCGGGAGAAGTGTATGGTGTTTCCTGAAACATCTAAAAAACAAAGCAACAGAAGCTAGGGCACTTCCACTTATGGTCCTATAGCTTAGGGAAATTAAAATCAAAAAGACACAGCCACCCCAAAGTTTGGAACGGCTCTGTTTACAAGAACCTCGTTTACAGTACAAGTTCAACATCGCAGAAAGTGAAAAATGGATAAAGAAGTTGTGGTATTTACTTACAAAGCAATATCACTCAGCAATGAAATCTGTGTCATCAGGCCCTTAGCAGCACAATGAGTGGATTCAGGTATGATGATTCTAACTGAAATAAGTCACACAGAAAAAGAAACATCATAAGATATCAGTAATACACGGAATGGAAACTTGGCTACACAGGAGCTGAATTACAGAACAGAACAGGGTCTCAAATTTAGAAAAACAACTTATGCTTGCTTAAGGGTAAAGGTGAGTTGGGGTGCTGCATAAAACCAGAGATTGAAATGAGCACAGATAAAGTTCCTTAAGCCAAATATGGAATAGACAAGAGCTACTCCTTGATCAACGAAATGGACTCAACACCGCATATTAAACGCCTAAGAATGTACCTGACTAGTAAGTATCTTAAAACCTATGGATTGCTATGTCTCCAAAAGAGAATCAAGCATGTGTACAGGGGCATAAACGCAGCAGTGATAGGATTGGAGAGGTTCGGTGAGCAAATGAAGACCCTTTGAAGTCATATTGCATGGTACCCATTCCACGGGTTTCAACTACCCAGGTTTTAGGTATTCTTCCTTCAGCTAAAACATGCATGTGGAACCCAGAGTATGATCAACCATGTGATCGGGAGACGTGTTCAAATATGTCTCAGTTTTCCTCCCCTGGTACTCGGGTGCAACATTCCAGACGCTTTACTAACACTCTCCCCACTTGGAGAGTCAGCGCCTTTAACCTCCTGTTTGGCACAGTTTGCAATTTCTGCGGAAGATGAACAGGAATAGCGAGAACCAATGAGAGGCTAGCTGGAGGTGTCTGGACGGGCAAATTTAACTCTCATTTCCCACGAGGAAGAGGAAATAACCAAAGGCTCAGCGTGCCATCCCGGAACCAGATTAGGGCCTGAAGCCATCCTGCGGTGTTGCGGCCAGCTCAAAAGAAAGCGAGTTGAAGAAAGGAGCTCAGGGGCACTGTAATTCACAAACCTGCAGAGTTATAAATGACAGCTATCGTCCAAAAATATACTGAAGTAGGGCTGCCAAGAGGACTTGAAAGCGGGGCAGAATTGCAGGAAACCGATTTCAGGAGGTAGACTGGAATTGCATTGAAAGCATAGGAAAAGAGGCAGAACGTCCACAATGATGCACTTGGCCAAAAAGGGCGTATGCGTTTTTTCCTGAATATATTCAGGAAAAAACGCATACGCCCTTTTTGGCCAACCAAGCAAGCTTGCAAAGGAAATCTGCACTACAATGAAGTCTCACTTCCCCCCGGTCAGAAGGGCCATCTGAAAAAAGTGTAAAATCCAGAAAGGCAGGACAGGCCATGGAGAACTGGGAGCCTTGTTATGCTGATGGGCGGGATGTAAATTGCCAACAACCACTCGGGAGAAATATATGGTGTTTCCTGAAACATCTAAAAAACAAAGCAACAGAAGCTAGGGCACTTCCACTTATGGTCCTATAGCTTAGGGAAATTAAAATCAAAAAGACACAGCCACCCCAAAGTTTGGAACGGCTCTGTTTACAAGAACCTCGTTTACAGTACAAGTTCAACATCGCAGAAAGTGAAAAATGGATAAAGAAGTTGTGGTATTTACTTACAAAGCAATATCACTCAGCAATGAAATCTGTGTCATCAGGCCCTTAGCAGCACAATGAGTGGATTCAGATATGATGATTCTAACTGAAATAAGTCACACAGAAAAAGAAACATCATAAGATATCAGTAATACACGGAATGGAAACTTGGCTACACAGGAACTGAATTACAGAACAGAACAGGGTCTCAAATTTAAAAAACCAACTTATGCTTGCTTAAGGGTAAAGGTGAGTTGGGGTGCTGCATAAAACCAGAGATTGAAATGAGCACAAATAAAGTTCCTTAAGCCAAATATAGAATAGACAGGAGCTACTCCTTGCTCAACGAAATGGACTCAAAACCCCATATTAAACGCCTAATAATGTACCTGACTAGTAAGTATCTTAAAACCTATGGATTGCTATGTCTCCAAAAGAGAATCAAGCGTGTGTACAGGGGCATAAACACAGCAGTCATAAGATTGGAGAGGTTCGGTGAGCAAATGAAGACCCTTTGAAGTCATATTGCATGGTACCCATTACACGGGTCTCAACTCTCCAGGTTTAAGGTATTCTTCCTTCAGCTAAAACATGCATGTGGAACCCAAGTATGATCAACCATGTGAATGGGAGACGTGTTCAAATATGTCTCAGTTTTCCTCCCCTCGTACTCGGGTGCAACATTCCAGACGCTTTACTAACACTCTCCCCACTTGGAGAGTCAGTGCCTTTAACCTCCTGTTTGGCCCAGTTTGCAATTTCTGCGGAAGATGAACAGGAATAGCGAGAACCAATGAGAGGCTAGCTGGAGGTGTCTGGACGGGCAAATTTAACTCTCATTTCCCACCAGGAAGAGGAATTTACCAAAGGCTCAGCATGCCGGGCCGGAACCAGATTAGGGCCTGAAGCCATCCTGCGGTGTTGCGGCCAGGTCACAAGAAAGCGAGTTGAAGAAAGGAGCTCAGGGGCACTGTAATTCACAAACCTGCAGAGTTATAAATGACAGCTATCGTCGAAAAATATACTGAAGTAAGGCTGCCAAGAGGACTTGAAAGCGGGGCAGAATTGCAGGAAACCGATTTCAGGAGGTAGACTGGAATTGCATTGAAAGCATAGGAAAAGAGGCAGAACGTCCACAATGATGCACTTGGCCAAAAAGGGCGTATGCGTTTTTTCCTGAATATATTCAGGAAAAAACGCATACGCCCTTTTTGGCCAACCAAGCAAGCTTGCAAAGGAAATCTGCACTACAATGAAGTCTCACTTCCCCCCGGTCAAAAGGGCCATCTGAAAAAAGTGTAAAATCCAGAAAGGCAGGACAGGCCATGGAGAACTGGGAGCCTTGTTATGCTGATGGGCAGGATGTAAATTGCCAACAACCACTCGGGAGAAGTGTATGGTGTTTCCTGAAACATCTAAAAAACAAAGCAACAGAACCTAGGGCACTGCCACTTATGGTCCTATAGCTTAGGGAAATTAAAATCAAAAAGACACAGCCACCCCAAAGTTTGGAACGGCTCTGTTTACAAGAACCTCTTTTACAGTACAAGTTCAACATCACAGAAAGTGAAAAATGTATAAAGAAGTTGTGGTATTTACTTACAAAGCAATATCACTCAGCAATGAAATCTGTGTCATCAGGCCCTTAGCAGCACAATGAGTGGATTCAGGTATGATGATTCTAACTGAAATAAGTCACACAGAAAAAGAAACATCATAAGATATCAGTAATACACGGAATGGAAACTTGGCTACACAGGAACTGAATTACAGAACAGAACAGGGTCTCAAATTTAGAAAAACAACTTATGCTTGCTTAAGGGTAAGGTGAGTTGGGGTGCTGCATAAAACCAGAGATTGAAATGAGCACAGATAAAGTTCCTTAAGCCAAATATGGAATAGACAAGAGCTACTCCTTGCTCAACGAAATGGACTCAACACCGCATATTAAATGCCTAAGAATGTACCTGACTAGTAAGTATCTTAAAACCTATGGATTGCTATGTCTCCGAAAGAGAATCAAGCATGTGTACAGGGGCATAAACGCAGCAGTGATAGGATTAGAGAGGTTCGTGAGCAAATGAAGACCCTTTGAAGTCATATTGCATGGTACCCATTCCACGGGTTTCAACTACCCAGGTTTAAGGTATTCTTCCTTCAGCTAAAACATGCATGTGGAACCCAAGTATGATCAACCATGTGATCGGGAGACGTGTTCAAATATGTCTCAGTTTTCGTACCCTGGTACTCGGGTGCAACATTCCAGACGCTTTACTAACACTCTCCCCACTTGGAGAGTCAGTCCCTTTAACCTCCTGTTTGGCCCAGTTTGCAATTTCTGTGGAAGATGAACAGGAATAGCGAGAACCAATGAGAGACTAGCTGGAGGTGTCTGGATGGGCAAATTTAACTCTCATTTCCCACCAGGAAGAGGAATTAACCAAAGGGTCAGCATGCCGTGCCAGAACCAGATTAGGGCCTGAAGACATCCTGCGGTGTTGTGGCCAGCTCACAAGAAAGCGAGTTGAAGAAAGGAGCTCAGGGGCACTGTAATTCACAAACCTGCAGAGTTATAAATGACAGCTATTGTCCAAAAATAGACTGAAGTAAGGCTGCCAAGAGGACTTGAAAGCGGGGCAGAATTGCAGGAAACCGATTTCAGGAGGTAGACTGGAATTGCATTGAAAGCATAGGAAAAGAGGCAGAACGTCCACAATGATGCACTTGGACAAAAAGGGCGTATGCGTTTTTTCCTGACTATATTCAGGAAAAAACTCATACGCCCTTTTTGGCCAACCAAGCAAACTTGCAAAGGAAATCTGCACTACAATGAAGTCTCACTTCTCCCCGGTCATAAGGGCCATCTGAAAAAAGTGTAAAATCCAGAAAGGCAGGACAGGCCATGGAGAACTGGGAGCCTTGTTATGCTGATGGGCGGGATGCAAATTGCCAACAGACACTCAGGAGAAGTGTATGGTGTTTCCTGAAACATCTAAAAAACAAAGCAACAGAGCATAGAGCACTGCCACTTATGGTCCTATACCTTAGGGAAATTAAAATCAAAAAGACACAGCCACCCCAAAGTTTGGAACGGCTCTGTTTACAAGAACCTCGTTTACAGTACAAGTTCAACATCGCAGAAAGTGAAAAATGGATAAAGAAGTTGTGGTATTTACTTACAAAGAAATATCACTCAGCAATGAAATCTGTGTCATCAGGCCCTTAGCAGCACAATGAGTGGATTCAGGTATGATGATTCTAACTGAAATAAGTCACACAGAAAAAGAAACATCATAAGATATCAGTAATACACGGAATGTAAACTTGGTTACACAGGAGCTGAATTACAGAACAGAACAGGGTCTCAAATTTAGAAAAACAACTTATGCTTGCTTAAGGGTAAAGGTGAGTTGGGGTGCTGCATAAAACCAGAGATTGAAATGAGCACAGATAAAGTTCCTTAAGCCAAATATGGAATAGACAAGAGCTACTCCTTGCTCAACGAAATGGACTCAAAACCCCATATTAAACGCCTAATAATGTACCTGAATAGTAAGTATCTTAAAACCTATGGATTGCTATGTCTCCAAAAGAGAATCAAGCGTGTGTACAGGGGCATAAACGCAGCAGTGATAGGATTGGAGAGGTTCGGTGAGCAAATGAAGACCCTTTGAAGTCATATTGCATGGTACCCATTACACGGGTCTCAACTCTCCAGGTTTAAGGTATTCTTCCTTCAGCTAAAACATGCATGTGGAACCCAGAGTATGATCAACCATGTGAATGGGAGACGTGTTCAAATATGTCTCAGTTTTCCTCCCCTGGTACTCGGGTGCAACATTCCAGACGCTTTACTAACACTCTCCCGACTTGGAGAGTCAGTCCCTTTAATCTCCTGTTTGGCCCAGTTTGCAATTTCTGCGGAAGATGAACAGGAATAGGGAGAACCAATGAGAGACTAGCTGGAGGTGTCTGGACGGGCAAATTTAACTCTCATTTCCCACCAGGAAGAGGAAATAACCAAAGGCTCAGCGTGCCGTGCCGGAACCAGATTAGGGCCTGAAGCCATCCTGCGGTGTTGCGGCCAGCTCAAAAGAAAGCGAGTTGAAGAAAGGAGCTCAGGGGCTCTGTAATTCACAAACCTGCAGAGTTATAAATGACAGCTATCGTCCAAAAATATACTGAAGTAAGGCTGCCAAGGGGACTTGAAAGCGGGGCAGAATTGCAGGATACCGATTTCAGGAGGTAGACTGGAATTGCATTGAAAGCATAGGAAAAGAGGCAGAACGTCCACAATGATGCACTTTGCCAAAAAGGGCGTATGCGTTTTTTCCTGAATATATTCAGGAAAAAACGCATACGCCCTTTTTGGCCAACCAAGCAAGCTTGCAAAGGAAATCTGCACTACAATGAAGTCTCACTTCCCCCCGGTCAAAAGGGCCATCTGAAAAAAGTGTAAAACTCAGAAAGGCAGGACAGGCCATGGAGAACTGGGAGCCTTGTTATGCTGATGGGCGGGATGTAAATTGCCAACAGACACTCGGGAGAAGTGTATGGTGTTTCCTGAAACATCTAAAAAACAAAGCAACAGAGCCTAGGGCACTTCCACTTATGGTCCTATAGCTTAGGGAAATTAATATCAAAAAGACACAGCAACCCCGAAATTTGGGATGGCTCTTTTTACAGAAATCTCTTCTACAGCACAAGTTAAATATCCCAGAGAGCAAATAATGGATAAAGAAGTTGCGGTACTTATGTACAACAGAATACCACTCAGCAATGAAATCTATGTCACCAGGCCCGTACCAGCATAATGAGTGGATTGAGGCACGATGATTCTAAGTGAAATAAGTCACACAGAAAAAGAAACATCATAAGGTATCACTAATACATGGAATGTGAACTTGGCTACACATGAACTGAATTACAAAACAGAACAGGGTCTCAAGTTTAGAAAACCAAATTATGCCTGCTTAAGGGGAAGGTGAGTTGGGGTGCTGCATAAAAGCAGAGTTTGAAATTAGCACAGATACCGTTCCATAAGCCAAATATGTAATAGACAAGAGCTACCCCTTGCTCAACGAAATGGATTCAACAATGAGGTATCACCTCACACCTGGTAGAATAGGCATCATTGAAAATCTACAAACAAAAAATGCTGGAAAGGGTGTGGAGAAAAGGAACCCTCTTCCACTATTGTTGGGAATATAAATTGATACAGTCATTATGGAGAACAATATGGAATTTCTTAAGAAACTAACAATAGAATTACCATATGATACAGCAATCCCAGTACTGGACATATACCCAGACAAAACCATAAATCAAAAAGAGTCATTCACCGCAATGTTCATTGCATCACTATTTACAATATCGAGGTAATGGAAGCAACCTAAATGCCCACAGACAGACGAATGCATAAAGCTGTGGTACATATATAAAATGGAATATTACTAAGCTATGAAAAGGAATGAAATTGGGTCATTTGTAGAGACGTCGATGGATCTAGAGACTGTCATACAGAGTGAAGTAAGTCAGAAAGAGAAAAACAAATCTTGTATATTCATGCATATATGTGGAACCTAGAAAAACTGTACAGATTAACCATTTTGCAAGGCATAAATAGAGCAACAGATGTAGACAACAAACGTATGGACAACAAGGGGGGAAAGCTGTTGGAGGGGTGGTGGTGGGAGGAGTTGAGAGACTGGGATTGGCATGTATACATTTATATGTATAAAATAGATAACCAATAAGAACCTGCTGTATAAAAATATAAAATAAAATTCAAAATTAAAAAGAAATAAAATTTAAAAAATAAAACAGAAAAAACAATTATTCCCTGCACATACATGTATTTATATGAATAAATTATTTCCATGCTTATATCTGTAAATACAAAAAAGAGGAATAAAATCTACCTTGAACCAAAAACGAAAAAGAGAAAAAAAACACAGAACCCACCAGTTACACAGAGGAAAACCGTATCAGGGCACTTGCTCCAGTTGTAAACAATTCTGAAGTTGGTCAGTGGTGGGGAATCGTCTCCCATTCAGCCAGCAGCCCCCACGCAACAAGCGTCCTCATTGCAAAGCTGGGGCACCGTGCCGAGGCATCTGTGAGTAAACGTGAGCTGAGCCCCAGGCCAGTTGCTGCTGAACTATTCCCACCCGTCCCAGGTAAAACACCTGAATATATACAAGGACTTGAAAGCCTAGAGGAAGGGCCATAGAGCCACACGAGTGACAGCATGCCGGCCGACTTGGTGCCTGCAGGCCAGCCAGGATGGTCCTGGCCCTGGGTGCTCTTCTGGAAGATTTCCATTTCCCTGCCTGAGATACCCGTCCTGTCCCTGCCCCCACTGCTTTTTTCCTTCCTCACCTCTGCCCAGGGAGAAATTCCAGCAGCAGGTATGGGTGACACATCCTCTTCTTTAGCAGGTGGCAGCCTGGCAACTGCTGCAGAAAGTCCAGCAGAGCCCCACTCACACTGGGCCACCCACAAAGCCGTGGCCTCTCACTCCCTCCCACCAGCCCAGCCCCGAGACTGCTGACAGGGCAGAGAAAATGGCGTCAGGCACGGCTGCAGGGGCTCTTGCTGCCTGGAGTGGTATTTATATTGATCTCAACCCAGGCACACCTGGGGAGGGCTGGCCGGCACGGTAAGGCTGCCCAGGTCAGCCAATCATCACCCCTCAGGGGCTCACAGTTGCAGAAAATGGAACTTGCTGAACCGGCCAGGTCCAAGGAACAGGTGTGGGCTCCTGAGAGTCAGGATAGACAAGGGGCTGCAGCTTTGGCTTGTTTTCTAATCATTTTATCTGGCCCATGAGTGGGAGACAACTTCAAGAAAACCCTCTCCTAATGAGAGGAACCCAGGAGTCAGGGAGAGGAGGGGTGGGTGGTGGTTGGAGACAGAGGCCTGGTGCCCCGGGTGCAGTGGAAGTCTCTGGAAGACCAGGTGGAGGGAGGCCTCACGGAGTGATGCCCAGGGTCACAGACCTGTCGCAGCTGCTGTTTGTTAGTTCAAGTCCTGCTCTGAGGTGCTCTGTGTCAGCACTGAGCGACAGGTGAGCTGGGGGTGCTCTGCAATGAGGGCTATGTGCACGGTTCCTGTGTGCCCAGCCCTGCCACGGTACCTGCAAGGGTAGCTCTGTATCCTGGGAGGGGCCTGACCACGAGAGCCCCGTGGGCTGGGGTGGGGGTGGGGTACCTGCCCAGGTGAGCTCCATATTCTGGGATTGGTCTGGCCACGAGAGCCCCATGGGATGCTGGGGACCTGGTAAAGGATGTCAGGACAGTCAGTGAAGCCACCGAGGATATACCTCCAGTTGCTCCTAATTCCTACACCCTGCTGGTCATTCTACCAACCACCAGGACATGGTATTCTGTATTAGTCTTCAATGATGCCTTCTTTTGTATTCCATTAGTCCCAGAGTCACAAGAAATTTTGGCTTGTGAGTGGCAGGACTCAACATACAACTAAAACAATACTTCCGGGCCGTCTGGCCCCAAGGGTGCAAAAATTCCCACACCATCTTTGGGGAAAGCTTAGCTAAAGACCTAAAAGTTCTACCTCTGGAAAAGGAAACCCTCCTTCAATATGCAGACGACATTCTGATCACCAGCCCTACTAAGGAGGCCTCTGAACTACCAAGCCAATAAAGGATAGAAGTTGTCCAAGAAAAAGCTCAAATATCACAGACTGCGGTGACCTGCCTGGGCTTCATTCTCACAGAAGGTCAGAGAAGCCCATCCCAGGAAAGGGAAGAAACCATTTTCAGCCTTACCCCTTTCTAAAACTAGAAGACAGCTTAGGGGTTCCTGGGGAGGCCAGGGTTTGCTGCTTCTGGATCCCTAGCTACAGTCTACTAGCTGGGCCTCTATATGAAACACTGAAAGGAAAAGATGATGATCCTTTTGAATAGAATCCAGAAGTGGCCTTTCAAGAATGGAAAGAGCAGTCAATTCAGACCCTTGCCCTGGAACTCCCTAATTTAGCTAAACCCTTTGACCTTTACATTCCCAGTGAAAGGTGAATCGCCATTGGAGAATTAGTGCAAAAACTGGGACCACTTGAAATGGAACAATGCAAGAATGCCATCCAGGTAGGATAAACTACGGTCACTAAGGGGCTTGGCCCACTGCCACATCTGGCCAAGATACTGGCGGTATCTAAAAACCTGGAAATCAGCAGCCCAAAAGGCCACCTCCCTCCTAAGGGAAAAGGACCCCACGTGGTGATCCTAACCACCAACCATGCCCTGAAGTTGCAGGGTTCGCTCCGTGGGCACACCGACCTCGAGTGAGGAGGCCCTCCAACTCCAACATCCAGAGAGATAACCGGGGGCAACAGGGCACCATGACGACTCATGTGAACATCACTTGACCTGGAGTTTCTCTCATAAAACAACAAGAGTGTGTCCCAAAAGAGTAGACTACTGCTTGCAGGACTTACTGCACCCAGAGGGGAGCTAATAATCTTGGCGGGGGGACAGTATACCACACTGTCACCATAGAAAAGCCTACAGACACCGTGATGATGGTGGCCAATAAGACCGGCTGGACTCCTGTTTACTTCAAAAGGCTGTTGACTCAGTAGCCATCATGGTCCTTGATCACCACTGACCCTGGACTGTCTGGGAGTTGAGCGGGCAGGGCTCTGACACCTGGTGCTGTTTGTACGTCAATTCAGGGGCCTAACTGAAGAAAGCGCAGACTACTGGTCAGAGCATCTAGGCTGGCAGAGACGGTCAGCCTAAGGTGGCCAAACAAATGTGGGGCGGGGTGAAACCGGCCCCCACAGCGTCTCTGCACATCTCTTTCCTGGACCCTTAAAGGTCATTAGAATCTATAACACTTCCAATGCTGGTGCTCAGGTGGACGAGCAGGGAGGCAGGGGTCCTGGGGACAATCAACGTCACCGGGAGGCTGCTGGGGAGAAGCTCTGACCCCCGCCCCAGGGTATGAGGGCTCCCAACTCAGCACTCAGCAGTTACAGAAGAAGGGTCTGCACCCTCAGCACTCCAAGAATGAGGAACGGGATAAAAGGCAGAGGAGGGGTTTGTCCCCAGCAAAGCCCATTAAAAATCCCTGGGAGATAAAAGTAGAATCTGGGCAATAAAGTCAAGTCTAACCTTTTTTATCCTTTGTGCTTTGTCTAATTTCACGTGCTCCTAGGGTCCCGCAAGCAGAGGTTCCACACCCGGCACTTCAGACCAGATTTCCTAGTGCAGAATGGCTGGGTCGACACCTCAGCTCCTGGGGCCCAGTGCAGACTCCACGATATAGAGCCTGAGCTACAGCCAACCCGGCCCTCGAGAGCTCCGCCGCCTCCCTCCCTCCCACTGACTCTGACAGGATCTCTACACAGCAGCCCAGCCCACAGCCCACGGGGTAGTGCATGCTCTCACCTCTCCATTCTCTGATCAAAATATAAAGTTTCCTTTGCTTGTGAACCAAACTCAGTCTCGATCTGTTGGCCCCAATGACACTGGGCAGGGGGACACTTGTTGGGGTCCACTCTGGAGGATCAGTAACAGAAATTGAGACTATTGTAACCTCAATGAACAGATGTGTGAGCCAAACTGTAGTTAACATAGAACAGTGTATAAGGCTCGGGTAAAATAAGATGTTTTTAACACTTCCATTTGATATTTCCATCACTTTTTATAAGCAAGTTCAGTGAAAAGGTTTGTCTTATTTGTCAGGTCAATATTAGAGAAACGAAGTGATTTCTTTCCAAGGATGTACAGCTAATAATCTTGGTTAAACCTTCAATCTTGTTTTAAATGCTTTTCCATTGAAAATGATACCTCTCTTTCAGCTCCCCCATTTCTGAGAAGTATAAAATCTTATAATTTATTATTACCAAAGGGGAAAGGTGGGAGGAGGGATAAATTAACAGTTTGGAATGAACACATACACACTGCTATGTATAAAATAGATCATCAACAAGGAACTACTGTATAGCACAGGGAACTACACTCAACATTTTGCAATAACCTATAAGGGGAAATAATCTGAAAAAGAATAGATATTTTTATTGACATCATCTATCAATGACAGTTAAAGTGTAGCCTAAGGGAAGCTGGTGGTGAGTGCTTCTGACCCTGAAGACTTCAATCATCTAAAGTTTGGACTCTGCCTACTTCCCAAGGCCCTTAATGAACATATGTGTAGCTGTAGCTTAAAAAATTCCCCAGTTTGGGTTTCGGGGAGACACTGATTTTGAAAAAGCCCTGGTGTTCTCCTTACATGAATGGGACTCTTCCTACTGCTAAAACATGTCTGTCACACCCAGAGGATGGTATACCGTCTGATCGGGAAGAGTTTGGAAAAGGCATCTCATCTCCTCATCTCCTGGTGCTCGGGTTCACCCCTCCAGCGTCTTTACTAACAGTCTCCCCACTTGGAGATGTCAGCACTGTCAACATCCTGTTGCGTACAGTTTGGAATTTGTCCAGAGGATGAAGCGGAAGGATGAGGAACAATGAGAGACAAGTCCTAGGTGTTCAGACAGGCACATGTCACTCTAATTTCCAATCAGGAAGACGAATTGACCAAAGGCTAGGGTTGCCCATGGAAACAGTATAGGGCTTGAGGAAATCCCGCTGCTTTGTGGCCAGTTCCCATAAACACGAGTTGAACAATGGAACTCAGGGGCAGTAAAATTCACAAAACTGCAGAGTTGAAAATATCCATCACTGAAAAATGTCTTGAGGAGAGTCAGAGAAAAGGACTTGTAAGCAAGGGAGAATGGCAGGAAAGGGATTTGAGGAGGTAGAAAGGACTCGCCATTAAGCACAAGAAAAGGAGCTGAACATTGCCAACATTGCAGTTGGCCAAAAAGGGTGTATGCGTTCTTTTCTGTATATATTCAAGAAAAGGGCATACACTTTTTTAGCCAACCAAACAGGTGGGCACTGGAAGTCAATACTACAAAAGATATCACTTCGCATCAGTCAGAAGAGCCATCCTCATAAAGCGTAAACAACAGAAATGCAGGACAGGGCAACGAGAAGAGGGAGCCCTGTGAGACTTATAGTGGAAATGTATATTGCCAACGGCCATTCTGGAGAAGTGTATTGTGTTTACTAAAGCATCTAAAAAATGAGCTACAGAGCATAGGGCACTTACACTCATGGGCGTATATCTTGGGAAAAACAAAAATCGAGAGGACACAGGCACCCCAATGTTTACCCCCTCTCTGTTTAAAAGATCCTCGACTAGGATATAACTTAAATGTCTCTGGAGGGAAAAAATGGATAGAGATGTGGTACTTAGGTAGAGTGGAATATTATTCAGCCTGGAAATCAATGAAATATGGCCAGTTGTAACAACTCCGGAGGAGTTACGTATGATCATTCTAAGTGACAGAATTCAAAAAGAAAAAGACACATATCATAAGATATCACTTAAAGGTGGAATCCAAAATGGCTACACATGAAATAAATTACAAAACAAAAACATAGTCAAATATGTAGAAAACACGCATAAGGCTGCTAAACGGGAAAGGTGGGGAGGGGTGAGGCATCATCCAGGAGGTTGAAATTAGCAAAGATACCATTCCAAATACCAAACTGATAATCAACAAGACCTACACGGTAGCTAAAAGAACTGCACTCAGCACACTCAAGTCACCGGAAAAGAATATATACGACTGGTAAGAATCTGAAAAAGAATTTATTGATGTCTCTCTGTACGTGAATCAAGTGGATGTACAGCAGCAAGAAACAGAGCTTTGAAAATCAGCTGTAACCAATATAGTAATAAATTGAAAAAAATAAACGACAGAGAGACAGAGAAAACCTCTTACAACTTTTCCTCAGGGACGGTGATGCAACATGGATTGAACACATCTAGACCCACAGCAGGATGAGACATAAGGCTGGAAACTGTTTGCGCTAAGAGAAATGTGAGGTTGGGTGAGGAAATGCACACCCTTTAAAGTAATACTACCTGGTACCCATTCAATGGGTCCCAAATCTGCAGGTTCAAGGGATCTTCCTACAGCTAAAACATGCATGGAAAACCCAGAGGACTGTACACCATGTGATCGGGAGATGTGTCTAAAATGCACCTCATTTATCCTCTCCTGGTGCTCCTGTTCACCATTCCAGCCACGCTACTTAGAATCTCCCCACTTGGAGAATCAGCACATTTAAACTTCTGTTTCACACATTTTGCAAATTGTGAGGAGGATGAACGGGAAGAGGGGGAACCAATGAGAGAAGAGTTGTAGGGGTTTGGACGGGCACATATCACTCTAATTTCCCATTAAGAATAAGAATTAAAGAAAGGCTCAGCCTGCCTCGCCGGAGCCAAAATAGGGCCTGAAGCAATCCTGCGGGTTTGAGGCCAGCTCACAAAAGAGCAACTTAAAAAATGGAGCTCAGGGTCACTGCAATTCACAAACCTGCAGAGTTATAAATGAAAACTAACGTCCAAAAATATGTTGAGGTAAGGCAAAGAAGAGGATCTGAATGCAAGACAGAATTGCAAGAAACAGATTTCAAGAGATAGATTGGACTCGTCTTTAACGCACATGAAAAGCGGCAGAATTTCGACAATGATGCAGTTGGCCCAAAAGGGCGTATGCGTTTTTTCCTGATTATATCCAGGAAAAAACGCATACGCACTTTATGGGCAACGAAGCAAGCAAGCAATGCAAATGTGCACAACAAAGAAGTCTCACTTCCCACCGGTCAAAAGGGCCATCCTAAAAAATTGTAAAAACCAGAAATGCAGGACAGGCCATGGAGAACAGGGAGCATTTATACGCTGATGGGCAGTGTGTGAACTGCCGAGAGCCACTCTGGAGAAGTGTATGGTGGTTCCTAAATCATCTAAAAAACAGAGCTACAGAGCATAGGACACTTCCAATCATGGGAGTATATCTAGGGAAGTCTAAAAATCAACAAGACACAAGCACACCACAGTTTAGGGCTACTCTGTTTACAAGAACCTCAACTTCAGTACACCTTAAATATCCCAGGAAAGAGAACAATGGATAAAGAAGATGTGGTACTTATGTACAATGGAATATCTCTTCACCATGAAATCAATGTAATAAGGCTAGTAGAAGGATAAAGAGTGGATTTAGGTCCGATAATACTACTTGAAATAAGTCAAACAGAAAAAGAAACATATCATAAGATATCACTTATAGAGGGAGGGTAAATATGGCTGCACAAGAAATGAATTACAGAACAGAACAGTGTCTCACATTTAGAAAACACACTTATGTCAGCTTAAGGGGAAAGGAGAGGTGGGGTGATGCATAAAACCAGAGTTTGAAATTAGCACAGATACCGTTCAATAAACCAAATAGGTATTAGACAAGATCTACACCTTGCTCAATGAACAGGCCTCAACACACCCTATACACCGCAGAGAAATATATCTGAGGAATAAGAATCTTAAAACCCATGTATTGATATATCTCCATAAGGGAATCAAGTGTGTGCAGAGCGGCACAAACACAGCAGTGAAAAGGAGCTAAACCCCATTATAGAAATAAATTTTAAAAACAAAACGCTGAAACAATGAAAGAGAGAAAAATTCTTACAAAATTCGCTCAGGGGCTGTGATGCAACCTGGATTGACCACATATAAACCCACAGCTGGATAAGACATAAGGCTGGACACTTGGGGATGACAGGATTGGTGAGCTTTGGTGAGCAACTGCCGAAAGTTTAATGCAATACTTCATGCTACTCATTCCAAGGGTCCCAACACTCCAGGTTGAAGGGAATCTTCCTACAGCTAAACCATGCTTGGGAAACCCAGCGACTGGTATACCATATGATCGGGAAAGGTTTCTAAAACGCACCTCATTTTTGCTCTCCTGGGGCTCCGGATCGACATTCCAGCCGCTTTACTAACAACATCCCCACACGGAGTCAATGCCTTTAAGTTCTGGTATCGCACAGTCTGCAGTTAGTGCAGAGGATGAATGGGAATAGGGGGAACCAGTGAGAAACTAGCTGTAGCGGTTTCAATGGGCACATGTCACTCTAATATCACATCAGTAAGAAGAATTAACCAAAGGCACAGCAAGGTGCCCCAGAAGAAAAATAGGGCTTCAAGGAATCCTGTGGTTATGGGGCAAGACCACAAAAATAAGAGCTAAAAAATGGAGCTAAGGGCCACTGCAATTCAAAAACCTGCAGAGTTATAAAGGCCAACTATTTTTAAAAAATATATTGAGGTAAGGCTATGAAGAGGCATTGAAAGCAAGGCAGAATTGCAGGAAACCGATTTCAGGAGGTAGACTGGAATTGCATTGAAAGCATAGGAAAAGAGGCAGAACGTCCACAATGATGCACTTGGCCAAAAAGGGCGTATGCGTTTTTTCCTGAATATATTCAGGAAAAAACGCATACGCCCTTTTTGGCCAACCAAGCAAGCTTGCAAAGGAAATCTGCACTACAATGAAGTCTCACTTCCACCTGGTCAAAAGGGCCATCTGAAAAAAGTGTAAAATCCATAAAGGCACGACAGGCCATGGAGAACTGGGAGCCTTCTTATGCTGATGGGCGGGATGTAAATTGCCAACAGCCACTCTGGAGAAGTGTATGGTGTTTCCTGAAACATCTAAAAAACAAAGCAACAGAGCCTAGGGCACTTCCACTTATGGTCCTATAGCTTAGGGAAATTAAAATCAAAAAGACACAGCCACCCAAAGTTTGGGACGCCTCTGTTTACAAGAACCTCGTTTACGGTACAAGTTCAATATCGAAGAAAGTGAAAAATGGATAAAGAACTTGTGGTACTTACGTACAATGCAATATCACTCAGCAATGAAATCTATGTCATCAGGCCCGTAGCAGCATAATGAGTGGATTCAGGTATGATGATTCGAACTGAAATAAGTCACACAGAAAAGAAACATCATAAGGTATCACTAATACACAGAATGTGAACTTGGCTACACATGAACTGAATTACAAAACAGAACAGTGTCTCAAGTTTAGAAAACCAACTTATGCTTGCTTAAGGGGGAAGGTGAGTTGGGGTGCTGCATAAAACTAGAGATTGAAATGAGCACAGATAAAGTTCCTTAAGCCAAATATGGAATAGACAAGAGCTACTCCTTGCTCAACGATATGGACTCAACACCCCATATTAAACGCCTAAGAATGTACCTGACTAGTAAGTATCTTAAAACCTATCGATTGCTATGTCTCCAAAAGAGAATCAAGCGTGTGTACAGGGCCATAAACGCAGCAGTGATAGGATTGGAGAGGTTCGGTGAGCAAATGAAGACCCTTTGAAGTCATATTGCATGGTACCCATTACACGGGTCTCAACTCTCCAGGTTTAAGGTATTCTTCCTTCAGCTAAAACATGCATGTGGAACCCAGAGTATGATCAACCGTGTGAACGGCAGACGTGTTCAAATATGTCTCAGTTTTCGTACCCTGGTACTCGGGTGCAACATTCCAGACGCTTAACTAACACTCTCCCCACTTGGAGAGTCAGCACCTTTAACCTCCTGTTTGGCCCCGTTTGCAATTTCTGCGGAAGATGAACAGGAATAGCGAGAACCAATGAGAGACTACCTGGAGGTGTCTGCACGGGCAAATTTAACTCTCATTTCCCACCAGAAAGAGGAAATAACCAAAGGCTCAGCATGCCGTGCCGGAACCAGATTAGGGCCTGAAGCCATCCAGCGGTGTTGCAGCCAGCTCACAAGAAAACGAGTTGAAGAAAGGAGCTCAGGGGCACTGTAATTCACAAACCTGCAGAGTTATAAATGACAGCTATCGTCCAAAAATAGACTGAAGTAAGGCTGCCAAGAGGACTTGAAAGCGGGGCAGAATTGCAGGAAACCGATTACAGGAGGTAGACTGGAATTGCATTGAAAGCATAGGAAAAGAGGCAGAACGTCCACAATGATGCACTTGGCCAAAAAGGGCGTATGCGTTTTTTCCTGAATATATTCAGGAAAAAACTCATACGCCCCTTTTTGGCCAACCAAACAAGCTTGCAAAGGAAATCTGCACTACAATGAAGTCTCACTTCCCCCCGGTCAAAAGGGCCATCTGAAAAAAGTGTAAAATCCAGAAAGGCAGGACAGGCCATGGAGAACTGGGAGCCTTGTTATGCTGATGGGCGGGATGTAAATTGCCAACAGACACTCGGGAGAAGTGTATGGTGTTTCCTGAAACATCGAAAAAACAAAGCAACAGAGCCTAGGGCACTTCCACTTATGGTCCTATAGCTTAGGGAAATTAAAATCAAAAAGACACAGCCACCCCAAAGTTTGGGACGGCTCTGTTTACAAGAACCTCCTTTACAGTACAAGTTCAACATCGCAGAAAGTGAAAAATGGATAAAGAAGTTGTGGTATTTACTTACAAAGCAATATCACTCAGCAATGAAATCTATGTCATCAGGCCCTTAGCAGCACAATGAGTGGATTCAGGTATGATGATTCTAACTGAAATAAGTCACACAGAAAAAGAAACATCATAAGATATCAGTAATACATGGAAGTAAACTTGGCTACACAGGAACTGAATTACAGAACAGAACAGTGTCTCAAATTTGGAAAACCAACTTATGCTTGCTTAAGGGGAAAGGTGAGTTGGGGTGCTGCATAAAACCAGAGATTGAAATGAGCACAGATAAAGTTCCTTAAGCCAAATATGGAATAGACAAGAGCTACTCCTTGCTCAACGAAATGGACTCAACACCGCATATTAAACGCCTAAGAATGTACCTGACTAGTAAGTATCTTAAAACCTATGGATTGCTATGTCTCCGAAAGAGAATCAAGCATGTGTACAGGGGCATAAACGCAGCAGTGATAGGATTGGAGAGGTTCGGTGAGCAAATGAAGACCCTTTGAAGTCATATTGCATGGTACCCATTACACGGGTCTTAACTCTCCAGGTTTAAGGTATTCTTCCTTCAGCTAAAACATGCATGTGGAACCCAAGTATGATCAACCATGTGAACGGGAGACATGTTCAAATATGTCTCAGTTTTCCTCCCCTGGTACTCGGGTGCAACATTCCAGACGCTTTACTAACACTCTCCCCACTTGGAGAGTCAGCACCTTTAACCTCCTGTTTGGCCCAGTTTGCAATTTCTGCGGAAGATGAACAGGAATAGCGAGAACCAATGAGAGACAACCTGGAGGTGTCTGGACGGGCAAATTTAACTCTCATTTCCCACCAGGAAGAGGAAATAACCAAAGGCTCAGCGTGCCGTGCCGGAACCAGATTAGGGCCTGAAGCCATCCTGCGGTGTTGCGGCCAGGTCACAAGAAAGCGAGTTGAAGAAAGGAGCTCAGGGGCACTGTAATTCACAAACCTGCAGAGTTATAAATGACAACTATCGTCCAAAAATAGACTGAAGTAAGGCTGCGAAGAGGACTTGAAAGCGGGACAGAATTGCAGGAAACCGATTTCAGGAGGTAGACTGGAATTGCATTGAAAGCATAGGAAAAGAGGCAGAACGTCCACAATGATGCACTTGGCCAAAAAGGGCGTATGCGTTTTTTCCTGAATATATTCAGGAAAAAACGCATATGCCCTTTTTGGCCAACCAAGCAAGCTTGCAAAGGAAATCTGCACTACAATGAAGTCTCACTTCTCCCCGGTCAAAAGGGCCATCTGAAAAAAGTGTAAAATCCAGAAAGGCAGGACAGGCCATGGAGAACTGGGAGCCTTGTTATGCTGATGGGCGGGATGTAAATTGCCAACAACCACTCGGGAGAAGTGTATGGTGTTTCCTGAAACATCTAAAAAACAAAGCAACAGAACCTATGGCACTTCCACTTATGGTCCTATAGCTTAGGGAAATTAAAATCAAAAAGACACAGACACCCCAAAGTTTGGAACGGCTCTGTTTACAAGAACCTCGTTTACAGTACAAGTTCAACATCGCAGAAAGTGAAAAATGGATAAAGAAGTTGTGGTATTTACTTACAAAGCAATATCACTCAGCAATGAAATCTGTGTCATCAGGCCCTTAGCAGCACAATGAGTGGATTCAGGTATGATGATTCTAACTGAAATAAGTCACACAGAAAAAGAAACATCATAAGATATCAGTAATACATGGAATGTAAACTTGGCTACACAGGAACTGAATTACAGAACAGAACAGTGTCTCAAATTTAGAAAACCAACTTATGCTTGCTTAAGGGGAAAGGTGAGTTGGGGTGCTGCATAAAACCAGAGATTGAAATGAGCACAGATAAAGTTCCTTAAGTCAAATATGGAATAGACAAGAGCTACTCCTTGCTCAACGAAATGGACTCAACACCGCATATTAAACGCCTAAGAATGTACCTGACTAGTAAGTATCTTAAAACCTATGGATTGCTATGTCTCCGAAAGAGAATCAAGCATGTGTACAGGGGCATAAACGCAGCAGTGATAGGATTGGAGAGGTTCGGTGAGCAAATGAAGACCCTTTGAAGTCATATTGCATGGTACCCATTACACGGGTCTTAACTCTCCAGGTTTAAGGTATTCTTCCTTCAGCTAAAACATGCATGTGGAACCCAAGTATGATCAACCATGTGAACGGGAGACGTGTTCAAATATGTCTCAGTTTTCCTCCCCTGGTACTCGGGTGCAACATTCCAGACGCTTTACTAACACTCTCCCCACTTGGAGAGTCAGCGCCTTTAACCTCCTGTTTGGCCCAGTTTGCAATTTCTGCGGAAGATGAACAGAAATAGCGAGAACCAATGAGAGACTAGCTGGAGGTGTCTGGACGGGCAAATTTAACTCTCATTTCCCACCAGGAAGAGGAATTTACCAAAGGCTCAGCATGCCGGGCCGGAACCAGATTAGGGCCTGAAGCCATCCTGTGGTGTTGCGGCCAGCTCACAAGAAAGCGAGTTGAAGAAAGGAGCTCAGGGACACTGTAATTCACAAACCTGCAGAGTTATAAATGACAGCTATCGTCCAAAAATATACTGAAGTAAGGCTGCCAAGAGGACTTGAAAGCGGGGCAGAATTGCAGGAAACCGATTTCAGGAGGTAGACTGGAATTGCATTGAAAGCATAGGAAAAGAGGCAGAACGTCCACAATGATGCACTTGGCCAAAAAGGGCGTATGCGTTTTTTCCTGAATATATTCAGGAAAAAACGCATACGCCCTTTTTGGCCAACCAAGCAAACTTGCAAAGGAAATCTGCACCACAATGAAGTCTCACTTCCCCCCGGTCAAAAGGGCCATCTGAAAAAAGTGTAAAATCCAGAAAGGCAGGACAGGCCATGGAGAACTGGGAGCCTTATTATGCTGATGGGCGGGATGTAAATTGCGAACAGACACTCAGGAGAAGTGTATGGTGTTTCCTGAAACATCTAAAAAACAAAGCAACAGAGCCTAGGGCACTTCCACTTATGGTCCTATAGCTTAGGGAAATTAAAATCAAAAAGACACAGCCACCCCAAAGTTTGGGACGCCTCCGTTTACAAGAACCTCGTTTACCGTACAAGTTCAATATCACAGAAAGTGAAAAAGAGATAAAGAACTTGTGGTACTTACGTACAATGCAGTATCACTCAGCAATGAAATCTATGTCATCAGGCCCATAGCAGCATAATGAGTGGATTCAGGTACGATGATTCTAACTGAAATAAGTCACACAGAAAAAGAAACATCATAAGATATCACTAATACACGGAATGTAAACTTGGCTACACAGGAACTGCATTCCAAAACAGAACAGGGTCTCAAATTTAGAAAACCAACTTATGCTTGCTTAAGGGGAAAGGTGAGTTGGGGTGCTGCATAAAACCAGAGATTGAAATGAGCACAGATAAAGTTCCTTAAGCCAAATATGGAATAGACAAGAGCTACTCCTTGCTCAACGAAATGGACTCAACACCGCATATTAAACGCCTAAGAATGTACCTGACTAGTAAGTATCTTAAAACCTATGGATTGCTATGGCTCCGAAAGAGAATCAAGCATGTGTACAGGGGCATAAACGCAGCAGTGATAGGATTGGAGAGGTTTGGTGAGCAAATGAAGACCCTTTGAAGTCATATTGCATGGTACCCATTACACGGGTCTCAACTCTCCAGGTTTAAGGTATTCATCCTTCAGCTAAAATATGCATGTGGAACTCAAATATGATCAACCATGTGAACGGGGGACGTGTTCAAATATGTCTCAGTTTTCCTCCCCTGGTACTAGGGTGCAACATTCCAGACGCTTTACTAACACTCTCCCGACTTGGAGAGTCAGTCCCTTTAAACTCCTGTTGGCCCAGTTTGCAATTTCTGCGGAAGATGAACAGGAATAGTGAGAACCAATGAGAGGCTAGCTGGAGGTGTCTGGACGGGCAAATTTAACTCTCATTTCCCAACAGGAAGAGGAATTAACCAAAGGCTCAGCATGCCGGGCCGGAACCAGATTAGGGCCTGAAGCCATCCTGCGGTGTTGCGGCCAGGTCACAAGAAAGCGAGTTGAAGAAAGGAGCTCAGGGGCACTGTAATTCACAAACCTGCAGAGTTATAAATGACAGCTATCGTCCAAAAATAGACTGAAGTAAGGCTGCCAAGAGGACTTGAAAGCGGGGCAGAATTGCAGGAAACCGATTTCAGGAGGTAGACTGGAATTGCATTGAAAGCATAGGAAAAGAGGCAGAACGTCCACAATGATGCACTTGGCCAAAAAGGGCGTATGCGTTTTTTCCTGAATATATTCAAGAAAAAACGCATACGCACTTTTTGGCCAACCAAGCAAGCTTGCAAAGGAAATCTGCACTACAATGAAGTCTCACTTCCCCCCGGTCAAAAGGGCCATCTGAAAAAAGTGTAAAATCCAGAAAGGCAACAGGCCATTGAGAACTGGGAGCCTTGTTATGCTGATGGGCGGGATGTAAATTGCCAATATACACTTGGGAGAAGTGTATGGTGTTTCCTGAAACATCTAAAAAACAAAGCAACAGAGCCTAGGGCACTTCCACTTATGGTCCTATAGCTTAGGGAAATTAAAATCAAAAAGACACAGCCACCCCAAAGTTTGGAACAGCTCTGTTTACAAGAACCTCGTTTACAGTACAAGTTCAACATCGCAAAAAGTGAAAAATGGATAAAGAAGTTGTGGTATTCACTTACAAAGCAATATCACTCAGCAATGAAATCTGTGTCATCAGGCCCTTAGCAGCACAATGAGTGGATTCAGGTATGATGATTCTAACTGAAATAAGTCACACAGAAAAAGAAACATCATAAGATTTCAGTAATACACGGAATGTAAACTTGGCTACACAGGAACAGAATTACAGAACAGAACAGGGTCTCAAATTTAGAAAACCAACTTATGCTTGCTTAAGAGGAAAGGTGAGTTGGGGTGTTGCATAAAACCAGAGATTGAAATGAGCACAGATAAAGTTCCTTAAGCCAAATATGGAATAGACAAGAGCTACTCCTTGCTCAACGAAATGGACTCAACACCGCATATTAAACGCCTAAGAATGTACCTGACTAGTAAGTATCTTAAAACCTATGGATTGCTATGTCTCCGAAAGAGAATCAAGCATGTGTACAGGGGAATAAACGCAGCAGTGATAGGATTGGAGAGGTTCGGTGAGCAAATGAAGACCCTTTGAAGTCATATTGCATGGTACCCATTACACGGGTCTCAACTCTCCAGGTTTAAGGTATTCATCCTTCAGCTAAAACATGCATGTGGAACCCAAGTATGATCAACCATGTGAACGGGGGACGTGTTCAAATATGTCTCAGTTTTCCTCCCCTGGTACTCGGGTGCAACATTCCAGATGCTTTACTAACACTCTCCCCACTTGGAGAGTCAGCGCCTTTAACCTCCTGTTTGGCCCAGTTTGCAATTTCTGCGGAAGATGAACAGGAATAGCGAGAACCAATGAGAGACTAGCTGGAGGTGTCTGGACTGGCAAATTTAACTCTCATTTCCCACCAGGAAGAGGAAATAAACAAAGGCTCAGCGTGCCGTGCGGGAACCAGATTAGGGCCTGAAGCCATCCTGCGGTGTTTCGGCCAGGTCACAAGAAAGGGAGTTGAAGAAAGGAACTCAGGGGCACTGTAATTCACAAACCTGCAGAGTTATAAATGACAGCTATCGTCCAAAAATAGACTGAAGTAAGGCTGCCAAGAGGACTTGAAAGTGGGGCAGAATTGCAGGAAACCGATTTCAGGAGGTAGACTGGAATTGCATTGAAAGCATAGGAAAAGAGGCAGAACTTCCACAATGATGCACTTGGCCAAAAAGGGCGTATGCGTTTTTTCCTGAATATATTCAGGAAAAAACGCATACGCCCTTTTTGGCCAACCAAGCAAGCTTGCAAAGGAAATCTGCACTACAATGAAGTCTCACTTCCCCCCGGTCAAAAGGGCCATCTGAAAAAAGTGTAAAATCCAGAAAGGCAGGACAGGCCATGGAGAACTGGGAGCCTTGTTATGCTGATGGGCGGGATGTAAATTGCCAACAGACACTCGGGAGAAGTGTATGGTGTTTCCTGAAACATCTAAAAAACAAAGCAACAGAGCCTAGGGCACTTCCACTTATGGTCCTATAGCTTAGGGAAATTAAAATCAAAAAGACACAGCCACCCCAAAGTTTGGGACGCCTCTGTTTACAAGAACCTCCTTTACCGTACAAATTCAATATCACAGAAAGTGAAAAATGGATAAAGAACTTGTGGTACTTACGTACAATGCAGTATCACTCAGCAATGAAATCTATGTCATCAGGCCCGTAGCAGCACAATGAGTGGATTCAGGTACGATGATTCTAACTGAAATAAGTCACACAGAAAAAGAAACATCATAAGATATCAGTAATACACGGAATGTAAACTTGGCTACACAGGAACTGAATTCCAAAACAGAACAGGGTCTCAAATTTAGAAAACCAAGTTATGCTTGCTTAAGGGGAAAGGTGAGTTGGGGTGCTGCATAAAACCAGAGATTGAAATGAGCACAGATAAAGTTCCTTAAGCCAAATATGGAATAGACAAGAGCTACTCCTTGCTCAACGAAATGGACTCAACACCGCATATTAAATGCCTAAGAATGTACCTGACTAGTAAGTATCTTAAAACCTATGGATTGCTATGTCTCCAAAAGAGAATCAAGTGTGTGTACAGGGGCATAAACGCAGCAGTGATAGGATTGGAGAGGTTCGGTGAACAAATGAAGACCCTTTGAAGTCATATTGCATGGTACCCATTACACGGGTCTCAACTCTCTAGGTTTAAGGTATTCTTCCTTCAGCTAAAACATGCATGTGGAACCCAGAGTATGATCAACCGTGTGAACGGGAGACGTGTTCAAATATGTCTCAGTTTTCCTCCCCTGGTACTCGGGTGCAACATTTCAGATGCTTTATTAACACTCTCCCTACTTGGAGAGTCAGTGCCTTTAACCTCCTGTTTACCCCAGTTTGCAATTTCTGCGGAAGATGAACAGGAATAGCGAGAACCAATGAGAGACAACCTGGAGGTGTCTGAACGGGCAAATTTAACTCTCATTTCCCACCAGGAAGAGGAATTAACCAAAGCCTCAGCGTGCCATGCCGGAACCACATTAGGGCCTGAAGACATCCTGCGGTGTTGTGGCCAGGTCACAAGAAAGCGAGTTGAAGAAAGGAGCTCAGGGGCACTGTGATTCACAAACCTGCAGAGTTATAAATGACAGCTATCGTCCAAAAATATACTGAAGTAAGGCTGCCAAGAGGACTTGAAAGCGGGGCAGAATTGCAGGAAACCGATTTCAGGAGGTAGACTGGAATTGCATTTCAAGCATAGGAAAAGAGGCAGAACGTCCAAAGTGATGCACTTGGCCAAAAAGGGCGTATGCGTTTTTTCCTGAATATATTCAGGAAAAAACGCATACGCCCTTTTTGGCCAACCAAGCAAGCTTGCAAAGGAAATCTGCACTACAATGAAGTCTCACTTCCCCCCGGTCAAAAGGGCCATCTGAAAAAAGTGGAAAATCCAGAAAGGCAGGACAGGCCATGGAGAACTGGGAGCCTTGTTATGCTGATGGGCGGGATGTAAATTGCCAACAGCCACTCCGGAGAAGTGTATGGTGTTTCCTGAAACATCTAAAAAACAAAGCAACAGAGCCTAGGGCACTTCCACTTATGGTCCTATAGCTTAGGGAAATTAAAATCAAAAAGACACAGCCACCCCAAATTTTGGGACGCCTCTGTTTACAAGAACCTCGTTTACCGTACAAGTTCAATATCACAGAAAGTGAAAAATGGATAAAGAAGTTGTGGTACTCATGTACAATGCAATATCACTCAGCAATGAAATCTATGTCACCAGGCCCATAGCAGCATAATGAGTGGATTCGGGTATGGTGATTCTAACTGAAATAAGTCACACAGAAAAAGAAACATCAAAAAATATCACTAATACATGGAATTTAAACTTGGCTACAGAGGAACTGCATTACAAAACATAACAGGGTCTGAAATTTACAAAACCAACTTATGCTTGCTTAAGTGGAAAGGTGAATTGGGGTGCTGCATAAAACCAGAGATGGAAATGAGCACAGATAAAGTTCCTTAAGCCAAATATGGAATAGACAAGAGCTACTCCTTGCTCAACGAAATGGACTCCACACCCCATATTAAACGTCTAAGAATATACCTGACTAGTAAGTATCTTAAAACCTGTGGATTGCTATGTCTCCAAAAGAGAATCAAGCATGTGTACAAGGGTCATAAACGCAGCAGTGATAGGATTGGAGAGATTCGGTGAGCAAATTAAGACCCTTTGAAGTCATATTGCATGGTACCCATTCCACGGGTCTCAACTCTCCAGGTTTAAGGTATTCTTCCTTCAGCTAAAACATGCATGTGGAACCCAGAGTATGATCAACCGTGTGATCGGGAGACGTGTTCAAATATGTCTCAGTTTTCGTCCCCTGGTACTTTGGTGCAACATTCCAGATGCTTTACTAACACTCTCCCCACTTGGAGAGTCAGTGCCTTTAACCTCCTGTTTGGCCCAGTTTGCAATTTCTGCGGAGGATGTACAGGAATAGGGAGAACCAATGAGAGACAAGCGGGAGGTGTCTGGACGGGCAAATTTAACTCTAATTTCCCACCAGGATGAAGAATTAACCAAAGGCTCAGCGTGCCGTGCCGGAACCAGATTAGGGCCTGAAGCCATCCTGCTGTGTTGCGGCCAGCTCACAAGAAAGCGAGTTGAAGAAAGGAGCTCAGGGGCACTGTAATTCACAAACCTGCAGAGTTATAAATGACAGCTATCGTCCAAAAATAGACTGAAGTAAGGCTGCCAAGAGGACTTGAAAGCGGGGCAGAATTGCAGGAAACCGATTTCAGGAGGTAGACTGGAATTGCATTGAAAGCATAGGAAAAGAGGCAGAACGTCCACAATGATGCACTTGGCCAAAAAGGGCGTATGCGTTTTTTCCTGCATATATTCAGGAAAAAACGCATACGCCCTTTTTGGCCAACCAAGCAAGCTTGCAAAGGAAATCTGCACTACAATGAAGTCTCACTTCCCCCCCGGTCAAAAGGGCCATCTGAAAAAAGTGTAAAATCCAGAAAGGCAGGACAGGCCATGGAGAACTGGGAGCCTTGTTATGCTGATGGGCGGGATGTAAATTGCCAACAGACACTTGGGAGAAGTGTATGGTGTTTCCTGAAACATCTAAAAAACAAAGCAACAGAGCCTAGGGCACTTCCACTTATGGTCCTATAGCTTAGGGAAATTAAAATCAAAAAGACACAGCCACCCCAAAGTTTGGGACGCCTCTGTTTACAAGAACCTCGTTTACCGTACAAGTTCAATATCACAGAAAGTGAAAAATGGATAAAGAACTTGTGGTACTTACGTACAATGCACTATCACTCAGCAATGAAATCTATGTCATCAGGCCCGTAGCAGCATAATGAGTGGATTCAGGTATGATGATTCTAACTGAAATAAGTCACAAAGAAAAAGAAACATCAAAAGATATCACTAATACATGGAATGTAAACTTGGCTACACAGGAACTGAATTCCAAAACAGAACAGGGTCTCAAATTTAGAAAACCATCTTATGCTTGCTTAAGGGGAAAGGTGAGTTGGGTTGCTGCATAAAACCAGAGATTGAAATGAGCACAGATAAATTTCCTTAAGCCAAATATGGAACAGACAAGAGCTACTCCTTGCTCAACGAAATGGACTCAACACCCCATATTAAACGCCTAAGAATGTACCTGACTAGTAAGTATCTTAAAACCTAGGGATTGCTATGTCTCCGAAAGAGAGTCAAGCATGTGTACTGGGGCATAAATGCAGCAGTGATAGGATTGGAGAGGTTCGGTGAGCAAATGAAGACCCTTTGAAGTCATATTGCATGGTACCCATTCCACGGGTCTCAACTCTCCAGGTTTAAGGTATTCTTCCTTCAGCTAAAACATGCATGTGGAACCCAGAGTATGATCAACCGTGTGAACGGGAGACGTGTTCAAATATGTCTCAGTTTTCATACCCTGGTACTCGGGTGCAACATTCCAGACGCTTTACTAACACTCTCCCGACTTGGACAGTCAGTGCCTTTAACCTCCTGTTTGGCCCAGTTTGCAATTTCTGCGGAAGATGAACAGGAATAGGGAGAACCAATGAGAGACTAGCTGGAGGTGTCTGAACGGGCAAATTTAACTCTCATTTCCCACCAGGAAGAGGAATTAACCAAAGGCTCAGCGTGCCGTGCCGGAGACAGATTAGGGCCTGAAGCCATCCTGCGGTGTTGCGGCCAGCTCACAAGAAAGTGAGTTGAAGAAAGGAGCTCAGGGGCTCTGTAATTCACAAACCTGCAGAGTTATAAATGACAGCTATCGTCCAAAAATAGACTGAAGTAAGGCTGCCAAGAGGACTTGAAAGCCGGGCAGAATTGCAGGATACCGATTTCAGGAGGTAGACTGGAATTGCATTGAAAGCGTAGGAAAAGAGGCAGAACGTCCACAATGATGCACTTTGCCAAAAGGGCATATGCGTTTTTTCCTGAATATATTCAGGAAAAAACGCATACGCCCTTTTTGGCCAACCAAGCAAGCTTGCAAAGGAAATCTGCACTACAATGAAGTCTCACTTCCCCCCGGTCAAAAGGGCCATCAGAATAAAGTGTAAAATCCAGAAAGGCAGGACAGGCCATGGAGAACTGGGAGCCTTCTTATGCTGATGGGCGGGATGTAAATTGCCAACAACCACTCGGGAGAAGTGTATGGTGTTTCCTGAAACATCTAAAAAACAAAGCAACAGAGCCTAGGGCACTTCCACTTATGGCCCTATAGCTTAGGGAAATTAAAATCAAAAAGACACAGCCACCCCAAAGTTTGGGACGCCTCTGTTTACAAAAACCTCGTTTACCGTACAAATTCAATATCACAGAAAGTGAAAAATGGATAAAGAACTTGTGGTACTTACGTACAATGCAGTATCACTCAGCAATGAAATCTATGTCATCAGGCCCGTAGCAGCACAATGAGTGGATTCAGGTACGATGATTCTAACTGAAATAAGTCACACAGAAAAAGAAACATCATAAGATATCACTAATACACGGAATGTAAACTTGGCTACAGAGGAACTGAATTCCAAAACAGAACAGGGTCTCAAATTTAGAAAACCAAGTTATGCTTGCTTAAGGGGAAAGGTGAGTTGTGGTGCTGCATAAAACCAGAGATTGAAATGAGCACAGATAAAGTTCCTTAAGCCAAATATAGAATAGACTAGAGCTACTCCTTGCTCAACGAAATGGACTCAACACCCCATATTAAACGCCTAAGAATGTACCTGACTAGTAAGTATCTTAAAACCTATGGATTGCTATGTCTCCAAAAGAGAATCAAGCATGTGTACAGGGGCATAAACGCAGCAGTGATAGGATTGGAGAGGTTCGGTGAACAAATGGAGACCCTTTGAAGTCATATTGCATGGTACCCATTACACGGGTCTCAACTCTCCAGGTTTAAGGTATTCTTCCTTCAGCTAAAACATGCATGTGGAACCCAGAGTATGATCAACCGTGTGAACGGGAGACGTGTTCAAATATGTCTCAGTTTTCGTCCCCTGGTACTCGGGTGCAACATTCCAGATGCTTTACTAACACTCTCCCTACTTGGAGAGTCAGTGCCTTTAACCTCCTGTTTACCCCAGTTTGCAATTTCTGCGGAAGATGAACAGGAATAGCGAGAACCAATGAGAGACTACCTGGAGGTGTCTGAACGGGCAAATTTAACTCTCATTTCCCACCAGGAAGAGGAATTAACCAAAGCCTCAGCGTGCCATGCCGGAACCACATTAGGGCCTGAAGACATCCTTCGGTGTTGCGGCCAGCTCACAAGAAAGCGAGTTGAAGAAAGGAGCTCAGGGGCACTGTGATTCACAAACCTGCAGAGTTATAAATGACAGCTATCGTCCAAAAATATACTGAAGTAAGGCTGCCAAGAGGACTTGAAAGCGGGGCAGAATTGCAGGAAACCGATTTCAGGAGGTAGACAGGAATTGCATTTCAAGCATAGGAAAAGAGGCAGAACGTCCACAATGATGCACTTGGCCAAAAAGGGCGTATGCGTTTTTTCCTGAATATATTCAGGAAAAAACGCATACGCCCTTTTTGGCCAACCAAGCAAGCTTGCAAAGGAAATCTGCACTACAATGAAGTCTCACTTCCCCCCGGTCAAAAGGGCCATCTCAAAAAAGTGTAAAATCCAGAAAGGCAGGACAGGACATGGAGAACTGGGAGCCTTGTTATGCTGATGGGCGGGATGTAAATTGCCAACAGCCACTCCGGAGAAGTGTATGGTGTTTCCTGAAACATCTAAAAAACAAAGCAACAGAGCCTAGTGCACTTCCACTTATGGTCCTATAGCTTAGGGAAATTAAAATCAAAAAGACACAGCCACCCCAAAGTTTGGGACACCTCTGTTTACAAGAACCTCGTTTAGGGTACAAGTTCAATATCACAGAAAGTGAAAAATGGATACAGAAGTTGTGGTACTCATGTACAATGCAATATCACTCAGCAATGAAATCTATGTCACCAGGCCCATAAGCATAATGAGTGGATTCGGGTATGGTGATTCTAACTGACATAAGTCACACAGAAAAAGAAACATCAAAAAATATCACTAATACATGGAACTTAAACTTGGCTACAGAGGAACTGCATTACAAAACAGAACAGGGTCTCAAATTTAGAAAACCAACTTATGCTTGCTTAAGTGGAAAGGTGAGTTCGGGTGCTGCATAAAACCAGAGATTGAAATGAGCACAGATAAAGTTCCTTAAGCCAAATATGGAATAGACAAGAGCTACTCTTTGCTCAACGAAATGGACTCCACAGCCCATATTAAACGCCTAAGAATATACCTGACTAGTAAGTATCTTAAAACCTATGGATTGCTATGTCTCCAAAAGAGAATCAAGCGTGTGTACAAGGGTCATAAACGCAGCAGTGATAGGATTGGAGAGATTCGGTGAGCAAATGAAGACCCTTTGAAGTCATATTGCATGGTACCCATTCCACGGGTCTCAACTCTCCAGGTTTAAGGTATTCTTTCTTCAGCTAAAACATGCATGTGGAACCCAGAGTATGATCAACCATGTGAATGGGAGACGTGTTCAAATATGTCTCAGTTTTCATACCCTGGTACTCGGGTGCAACATTCCAGACGCTTTACTAACACTCTCCCCACTTGGAGGGTCAGCGCCTTTAACCTCCTGTTTGGCCCAGTTTGCAATTTCTGCGGAAGATGAACAGGAATAGGGAGAACCAATGAGAGACTAGCTGGAGGTGTCTGGACGAGCAAATTTAACTCTCATTTCCCACCAGGAAGAGGAAATAACCAAACGCTCAGCGTGCCGTGCCGGAACCAGATTAGGGCCTGAAGCCATCCTGCGGTGTTGCGGCCAGGTCACAAGAAAGCGAGTTGAAGAAAGGAGCTCAGGGGCACTGTAATTCACAAACCTGCAGAGTTATAAATGACAGCTATCGTCCAAAAATATACTGAAGTAAGGCTGCCAAGAGGACTTGAAAGCGGGGCAGAATTGCAGGAAACCGATTTCAGGAGGTAGACTGGAATTGCATTGAAAGCATAGGAAAAGAGGCAGAACGTCCACAATGATGCACTTGGCCAAAAAGGGCGTATGCGTTTTTTCCTGAATATATTCAGGAAAAAACGCATACGCCCTTTTTGGCCAACCAAGCAAGCTTGCAAAGGAAATCTGCACTACAATGAAGTCTCACTTCCCCCCGGTCAAAAGGGCCATCTGAAAACAGTGTAAAATCCAGAAAGGCAGGACAGGCCATGGAGAACTGGGAGCCTTGTTATGCTGATGGGCGGGATGTAAATTGCCAACAACCACTCGGGAGAAGTGTATGGTGTTTCCTGAAACATCTAAAAAACAAAGCAACAGAACCTAGGGCACTTCCACTTATGGTCCTATAGCTTAGGGAAATTAAAATCAAAAAGACACAGCCACCTCAAAGTTTGGGACGCCTCTGTTTACAAGAACCTCGTTTACCGTACAAGTTCAATATCACAGAAAGTGAAAAATGGATAAAGAACATGTGGTACTTACGTACAATGCAGTATCACTCAGCAACGAAATGTATGTCATCAGGCCCGTATCAGCATAATGAGTGGATTCAGGTACGATGATTCTAACTGAAATAAGTCACACAGAAAAAGAAACATCATAAGATATCACTAATAAACGGAATGTAAACTTGGCTACACAGGAACTGAATTCCAAAACAGAACAGGTTCTCAAATTTAGAAAACCAACTTATGCTTGCTTAAGGGGAAAGGTGAGTTGGGTTGCTGCATAAAATCAGAGATTGAAATGAGCACAGATAAAGTTCCTTAAGCCAAATATGGAATAGACAAGAGCTACTCCTTGCTCAACGAAATGGACTCAACACCGCATATTAAACGCCTTAGAATATACCTGACTAGTAAGTATCTTAAAACCTATGGATTGCTATGTCTCTGAAAGAGAATCAAGCATGTGTACAGGGGCATAAACGCAGCAGTGATAGGATTGGAGAGGTTCGGTGAGCAAATGAAGACCCTTTGAAGTCATATTGCATGGTACCCTTTCCACGGGTTTCAACTACCCAGGTTTAAGGTATTCTTCCTTCAGCTAAAACATGCATGTGGAAACTAGAGTATGATCAACCATGTGATTGGGAGACGTGTTCAAATATGTCTCAGTTTTTGTACCCTGGTACTCGGGTGCAACATTCCAGACGCTTTACTAACACTCTCCCGACTTGGAGAGTCAGCGCCTTTAACCTCCTGTTTGGCCCAGTTTGCAGTTTCTGCGGAAGATGAACAGGAATAGCGAGAACCAATGAGAGACTAGCTGGAGGTGTCTGGACGGGCAAATTTAACTCTCATTTCCCACCAGAAAGAGGAAATAACCAAAGGCTCAGCGTGCCGTGCCGGAACCAGATTAGGGCCTGAAGCCATCCTGCGGTGTTGCGGCCAGCTCAAAAGAAAGCGAATTGAAGAAAGGAGCTCAGGCGCACTGTAATTCACAAACCTGCAGAGTTATAAATGACAGCTATCGTCCAAAAATATACTGAAGTAAGGCTGCCAAGAGGACTTGAAAGCAGGGCAGAATTGCAGGAAACCGATTTCAGGAGGTAGACTGGAATTGCATTGAAAGCATAGGAAAAGAGGCAGAACGTCCACAATGATGCACTTGGCCAAAAAGGGCGTATGCGTTTTTTCCTGAATATATTCAGGAAAAAACGCATACGCACTTTGTGGCCAACCAAGCAAGCTTGCAAAGGAAATCTGCACTACAATGAAGTCTCACTTCCCCCCGGTCAAAAGGGCCATCTGAAAAAAGTGTAAAATCCAGAAAGGCAGGACAGGCCATGGAGAACTGGGAGCCTTGTTATGCTGATGGGCGGGATGTAAATTGCCAACAGACACTTGGGAGAAGTGTATAGTGTTTCCTGAAACATCTAAAAAACAAAGCAACAGAGCCTAGGGCACTGCCACTTATGGTCCTATAGCTTAGGGAAATTAAAATCAAAAAGACACAGCCACCCCAAAGTTTGGGACGCCTCTGTTTACAAGAACCTCGTTTACAGTACAAGTTCAACATCGCAGAAAGTGAAAAATGGATAAAGAAGTTGTGGTATTTACTTACAAAGCAATATCACTCAGCAATGAATTCTATGTCATCAGACCCTTAGCAGCACAATGAGTGGATTCAGGTATGATGATTCTAACTGAAATAAGTCACACAGAAAAAGAAACATCATAAGATATCAGTAATACACGGAATGTAAACTTGGCTACACAGGAACTGAATTACAGAACAGAACAGGGTCTCAAATTTAGAAAACCAACTTATGCTTGCTTAAGGGGAAAGGTGAGTTGGGGTGCTGCATAAAACCAGAGATTGAAATGAGCACAGATAAAGTTCCTTAAGCCAAATATGGAATAGACAAGAGCTACTCCTTGCTCAACGAAATGGACTCAACACCGCATATTAAACGCCAAAGAATGTATCTGACTAGTAAGTATCTTAAAACCTATAGACTGCTATGTCTCCGAAAGAGAATCAAGCATGTGTACGGGGGCATAAACGCAGCAGTGATAGGATTGGAGAGGTTCGGTGAGCAAATGAAGACCCTTTGAAGTCATATTGCATGGTACCCATTCCACGGGTTTCAACTACCCAGGTTTTAGGTATTCTTCCTTCAGCTAAAACATGCATGTGGAACCCAGAGTATGATCCACCATGTGATCGGGAGACGTGTTCAAATATGTCTCAGTTTTCCTCCCCTGGTACTCGGGTGCAACATTCCAGACGCTTTAGTAACACTCTCCCCACTTGGAGAGTCAGTCCCTTTAACCTCCTGTTTGGCCCAGTTTGCAATTTCTGCGGAAGATGAACAGGAATAGCGAGAACCAATGAGAGGCTAGCTGGAGGTGTCTGGACGGGCAAATTTAACTCTCATTTCCCACCAGGAAGAGGAATTAACCAAAGGCTCAGCATGCCATGCCGGAAACAGATTAGGGCCTGAAGCCATCCTGCGGTGTTGCGGCCAGGTCACAAGAAAGCGAGTTGAAGAAAGGAGCTCAGGGGCACTGTAATTCACAAACCTGCAGAGTTATAAATGACAGCTATCGTCCAAAAATAGACTGAAGTAAGGCTGCCAAGAGGACTTGAAAGCGGGGCAGAATTGCAGGAAACCGATTTCAGGAGGTAGACTGGAATTGCATTGAAAGCATAGGAAAAGAGGCAGAACGTCCACAATGATGCACTTGGCCAAAAAGGGCGTATGCCTTTTTTCCTGAATATATTCAGGAAAAAACGCATACACCCTTTTTGGCCAACCAAGCAAGCTTGCAAAGGAAATCTGCACTACAATGAAGTCTCACTTCCCCCCCGGTCAAAAGGGCCATCTGAAAAAAGTGTAAAATCCAGAAAGGCAGGACAGGCCATGGAGAACTGGGAGCCTTGTTATGCTGATGGGCGGGATGTAAATAGCCAACAGACACTCCGGAGAAGTGTATGGTGTTTCCTGAAACATCTAAAAAACAAAGCAACAGAGCCTAGTGCATTTCCACTTATGGTCCTATAGCTTAGGGAAATTAAAATCAAAAAGACACAGCCACCCCAAAGTTTGGGACGCCTCTGTTTACAAGAACCTCGTTAACCATACAAGTTCAATATCACAGAAAGTGAAAAATGGATAAAGAAGTTGTGGTACTCATGTACAATGCAATATCACTCAGCAATGAAATCTATGTCACCAGGCCCGTAGCAGCATAATGAGTGGATTCGGGTATGGTGATTCTAACTGAAATAAGTCACACAGAAAAAGAAACATCAAAAAATATCACTAATACATGGAATTTAAACTTGGCTACAGAGGAACTGAATTACAAAACAGAACAGGGTCTCAAATTTAGAAAACCAACTTATGCTTGCTTAAGTGGAAAGATGAGTTGGGGTGCTGCATAAAAACAGAGATTGAAATGAGCACAGATAAAGTTCCTTAAGCCAAATATGGAATAGACAAGAGCTACTCCTTGCTCAACGAAATGGACTCAACACCCCATATTAAACGCCTAAGAATATACCTGACTAGTAAGTATCTTAAAACCTAGGGATTGCTATGTCTCCGAAAGAGAATCAAGCGTGTGTACTGGGGCATAAATGCAGCAGTGATAGGATTGGAGAGGTTCGGTGAGCAAATGAAGACCCTTTGAAGTCATATTGCATGGTACATATTCCACGGGTCTCAACTCTCCAGGTTTAAGGTATTCTTCCTTCAGCTAAAACATGCATGTGGAACCCAGAGTATGATCAACCGTGTGATCGGGAGACGTGTTGAAATATGTCTCAGTTTTCATACCCTGGTACTCGGGTGCAAAATTCCAGATGCTTTACTAACACTCTCCCTACTTGGAGAGTCAGTGCCTTTAACCTCCTGTATGGCACAGTTTGCAATTTCTGCGGAAGATGAACAGGAATAGTGAGAACCAATGAGAGACTACCTGGAGGTGTCTGAACGGGCAAATTTAACTCTCATTTCCCACCAGGAAGAGGAATTAACCAAAGGCTCAGCGTGCCATGCCGGAACCACATTAGGGCCTGAAGACATCCTGCGGTGTTGCGGCCAGCTCACAAGAAAGCGAGTTGAAGAAAGGAGCTCAGGGACACTGTAATTCACAAACCTGCAGAGTTATAAATGACAGCTATCGTCCAAAAATATACTGAAGTAAGGCTGCCAAGAGGACTTGAAAGCGGGGCAGAATTGCAGGAAACCGATTTCAGGAGGTAGACTGGAATTGCATTGAAAGCATAGGAAAAGAGGCAGAACGTCCACAATGATGCACTTGGCCAAAAAGGGCGTATGCGTTTTTTCCTGAATATATTCAGGAAAAAACGCATACGCCCTTTTTGGCCAACCAAGCAAGCTTGCAAAGGAAATCTGCACTACAATGAAGTCTCACTTCCCCCCGGTCAAAAGGGCCATCTGAAAAAAGTGTAAAATCCAGAAAGGCAGGACAGGCCATGGAGAACTGGGAGCCTTGTTATGCTGATGGGCGGGATGTAAATTGCCAACAGACACTCGGGAGAAGTGTATGGTGTTTCCTGAAACATCTAAAAAACAAAGCAACAGAGCCTAGGGCACTTCCACTTATGGTCCTATAGCTTAGGGAATTTAAAATCAAAAAGACACACACACCCCAAAGTTTCGAACAGCTCTGTTTACAAGAACCTCGTTTACAGTACAAGTTCAACATCGCAGAAAGTGAAAAATGGATAAAGAAGTTGTGGTATTTACTTACAAAGCAATATCACTCAGCAATGAAATCTGTGTCATCAGGCCCTTAGCAGCACAATGAGTGGATTCAGGTATGATGATTCTAACTGAAGTAAGTCACACAGAAAAAGAAACATCATAAGATATCAGTAATACACGGAATATAAACTTGGCTACACAGGAACTGAATTACAGAACAGAACAGGGTCTCAAATTTAGAAAACCAACTTATGCTTGCTTAAGGGTAAAGGTGAGTTGGGGTGCTGCATAAAACCAGAGATTGGAATGAGCACAGATAAAGTTCCTTAAGTCAAATATGGAATAGACAAGAGCTACTCCTTGCTCAACGAAATGGACTCAACACCGCATATTAAACGCCTAAGAATGTACCTGACTAGTAAGTATCTTAAAACCTATGGATTGCTATGTCTCCGAAAGAGAATCAAGCATGTGTACAGGGGCATAAACGCAGCAGTGATAGGATTGGAGAGGTTCGGTGAGCAAATGAAGACCCTTTGAAGTCATATTGCATGGTACCCATTCCACGGGTCTCAACTCTCCAGGTTTAAGGTATTCTTCCTTCAGCTAAAACATGCATGTGGAACCCAAGTATGATCAACCATGTGAACGGGAGACGTGTTCAAATATGTCTCAGTTTTCCTCCCCTGGTACTCGGGTGCAACATTCCAGACGCTTTACTAACACTCTCCCCACTTGGAGAGTCAGCGCCTTTAACCTCCTGTTTGGCCCAGTTTGCAATTTCTGCGGAAGATGAACAGGAATAGCGAGAACCAATGAGAGACTAGCTGGAGGTGTCTGGACGGGCAAATTTAACTCTCATTTCCCACCAGGAAGAGGAAAGAACCAAAGGCTCAGCATGCTGTACCGGAACCAGATTAGGGCCTGAAGCCATCCTGCGGTGTTGCGGCCAGCTCAAAAGAAAGCGAGTTGAAGAAAGGAGCTCAGGGGCACTGTAATTCACAAACCTGCAGAGTTATAAATGACAGCTATCGTCCAAAAATAGACTGAAGTAAGCCTGCCAAGAGGACTTGAAAGCGGGACAGAATTGCAGGAAACCGATTTCAGGAGGTAGACTGGAATTGCATTGAAAGCATAGGAAAAGAGGCAGAACGTCCACAATGATGCACTTGGCCAAAAAGGGCGTATGCGTTTTTTCCTGAATATATTCAGGAAAAAACGCATACGCCCTTTTTGGCCAACCAAGCAAGCTTGCAAAGGAAATCTGCACTACAATGAAGTCTCACTTCCCCCCGGTCAAAAGGGCCATCTGAAAAAAGTGTAAAATCCAGAAAGGCAGGACAGGCCATGGAGAACTGGGAGCCTTGTTATGCTGATGGGCGGGATGTAAATTGCCAACAGACACTAGGGAGAAGTGTATGGTGTTTCCTGAAACATCTAAAAAGCAAAGCAACAGAGCCTAGGGCACTGCCACTTATGGTCCTATAGCTTAGGGAAATTAAAATCAAAAAGACACAGCAACCCCAAAGTTTGGGACGCCTCTGTTTACAAGAACCTCGTTTACAGTACAAGTTCAACATCGCAGAAAGTGAAAAATGGATAAAGAACTGTGGTACTTACGTACAATGCAGTATCACTCAGCAATGAAATCTATGTCATCAGGCCCGTAGCAGCATAATGAGTGGATTCAGGTACGATGATTCTAACTGAAATAAGTCACACAGAAAAAGAAACATCATAAGATATCACTAATACACGGAATGTAAACTTGGCTACACAGGAACTGCATTCCAAAACAGAACAGGGTCTCAAATTTAGAAAACCAACTTATGCTTGCTTAAGGGGAAAGGTGAGTTGAGGTGCTGCATAAAACCAGAGATGGAAATGAGCACAGATAAAGTTCCTTAAGCCAAATATGGAATAGACAAGAGCTACTCCTTGGTTAACGAAATGGACTCAAAACCCCATATTAAACCCCTAAGAATGTACCTGACTAGTAAGTATCTTAAAACCTATGGATTGCTATGTCTCCAAAAGAGAATCAAGCGTGTGTACAGGGGTATAAACGCAGCAGTGATAGGATTGGAGAGGTTCGGTGAGCAAATGAAGACCCTTTGAAGTCATATTGCATGCTACCCATTACACGGGTCTCAACTCTCCAGGTTTAAGGTATTCTTCCTTCAGCTAAAACATGCATGTGGAACCCAGAGTATGATCAACCATGTGAACGGGAGACGTGTTCAAATATGTCTCAGTTTTCCTCCCCTGGTACTCGGGTGCAACATTCCAGACGCTTTACTAACACTCTCCGGACTTGGAGAGTCAGTCCCTTTAACCTCCTGTTTGGCCCAGTTTGCAATTTCTGTGGAAGATGAACAGGAATAGCGAGAACCAATGAGAGGCTAGCTGGAGGTGTCTGGACGGGCAAATTTAACTCTCATTTCCCACCAGGAAGAGGAATTAACCAAAGGCTCAGCATGCCGGGCCAGATCCAGATTAGGGCCTGAAGCCATCCTGCGGTGTTGCGGCCAGGTCACAAGAAAGCGAGTTGAAGAAAGGAGCTCAGGGGCACTGTAATTCACAAACCTGCAGAGTTATAAATGACAGAGCTATCGTCCAAAAATAGACTGAAGTAAGGCTGCCAAGAGGACTTGAAAGCGGGGCAGAATTGCAGGAAACCGATTTCAGGAGGTAGACTGGAATTGCATTGAAAGCATAGGAAAAGAGGCAGAACGTCCACAATGATGCACTTGGCCAAAAAGGGCGTATGCGTTTTTTCCTGAATATATTCAGGAAAAAACGCATACGCCCTTTTTGGCCAACCAAGCAAGCTTGCAAAGGAAATCTGCACTACAATGAAGTCTCACTTCCCCCCGGTCAAAAGGGCCATCTGCAAAAAGTGTAAAATCCAGAAAGGCAACAGGCCATTGAGAACTGGGAGCCTTGTTATGCTGATGGGCGGGATGTAAATTGCCAACAGACACTTGGGAGAAGTGTATGGTGTTTCCTGAAACATCTAAAAAACAAAGCAACAGAGCCTAGGGCACTTCCACTTATGGTCCTATAGCTTAGGGAAATTAAAATCAAAAAGACACAGCCACCCCAAAGTTTGGAACGGCTCTGTTTACAAGAACCTTGTTTACAGTACAAGTTCAACATCGCAGAAAGTGAAAAATGGATAAAGAACTTGTGGTACTTACGTACAATGCAGTATCACTCAGCAATGAAATCTATGTCATCAGGCCCGTAGCAGCATAATGAGTAGATTCAGGTACGATGATTCTAACTGAAATAAGTCACACAGAAAAAGAAACATCATAAGATATCACTAATACACGGAATGTAAACTTGGCTACACAGGAACTGAATTCCAAAACAGAACAGGGTCTCAAATTTAGAAAACCAACTTATGCTTGCTTAAGGGGAAAGGTGAGTTGGGGTGCTGCATAAAACCAGAGATTGAAATGAGCACAGATAAAGTTCCTTAAGTCAAATATGGAATAGACAAGAGCTACTCCTTGCTCAACGAAATGGACTCAACACCGCATATTAAACGCCTAAGAATGTACCTGAGTAGTAAGTATCTTAAAACCTATGGATTGCTATGTCTCCGAAAGAGAATCAAGTGTGTGTACAGGGGCATAAACGCAGCAGTGATAGGATTGGAGAGGTTCGGTGAGCAAATGAAGACCCTTTGAAGTCATATTGCACGGTACCCATTCCACGGGTCTTAACTCTCCAGGTTTAAGGTATTCTTCCTTCAGCTAAAACATGCATGTGGAACCCAAGTATAATCAACCATGTGAACGGGAGACGTGTTCAAATATGTCTCAGTTTTCCTCCCCTGGTACTCGGGTGCAACATTCCAGATGCTTTACTAACACTCTCCCCACTTGGAGAGTCAGCGCCTTTAACCTCCTGTTTGGCCCAGTTTGCAATTTCTGCGGAAGATGAACAGGAATAGCGAGAACCAATGAGAGGCTAGCTGGAGGTGTCTGGACGGGCAAATTTAACTCTCATTTCCCACCAGGAAGAGGAATTAACCAAAGGCTCAGCATGCCGGGCCAGATCCAGATTAGGGCCTGAAGCCATCCTGCGGTGTTGCGGCCAGGTCACAAGAAAGCGAGTTGAAGAAAGGAGCTCAGGGGCACTGTAATTCACAAACCTGCAGAGTTATAAATGACAGAGCTATCGTCCAAAAATAGACTGAAGTAAGGCTGCCAAGAGGACTTGAAAGCGGGGCAGAATTGCAGGAAACCGATTTCAGGAGGTAGACTGGAATTGCATTGAAAGCATAGGAAAAGAGGCAGAACGTCCACAATGATGCACTTGGCCAAAAAGGGCGTATGCGTTTTTTCCTGAATATATTCAGGAAAAAACGCATACGCCCTTTTTGGCCAACCAAGCAAGCTTGCAAAGGAAATCTGCACTACAATGAAGTCTCACTTCCCCCCGGTCAAAAGGGCCATCTGCAAAAAGTGTAAAATCCAGAAAGGCAACAGGCCATTGAGAACTGGGAGCCTTGTTATGCTGATGGGCGGGATGTAAATTGCCAACAGACACTTGGGAGAAGTGTATGGTGTTTCCTGAAACATCTAAAAAACAAAGCAACAGAGCCTAGGGCACTTCCACTTATGGTCCTATAGCTTAGGGAAATTAAAATCAAAAAGACACAGCCACCCCAAAGTTTGGAACGGCTCTGTTTACAAGAACCTTGTTTACAGTACAAGTTCAACATCGCAGAAAGTGAAAAATGGATAAAGAACTTGTGGTACTTACGTACAATGCAGTATCACTCAGCAATGAAATCTATGTCATCAGGCCCGTAGCAGCATAATGAGTAGATTCAGGTACGATGATTCTAACTGAAATAAGTCACACAGAAAAAGAAACATCATAAGATATCACTAATACACGGAATGTAAACTTGGCTACACAGGAACTGAATTCCAAAACAGAACAGGGTCTCAAATTTAGAAAACCAACTTATGCTTGCTTAAGGGGAAAGGTGAGTTGGGGTGCTGCATAAAACCAGAGATTGAAATGAGCACAGATAAAGTTCCTTAAGTCAAATATGGAATAGACAAGAGCTACTCCTTGCTCAACGAAATGGACTCAACACCGCATATTAAACGCCTAAGAATGTACCTGAGTAGTAAGTATCTTAAAACCTATGGATTGCTATGTCTCCGAAAGAGAATCAAGTGTGTGTACAGGGGCATAAACGCAGCAGTGATAGGATTGGAGAGGTTCGGTGAGCAAATGAAGACCCTTTGAAGTCATATTGCACGGTACCCATTCCACGGGTCTTAACTCTCCAGGTTTAAGGTATTCTTCCTTCAGCTAAAACATGCATGTGGAACCCAAGTATAATCAACCATGTGAACGGGAGACGTGTTCAAATATGTCTCAGCTTTCCTCCCCTGGTACTCGGGTGCAACATTCCAGATGCTTTACTAACACTCTCCCCACTTGGAGAGTCAGCGCCTTTAACCTCCTGTTTGGCCCAGTTTGCAATTTCTGCGGAAGATGAACAGGAATAGCGAGAACCAATGAGAGACTAGCTGGAGGTGTCTGGACGGGCAAATTTAACTCTCATTTCCCACCAGGAAGAGGAAATAACCAAAGGCTCAGCGTGCCGTGCCGGAACCAGATTAGGGCCTGAAGCCATCCTGCGGTGTTGCGGCCAGGTCACAAAAAAGCAAGTTGAAGAAAGACGCTCAGGGGCACTGTAATTCACAAACCTGCAGAGTTATAAATGACAGCTATCGTCCAAAAATAGACTGAAGTAAGGCTGCCAAGAGGACTTGAAAGCGGGGCAGAATTGCAGGAAACCGATTTCAGGAGGTAGACTGGAATTGCATTGAAAGCATAGGAAAAGAGGCAGAACGTCCACAATGATGCACTTGGCCAAAAAGGGCGTATGCGTTTTTTCCTGAATATATTCAGGAAAAAACGCATACGCCCTTTTTGGCCAACCAAGCAAGCTTGCAAAGGAAATCTGCACTACAATGAAGTCTCACTTCCCCCCGGTCAAAAGGGCCATCTGAAAAAAGTGTAAAATCCAGAAAGGCAGGACAGGCCATGGAGAACTGGGAGCCTTGTTATGCTGATGGGCGGGATGTAAATTGCCAACAACCACTTGGGAGAAGTGTATGGTGTTTCCTTAAACATCTAAAAAACAAAGCAACAGAACCTAGGGCACTTCCACTTATGGTCCTATAGCTTAGGGAAATTAAAATCAAAAAGACACAGTCACCCCAAAGTTTGGAACGGCTCTGTTTACAAGAACCTCGTTTACAGTACAAGTTCAACATCACAGAAAGTGAAAAATGGATAAAGAAGTTGTGGTATTTACTTACAAAGCAATATCACTCAGCAATGAAATCTGTGTCATCAGGCCCTTAGCAGCACAATGAGTGGATTCAGGTATGATGATTCTAACTGAAGTAAGTCACACAGAAAAAGAAACATCATAAGATATCAGTAATACACGGAATGTAAACTTGGCTACACAGGAACTGAATTACAGAACAGAACAGGGTCTCAAATTTAGAAAACCAACTTATGCTTGCTTAAGGGTAAAGGTGAGTTGGGGTGCTGCATAAAACCAGAGATTGAAATGAGCACAGATAAAGTTCCTTAAGTCAAATATGGAATAGACAAGAGCTACTCCTTGCTCAACGAAATGGACTCAACACCGCATATTAAACGCCTAAGAATGTACCTGACTAGTAAGTATCTTAAAACCTATGGATTGCTATGTCTCCGAAAGAGAATCAAGCATGTGTACAGGGGCATAAACGCAGCAGTGATAGGATTGGAGAGGTTCGGTGAGCAAATGAAGACCCTTTGAAGTCATATTGCATGGTACCCATTCCACGGGTCTCAACTCTCCAGGTTTAAGGTATTCTTCCTTCAGCTAAAACATGCATGTGGAACCCAAGTATGATCAACCATGTGAACGGGAGACGTGTTCAAATATGTCTCAGCTTTCCTCCCCTGGTACTCGGGTGCAACATTCCAGACGCTTTACTAACACTCTCCCCACTTGGAGAGTCAGCGCCTTTAACCTCCTGTTTGGCCCAGTTTGCAATTTCTGCGGAAGATGAACAGGAATAGCGAGAACCAATGAGAGGCTAGCTGGAGGTGTCTGGACGGGCAAATTTAACTCTCATTTCCCACCAGGAAGAGGAATTAACCAAAGGCTCAGCATGCCGGGCCGGATCCAGATTAGGGCCTGAAGCCATCCTGCGGTGTTGCGGCCAGCTCAAAAGAAAGCGAGTTGAAGAAAGGAGCTCAGGGGCACTGTAATTCACAAACCTGCAGAGTTATAAATGACAGCTATCGTCCAAAAATAGACTGAAGTAAGGCTGCCAAGAGGACTTGAAAGCGGGGCAGAATTGCAGGAAACCGATTTCAGGAGGTAGACTGGAATTGCATTGAAAGCATAGGAAAAGAGGCAGAACGTCCACAATGATGCACTTGGCCAAAAAGGGCGTATGCGTTTTTTCCTGAATATATTCAGGAAAAAACGCATACGCCCTTTTTGGCCAACCAAGCAAGCTTGCAAAGGAAATCTGCACTACAATGAAGTCTCACTTCCCCCCGGTCAAAAGGGCCATCTGAAAAAAGTGTAAAATCCAGAAAGGCAGGACAGGCCATGGAGAACTGGGAGCCTTGTTATGCTGATGGGCGGGATGTAAATTGCCAACAACCACTCGGGAGAAGTGTATGGTGTTTCCTGAAACATCTAAAAAACAAAGCAACAGAACCTAGGGCACTTCCACTTATGGTCCTATAGCTTAGGGAAATTAAAATCAAAAAGACACAGCCACCCCAAAGTTTGGAACGGCTCTGTTTACAAGAACCTCGTTTACAGTACAAGTTCAACATCGCAGAAATTGAAAAATGGATAAAGAAGTTGTGGTATGTACTTACAAAGCAATATCACTCAGCAATGAAATCTGTGTCATCAGGCCCTTAGCAGCACAATGAGTGGATTCAGGTATGATGATTCTAACTGAAGAAAGTCACACAGAAAAAGAAACATCATAAGATATCAGTAATACACGGAATGTAAACTTGGCTACACAGGAACTGAATTACAGAACAGAACAGGGTCTCAAATTTAGAAAACCAACTTATGCTTGCTTAAGGGGAAAGGTGAGTTGGGGTGCTGCATAAAACCAGAGATTGAAATGAGCACAGATAAAGTTCCTTAAGTCAAATATGGAATAGACAAGAGCTACTCCTTGCTCAACGAAATGGACTCAACACCGCATATTAAACGCCTAAGAATGTACCTGAGTAGTAAGTATCTTAAAACCTATGGATTGCTATGTCTCCGAAAGAGAATCAAGTGTGTGTACAGGGGCATAAACGCAGCAGTGATAGGATTGGAGAGGTTCGGTGAGCAAATGAAGACCCTTTGAAGTCATATTGCACGGTACCCATTCCACGGGTCTTAACTCTCCAGGTTTAAGGTATTCTTCCTTCAGCTAAAACATGCATGTGGAACCCAAGTATAATCAACCATGTGAACGGGAGACGTGTTCAAATATGTCTCAGTTTTCCTCCCCTGGTACTCGGGTGCAACATTCCAGATGCTTTACTAACACTCTCCCCACTTGGAGAGTCAGCGCCTTTAACCTCCTGTTTGGCCCAGTTTGCAATTTCTGCGGAAGATGAACAGGAATAGCGAGAACCAATGAGAGACTAGCTGGAGGTGTCTGGACGGGCAAATTTAACTCTCATTTCCCACCAGGAAGAGGAAATAACCAAAGGCTCAGCGTGCCGTGCCGGAACCAGATTAGGGCCTGAAGCCATCCTGCGGTGTTGCGGCCAGGTCACAAAAAAGCAAGTTGAAGAAAGGAGCTCAGGGGCACTGTAATTCACAAACCTGCAGAGTTATAAATGACAGCTATCGTCCAAAAATAGACTGAAGTAAGGCTGCCAAGAGGACTTGAAAGCGGGGCAGAATTGCAGGAAACCGATTTCAGGAGGTAGACTGGAATTGCATTGAAAGCATAGGAAAAGAGGCAGAACGTCCACAATGATGCACTTGGCCAAAAAGGGCGTATGCGTTTTTTCCTGAATATATTCAGGAAAAAACGCATACGCCCTTTTTGGCCAACCAAGCAAGCTTGCAAAGGAAATCTGCACTACAATGAAGTCTCACTTCCCCCCGGTCAAAAGGGCCATCTGAAAAAAGTGTAAAATCCAGAAAGGCAGGACAGGCCATGGAGAACTGGGAGCCTTGTTATGCTGATGGGCGGGATGTAAATTGCCAACAACCACTCGGGAGAAGTGTATGGTGTTTCCTGAAACATCTAAAAAACAAAGCAACAGAACCTAGGGCACTTCCACTTATGGTCCTATAGCTTAGGGAAATTAAAATCAAAAAGACACAGTCACCCCAAAGTTTGGAACGGCTCTGTTTACAAGAACCTCGTTTACAGTACAAGTTCAACATCACAGAAAGTGAAAAATGGATAAAGAAGTTGTGGTATTTACTTACAAAGCAATATCACTCAGCAATGAAATCTGTGTCATCAGGCCCTTAGCAGCACAATGAGTGGATTCAGGTATGATGATTCTAACTGAAGTAAGTCACACAGAAAAAGAAACATCATAAGATATCAGTAATACACGGAATGTAAACTTGGCTACACAGGAACTGAATTACAGAACAGAACAGGGTCTCAAATTTAGAAAACCAACTTATGCTTGCTTAAGGGTAAAGGTGAGTTGGGGTGCTGCATAAAACCAGAGATTGAAATGAGCACAGATAAAGTTCCTTAAGTCAAATATGGAATAGACAAGAGCTACTCCTTGCTCAACGAAATGGACTCAACACCGCATATTAAACGCCTAAGAATGTACCTGACTAGTAAGTATCTTAAAACCTATGGATTGCTATGTCTCCGAAAGAGAATCAAGCATGTGTACAGGGGCATAAACGCAGCAGTGATAGGATTGGAGAGGTTCGGTGAGCAAATGAAGACCCTTTGAAGTCATATTGCATGGTACCCATTCCACGGGTCTCAACTCTCCAGGTTTAAGGTATTCTTCCTTCAGCTAAAACATGCATGTGGAACCCAAGTATGATCAACCATGTGAACGGGAGACGTGTTCAAATATGTCTCAGCTTTCCTCCCCTGGTACTCGGGTGCAACATTCCAGACGCTTTACTAACACTCTCCCCACTTGGAGAGTCAGCGCCTTTAACCTCCTGTTTGGCCCAGTTTGCAATTTCTGCGGAAGATGAACAGGAATAGCGAGAACCAATGAGAGGCTAGCTGGAGGTGTCTGGACGGGCAAATTTAACTCTCATTTCCCACCAGGAAGAGGAATTAACCAAAGGCTCAGCATGCCGGGCCGGATCCAGATTAGGGCCTGAAGCCATCCTGCGGTGTTGCGGCCAGCTCAAAAGAAAGCGAGTTGAAGAAAGGAGCTCAGGGGCACTGTAATTCACAAACCTGCAGAGTTATAAATGACAGCTATCGTCCAAAAATAGACTGAAGTAAGGCTGCCAAGAGGACTTGAAAGCGGGGCAGAATTGCAGGAAACCGATTTCAGGAGGTAGACTGGAATTGCATTGAAAGCATAGGAAAAGAGGCAGAACGTCCACAATGATGCACTTGGCCAAAAAGGGCGTATGCGTTTTTTCCTGAATATATTCAGGAAAAAACGCATACGCCCTTTTTGGCCAACCAAGCAAGCTTGCAAAGGAAATCTGCACTACAATGAAGTCTCACTTCCCCCCGGTCAAAAGGGCCATCTGAAAAAAGTGTAAAATCCAGAAAGGCAGGACAGGCCATGGAGAACTGGGAGCCTTGTTATGCTGATGGGCGGGATGTAAATTGCCAACAACCACTCGGGAGAAGTGTATGGTGTTTCCTGAAACATCTAAAAAACAAAGCAACAGAACCTAGGGCACTTCCACTTATGGTCCTATAGCTTAGGGAAATTAAAATCAAAAAGACACAGCCACCCCAAAGTTTGGAACGGCTCTGTTTACAAGAACCTCGTTTACAGTACAAGTTCAACATCGCAGAAATTGAAAAATGGATAAAGAAGTTGTGGTATGTACTTACAAAGCAATATCACTCAGCAATGAAATCTGTGTCATCAGGCCCTTAGCAGCACAATGAGTGGATTCAGGTATGATGATTCTAACTGAAGAAAGTCACACAGAAAAAGAAACATCATAAGATATCAGTAATACACGGAATGTAAACTTGGCTACACAGGAACTGAATTACAGAACAGAACAGGGTCTCAAATTTAGAAAACCAACTTATGCTTGATTAAGGGGAAAGGTGAGTTGGGGTGCTGCATAAAACCAGAGATTGAAATGAGCACAGATAAAGTTCCTTAAGTCAAATATGGAATAGACAAGAGCTACTCCTTGCTCAACGAAATGGACTCAACACCGCATATTAAACGCCTAAGAATGTACCTGACTAGTAAGTATCGTAAAACCTATGGATTGCTATGTCTCCGAAAGAGAATCAAGCATGTGTACAGGGGCATAAACGCAGCAGTGATAGGATTGGAGAGGTTCGGTGAGCAAATGAAGACCCTTTGAAGTCATATTGCATGGTACCCATTCCACGGGTCTCAACTCTCCAGGTTTAAGGTATTCTTCCTTCAGCTAAAACATGCATGTGGAACCCAAGTATGATCAACCATGTGAACGGGAGACGTGTTCAAATATGTCTCAGCTTTCCTCCCCTGGTACTCGGGTGCAACATTCCAGACGCTTTACTAACACTCTCCCCACTTGGAGAGTCAGCGCCTTTAACCTCCTGTTTGGCCCAGTTTGCAATTTCTGCGGAAGATGAACAGGAATAGCGAGAACCAATGAGAGGCTAGCTGGAGGTGTCTGGACGGGCAAATTTAACTCTCATTTCCCACCAGGAAGAGGAAATAACCAAAGGCTCAGCGTGCCGTACCGGAACCAGATTAGGGCCTGAAGCCATCCTGCGGTGTTGCGGCCAGCTCAAAAGAAAGCGAGTTGAAGAAAGGAGCTCAAGGGCACTGTAATTCACAAACCTGCAGAGTTATAAATGACAGCTATCGTCCAAAAATAGACTGAAGTAAGGCTGCCAAGAGGACTTGAAAGCGGGGCAGAATTGCAGGAAACCGATTTCAGGAGGTAGACTGGAATTGCATTGAAAGCATAGGAAAAGAGGCAGAACGTCCACAATGATGCACTTGGCCAAAAAGGGCGTATGCGTTTTTTCCTGAATATATTCAGGAAAAAACGCATACGCCCTTTTTGGCCAACCAAGCAAGCTTGCAAAGGAAATCTGCACTACAATGAAGTCTCACTTCCCCCCGGTCAAAAGGGCCATCTGAAAAAAGTGTAAAATCCAGAAAGGAAGGACAGGCCATGGAGAACTGGGAGCCTTGTTATGCTGATGGGCGGGATGTAAATTGCCAACAACCACTCGGGAGAAGTGTATGGTGTTTCCTGAAACATCTAAAAAACAAAGCAACAGAACCTAGGGCACTTCCACTTATGGTCCTATAGCTTAGGGAAATTAAAATCAAAAAGACACAGCCACCCCAAAGTTTGGAACGGCTCTGTTTACAAGAACCTCGTTTACAGTACAAGTTCAACATCGCAGAAATTGAAAAATGGATAAAGAAGTTGTGGTATTTACTTACAAAGCAATATCACTCAGCAATGAAATCTGTGTCATCAGGCCCTTAGCAGCACAATGAGTGGATTCAGGTATGATGATTCTAACTGAAGAAAGTCACACAGAAAAAGAAACATCATAAGATATCAGTAATACACGGAATGTAAACTTGGCTACACAGGAACTGAATTACAGAACAGAACAGGGTCTCAAATTTAGAAAACCAACTTATGCTTGCTTAAGGGGAAAGGTGAGTTGGGGTGCTGCATAAAACCAGAGATTGAAATGAGCACAGATAAAGTTCCTTAAGTCAAATATGGAATAGACAAGAGCTACTCCTTGCTCAACGAAATGGACTCAACACCGCATATTAAACGCCTAAGAATGTACCTGACTAGTAAGTATCGTAAAACCTAGGGATTGCTATGTCTCTGAAAGAGAATCAAGCGTGTGTACAGGGGCATAAACGCAGCAGTGATAGGATTGGAGAGGTTCGGTGAGCAAATGAAGACCCTTTGAAGTCATATTGCATGGTACCCATTCCACGGGTCTCAACTCTCCAGGTTTAAGGTATTCTTCCTTCAGCTAAAACATGCATGTGGAACCCAAGTATGATCAACCATGTGAACGGGAGACGTGTTCAAATATGTCTCAGTTTTCCTCCCCTGGTACTCGGGTGCAACATTCCAGACGCTTTACTAACACTCTCCCCACTTGGAGAGTCAGCGTCTTTAACCTCCTGTTTGGCCCAGTTTGCAATTTCTGCGGAAGATGAACAGGAATAGCGAGAACCAATGAGAGGCTAGCTGGAGGTGTCTGGACGGGCAAATTTAACTCTCATTTCCCACGAGGAAGAGGAAATAACCAAAGGCTCAGCGTGCCGTACCAGAACCAGATTAGGGCCTGAAGCCATCCTGCGGTGTTGCGGCCAGCTCAAAAGAAAGCGAGTTGAAGAAAGGAGCTCAGGGGCACTGTAATTCACAAACCTGCAGAGTTATAAATGACAGCTATCGTCCAAAAATAGACTGAAGTAAGGCTGCCAAGAGGACTTGAAAGCGGGGCAGAATTGCAGGAAACCGATTTCAGGAGGTAGACTGGAATTGCATTGAAAGCATAGGAAAAGAGGCAGAACGTCCACAATGATGCACTTGGCCAAAAAGGGCATATGCGTTTTTTCCTGAATATATTCAGGAAAAAACGCATACGCCCTTTTTGGCCAACCAAGCAAGCTTGCAAAGGAAATCTGCACTACAATGAAGTCTCACTTCCCCCCGGTCAAAAGGGCCATCTGAAAAAAGTGTAAAATCCAGAAAGGCAGGACAGGCTATGGAGAACTGGGAGCCTTGTTATGCTGATGGGTGGGATGTAAATTGCCAACAGACACTTGGGAGAAGTGTATGGTGTTTCCTGAAACATCTAAAAAACAAAGCAACAGAGCCTAGGGCACTGCCACTTATGGTCCTATAGCTTAGGGAAATTAAAATCAAAAAGACACAGCCACCCCAAAGTTTGGGACGCCTCTGTTTACAAGAACCTCGTTTACAGTACAAGTTCAACATCGCAGAAAGTGAAAAATGGATAAAGAAGTTGTGGTATTCACTTACAAAGCAATATCACTCAGCAATGAAATCTGTGTCATCAGGCCCTTAGCAGCACAATGAGTGGATTCAGGTATGATGATTCTAACTGAAGTAAGTCACACAGAAAAAGAAACATCATAAGATATCAGTAATACACGGAATGTAAACTTGGCTACACAGGAACTGAATTACAGAACAGAACAGGGTCTCAAATTTAGAAAACCAACTTATGCTTGCTTAAGGGGAAAGGTGAGTTGGGGTGCTGCATAAAACCAGAGATTGAAATGAGCACAGATAAAGTTCCTTAAGTCAAATATGGAATAGACAAGAGCTACTCCTTGCTCAACGAAATGGACTCAACATCGCATATTAAACGCCTAAGAATGTACCTGACTAGTAAGTATCTTAAAACCTATGGATTGCTATGTCTCCGAAAGAGAATCAAGCATGTGTACAGGGGCATAAATGCAGCAGTGATAGGATTGGAGAGGTTCGGTGAGCAAATGAAGACCCTTTGAACTCATATTGCATGGTACCCATTACACGGGTCTTAACTCTCCAGGTTTAAGGTATTCTTCCTTCAGCTAAAACATGCATGTGGAACCCAAGTATGATCAACCATGTGAACGGGAGACGTGTTCAAATATGTCTCAGTTTTCCTCCCCTGATACTCGGGTGCAACATTCCAGACGCTTTACTAACACTCGCCCCACTTGGAGAGTCAGTCCCTTTAACCTCCTGTTTGGCCCAGTTTGCAATTTCTGCGGAAGATGAACAGGAATAGCGAGAACCAATGAGAGACTAGCTGGAGGTGTCTGGACGGGCAAATTTAACTCTCATTTCCAACCAGGAAGAGGAATTAACCAAAGGCTCAGCATGCCGGGCCGGAACCAGATTAGGGCCTGAAGCCATCCTGCGGTGTTGCGGCCAGGTCACAAGAAAGCGAGTTGAAGAAAGGAGCTCAGGGGCACTGTAATTCACAAACCTGCAGAGTTATAAATGACAGCTATCGTCCAAAAATAGACTGAAGTAAGGCTGCCAAGAGGACTTGAAAGCGGGGCAGAATAGCAGGAAACCGATTTCAGGAGGTAGACTGGAATTGCATTGAAAGCATAGGAAAAGAGGCAGAACGTCCACAATGATGCACTTGGCCAAAAAGGGCGTATGCGTTTTTTCCTGAATATATTCAGGAAAAAACGCATACGCCCTTTTTGGCCAACCAAGCAAGCTTGCAAAGGAAATCTGCACTACAATGAAGTCTCACTTCCCCCCGGTCAAAAGGGCCATCTGAAAAAAGTGTAAAATCCAGAAAGGAAGGACAGGCCATGGAGAACTGGGAGCCTTGTTATGCTGATGGGCGGGATGTAAATTGCCAACAGACACTCCGGAGAAGTGTATGGTGTTTCCTGAAACATCTAAAAAACAAAGCAACAGAGCCTAGGGCACTTCCACTTATGGTCCTATAGCTTAGGGAAATTAAAATCAAAAAGACACAGCCACCCCAAAGTTTGGAACGGCTCTGTTTACAAGAACCTCGTTTACAGTACAAGTTCAACATTGCAGAAAGTGAAAAATGGATAAAGAAGTTGTGGTATTTACTTACAAAGCAATATCACTCAGCAATGAAATCTGTGTCATCAGGCCCTTAGCAGCACAATGAGTGGATTCAGGTATGATGATTCTAACTGAAGTAAGTCACACAGAAAAAGAAACATCATAAGATATCACTAATACACGGAATGTAAACTTGGCTACACAGGAACTGAATTACAGAACAGAATAGGGTCTCAAATTTAGAAAACCAACTTATGCTTGCTTAAGGGGAAAGGTGAGTTGGGGTGCTGCATAAAACCAGAGATTGAAATGAGCACAGATAAAGTTCCTTAAGTCAAATATGGAATAGACAAGAGCTACTCCTTGCTCAACGAAATGGACTCAACACCGCATATTAAACGCCTAAGAATGTACCTGACTAGTAAGTATCGTAAAACCTAGGGATTGCTATGTCTCTGAAAGAGAATCAAGCGTGTGTACAGGGGCATAAACGCAGCAGTGATAGGATTGGAGAGGTTCGGTGAGCAAATGAAGACCCTTTGAAGTCATATTGCATGGTACCCATTCCACGGGTCTCAACTCTCCAGGTTTAAGGTATTCTTCCTTCAGCTAAAACATGCATGTGGAACCCAAGTATGATCAACCATGTGAACGGGAGACGTGTTCAAATATGTCTCAGTTTTCCTCCCCTGGTACTCGGGTGCAACATTCCAGACGCTTTACTAACACTCTCCCCACTTGGAGAGTCAGCGCCTTTAACCTCCTGTTTGGCCCAGTTTGCAATTTCTGCGGAAGATGAACAGGAATAGCGAGAACCAATGAGAGGCTAGCTGGAGGTGTCTGGACGGGCAAATTTAACTCTCATTTCCCACAAGGAAGAGGAAATAACCAAAGGCTCAGCGTGCCGTACCGGAACCAGATTAGGGCCTGAAGCCATCCTGCGGTGTTGCGGCCAGCTCAAAAGAAAGCGAGTTGAAGAAAGGAGCTCAGGGGCACTGTAATTCACAAACCTGCAGAGTTATAAATGACAGCTATCGTCCAAAAACATACTGAAGTAAGGCTGCCAAGAGGACTCGAAAGCGGGGCAGAATTGCAGGAAACCGATTTCAGGAGGTAGACTGGAATTGCATTGAAAGCATAGGAAAAGAGGCAGAACGTCCACAATGATGCACTTGGCCAAAAAGGGCGTATGCGTTTTTTCCTGAATATATTCAGGAAAAAACGCATACGCCCTTTTTGGCCAACCAAGCAAGCTTGCAAAGGAAATCTGCACTACAATGAAGTCTCACTTCCCCCCGGTCAAAAGGGCCATCTGAAAAAAGTGTAAAATCCAGAAAGGCAGGACAGGCCATGGAGAACTGGGAGCCTTGTTATGCTGATGTGCGGGATGTAAATTGCCAACAGACACTCGGGAGAAGTGTATGGTGTTTCCTGAAACATCTAAAAAACAAAGCAACAGAGCCTAGGGCACTTCCACTTATGGTCCTATAGCTTAGGGAAATTAAAATCAAAAAGACACAGCCACCCCAAAGTTTGGAACGGCTCTGTTTACAAGAACCTCGTTTACAGTACAAGTTCAACATCGCAGAAAGTGAAAAATGGATAAAGAAGTTGTGGTATTTACTTACAAAGCAATATCACTCAGCAATGAAATCTATATCATCAGGCCCCTAGCAGCACAATGAGTGGATTCAGGTATGATGATTCTAACTGAAATAAGTCACACAGAAAAAGAAACATCATAAGATATCAGTAATACACGGAATGGAAACTTGGCTACACAGGAACTGAATTACAGAACAGAACTGGGTCACAAATTTAGAAAAACAGCTTATGCTTGCTTAAGGGTAAAGGTGAGTTGGGGTGCTGCATAAAACCAGAGATTGAAATGAGCACAGATAAAGTTCCTTAAGCCAAATATGGAATAGACAAGAGCTACTCCTTGTTCAACGAAATGGACTCAACACCGCATATTAAACGCCTAAGAATGTACCTGACTAGTAAGTATCTTAAAACCTATGGATTGCTATGTCTCCGAAAGAGAATCAAGCATGTGTACAGGGGCATAAACGCAGCAGTGATAGGATTGGAGAGGTTCGGTGAGCAAATGAAGACCCTTTGAAGTCATATTGCATGGTACCCATTCCACGGGTCTTAACTCTCCAGGTTTAAGGTATTCTTCCTTCAGCTAAAACATGCATGTGGAACCCAAGTATGATCAACCATGTGAACGGGAGACGTGTTCAAATATGTCTCAGTTTTCCTCCCCTGGTACTCGGGTGCAACATTCCAGACGCTTTACTAACACTCTCCCCACTTGGAGAGTCAGTCCCTTTAACCTCCTGTTTGGCCCAGTTTGCAATTTCTGCGGAAGATGAACAGGAATAGCGAGAATCAAATAGAGGCTAGCTGGAGGTGTCTAGACGGGCAAATTTAACTCTCATTTCCCACCAGGAAGAGGAATTAACCAAAGGCTCAGCATGCCGGGCCGGAACCAGATTAGGGCCTGAAGCCATCCTGCGGTGTTGCGGCCAGGTCACAAGAAAGCGAGTTGAAGAAAGGAGCTCAGGGGCACTGTAATTCACAAACCTGCAGAGTTATAAATGACAGCTATCGTACAAAAACAGACTGAAGTAAGGCTGCCAAGAGGACTTGAAAGCGGGGCAGAATTGCAGGAAACCGATTTCAGGAGGTAGACTGGAATTGCATTGAAAGCATAGGAAAAGAGGCAAAACGTCCACAATGATGCACTTGGCCAAAAAGGGCGTATGCGTTTTTTCCTGAATATATTCAGGAAAAAACGCATACGCCCTTTTTGGCCAACCAAGCAAGCTTGCAAAGGAAATCTGCACTACAATGAAGTCTCACTTCCCCCCGGTCAAAAGGGCCATCTGAAAAAAGTGTAAAATCCAGAAAGGCAGGACAGGCCATGGAGAACTGGGAGCCTTGTTATGCTGATGGGCGGGATGTAAATTGCCAACAACCACTCGGGAGAAGTGTATGGTGTTTCCTGAAACATCTAAAAAACAAAGCAACAGAACCTAGGGCACTTCCACTTATGGTCCTATAGCTTAGGGAAATTAAAATCAAAAAGACACAGCCACCCCAAAGTTTGGAACGGCTCTGTTTACAAGAACCTCGTTTACAGTACAAGTTCAACATCGCAGAAAGTGAAAAATGGATAAAGAAGTTTTGGTATTCACTTACAAAGCAATATCACTCAGCAATGAAATCTATGTCATCAGGCCCTTAGCAGCACAATCAGTGGATTCAGGTATGATGATTCTAACTGAAATAAGTCACACAGAAAAAGAAACATCATAAGATATCAGTAATACACGGAATGGAAACTTGGCTACACAGGAACTGAATTACAGAACAGAACTGGGTCACAAATTTAGAAAAACAACTTATGCTTGCTTAAGGGTAAAGGTGAGTTGGGGTGCTGCATAAAACCAGAGATTGAAATGAGCACAGATAAAGTTCCTTAAGCCAAATATGGAATAGACAAGAGCTACTCCTTGCTCAACGAAATGCACTCAACACCGCATATTAAACGCCTAAGAATGTACCTGACTTGTAAGTATCTTAAAACCTATAGATTGCTATGTCTCCGAAAGAGAATGAAGCATGTGTACAGGGGCATAAACGCAGCAGTGATAGGATTGGAGAGGTTCGGTGAGCAAATGAAGACCCTTTGAAGTCATATTGCATGGTACCCATTCCACGGGTTTCAACTACCCAGGTTTAAGGTATTCTTCCTTCAGCTAAAACATGCATGTGGAACCTAGAGTATGATCAACCATGTGATCGGGAGACGTGTTCAAATATGTCTCAGTTTTCCTCCCCTGGTACTCGGGTGCAACATTCCAGACGCTTTACTAACACTCTCCCCACTTGGAGAGTCAGTCCCTTTAACCTCCTGTTTGGCCCAGTTTGCAATTTCTGCGGAAGATGAACAGGAATAGCGAGAACCAATGAGAGGCTAGCTGGAGGTGTCTGGACGGGCAAATTTAACTCTCATTTCCCACCAGGAAGAGGAATTAAGCAAAGGCTCAGCATGCCGTGCCGGAACCAGATTAGGGCCTGAAGCCATCCTGCGGTGTTGCGGCCAGGTCACAAGAAAGCGAGTTGAAGAAAGGAGCTCAGGGGCACTGTAATTCACAAACCTGCAGAGTTATAAATGACAGCTATCGTCCAAAAATAGACTGAAGTAAGGCTGCCAAGAGGACTTGAAAGCGGGGCAGAATTGCAGGAAACCGATTTCAGGAGGTAGACTGGAATTGCATTGAAAGCATAGGAAAAGAGGCAGAACGTCCACAATGATGCACTTGGCCAAAAAGGGCGTATGCGTTTTTTCCTGACTATATTCAGGAAAAAACTCATACGCCCTTTTTGGCCAACCAAGCAAGCTTGCAAAGGAAATCTGCACTACAATGAAGTCTCACTTCCCCCCGGTCAAAAGGGCCATCTGAAAAAAGTGTAAAATCCAGAAAGGCAGGACAGGCCATGGAGAACTGGGAGCCTTGTTATGCTGATGGGCGGGATGTAAATTGCCAACAACCACTCGGGAGAAGTGTATGGTGTTTCCTGAAACATCTAAAAAACAAAGCAACAGAGCCTAGGGCACTGCCACTTATGGTCCTATAGCTTAGGGAAATTAAAATCAAAAAGACACAGCCACCCCAAAGTTTGGGACGCCTCTGTTTACAAGAACCTCGTTTACAGTACAAGTTCAACATCGCAGAAAGTGAAAAATGGATAAAGAAGTTGTGGTATTTACTTACAAAGCAATATCACTCAGCAATGAAATCTGTGTCATCAGGCCCTTAGCAGCACAATGAGTGGATTCAGGTATGATGATTCTAACTGAAGTAAGTCACACAGAAAAAGAAACATCATAAGATATCACTAATACACGGAATGTAAACTTGGCTACACAGGAACTGAATTACAGAACAGAACAGGGTCTCAAATTTAGAAAACCAACTATGCTTGCTTAAGGGTAAAGGTGAGTTGGGGTGCTGCATAAAACCAGAGATTGAAATGAGCACAGATAAAGTTCCTTAAGTCAAATATGGAATAGACAAGAGCTACTCCTTGTTCAACGAAATGGACTCAACACCGCATATTAAACGCCTAAGAATGTGCCTGACTAGTAAGTATCTTAAAACCTATGGATTGCTATGTCTCCGAAAGAGAATCAAGCATGTGTACAGGGGCATAAACGCAGCAGTGATAGGATTGGAGAGGTTCGGTGAGCAAATGAAGACCCTTTGAAGTCATATTGCATGGTACCCATTCCACGGGTCTCAACTCTCCAGGTTTAAGGTATTCTTCCTTCAGCTAAAACATGCATGTGGAACCCAAGTATGATCAACCATGTGAACGGGAGACGTGTTCAAATATGTCTCAGTTTTCCTCCCCTGGTACTCGGGTGCAACATTCCAGACGCTTTACTAACACTCTCCCCACTTGGAGAGTCAGCGCCTTTAACCTCCTGTTAGGCCCAGTTTGCAATTTCTGCGGAAGATGAACAGGAATAGCGAGAACCAATGAGAGACTAGCTGGACGTGTCTGAACGGGCAATATTAACTCTCATTTCCCACCAGGAAGAGGAAATAACCAAAGGCTCAGCGTGCCGTGCCGGAACCAGATTAGGGCCTGAAGCCATCCTGCGGTGTTGCGGCCAGGTCACAAGAAAGCGAGTTGAAGAAAGGAGCTCAGGGGCACTGTAATTCACAAACCTGCAGAGTTATAAATGACAGCTATCGTCCAAAAATAGACTGAAGTAAGGCTGCCAAGAGGACTTGAAAGAGGGGAAGAATTGCAGGAAACCGATTTCAGGAGGTAGACTGGAATTGCATTGAAAGCATAGGAAAAGAGGCAGAACGTCCACAATGATGCACTTGGCCAAAAAGGGCGTATGCGTTTTTTCCTGAATATATTCAGGAAAAAACGCATACGCCCTTTTTGGCCAACCAAGCAAGCTTGCAAAGGAAATCTGCACTACAATGAAGTCTCACTTCCCCCCGGTCAAAAGGGCCATCTGAAAAAAGTGTAAAATCCAGAAAGGCAGGACAGGCCATGGAGAACTGGGAGCCTTGTTATGCTGATGGGCGGGATGTAAATTGCCAACAACCACTCGGGAGAAGTGTATGGTGTTTCCTGAAACATCTAAAAAACAAAGCAACAGAACCTAGGGCACTTCCACTTATGGTCCTATAGCTTAGGGAAATTAAAATCAAAAAGACACAGCCACCCCAAAGTTTGGAACGGCTCTGTTTACAAGAACCTCGTTTACAGTACAAGTTCAACATCGCAGAAAGTGAAAAATGGATAAAGAAGTTGTGGTATTTACTTACAAAGCAATATCACTCAGCAATGAAATCTATGTCATCAGGCACGTAGCAGCATAATGAGTAGATTCAGATACGATGATTCTAACTGAAATAATTCACACAGAAAAAGAAACATCATAAGATATCACTAATACACGGAATGTAAACTTGGCTACACAGGAACTGAATTCCAAAACAGAACAGGTTCTCAAATTTAGAAAACCAACTTATGCTTGCTTAAGGGTAAAGGTGAGTTGGGTTGCTGCATAAAACCAGAGATGGAAATGAGCACAGATAAAGTTCCTTAAGCCAAATATGGAATAGACAAGAGCCACTCCTTGCTCAACGAAATGGACTCAACACCGCATATTAAACGCCTAAGAATGTACCTGACTAGTAAGTATCTTAAAACCTATGGATTGCTATGTCTCCGAAAGAGAATCAAGCATGTGTACAGGGGCATAAACGCAGCAGTGATAGGATTGGAGAGGTTCGGTGAGCAAATGAAGACCCTTTGAAGTCATATTGCATGGTACCCATTCCACGGGTTTCAATTACCCAGGTTTTAGGTATTCGTGCTTCAGCTAAAACATGCATGTGGAACCCAGAGTATGATCAACCATGTGATCGGGAGACGTGTTCAAATATGTCTCAGTTTTCCTCCCTTGGTACTCGGGTGCAACATTCCAGACGCTTTACTAACACTCTCCCCACTTGGAGAGTCAGCGCCTTTAACCTCCTGTTTGGCACAGTTTGCAATTTCTGCGGAAGATGAACAGGAATAGCGAGAACCAATGAGAGGCTAGCTGGAGGTGTCTGGACGGACAAATTTAACTCTCATTTCCCAACAGGAAGAGGAAATAACCAAAGGCTCAGCGTGCCGTACCGGAACCAGATTAGGGCCTGAAGCCATCCTGCGGTGTTGCGGCCAGGTCACAAGAAAGCAAGTTGAAGAAAGGAGCTCAGGGGCACTGTAATTCACAAACCTGCAGAGTTATAAATGACAGCTATCGTCCAAAAATAGACTGAAGTAAGGCTGCCAAGAGGACTTGAAAGCGGGGCAGAATTGCAGGAAACCGATTTCAGGAGGTAGACTGGAATTGCATTGAAAGCATAGGAAAAGAGGCAGAACGTCCACAATGATGCACTTGGCCAAAAAGGGCGTATGCGTTTTTTCCTGAATATATTCAGGAAAAAACGCATACGCCCTTTTTGGCCAACCAAGCAAGATTGCAAAGGAAATCTGCACTACAATGAAGTCTCACTTCCCCCCGGTCAAAAGGGCCATCTGAAAAAAGTGTAAAATCCAGAAAGGCAGGACAGGCCATGGAGAACTGGGAGCCTTGTTATGCTGATGGGCGGGATGTAAATTGCCAACAGACACTCGGGAGAAGTGTATGGTGTTTCCTGAAACATCTAAAAAACAAAGCAACAGAGCCTAGGGCACTTCCACTTATGGTCCTATAGCTTAGGGAAATTAAAATCAAAAAGACACAGCCACCCCAAAGTTTGGAACGGCTCTGTTTACAAGAACCTCGTTTACAGTACAAGTTCAACATCGCAGAAAGTGAAAAATGGATAAAGAAGTTGTGGTATTTACTTACAAAGCAATATCACTCAGCAATGAAATCTGTGTCATCAGGCCCTTAGCAGCACAATGAGTGGATTCAGGTATGATGATTCTAACTGAAGAAAGTCACACAGAAAAAGAAACATCATAAGATATCACTAATACACGGAATGGAAACTTGGCTACACAGGAACTGAATTACAGAACAGAACAGGGTCTCAAATTTAGAAAACCAACTATGCTTGCTTAAGGGTAAAGGTGAGTTGGGGTGCTGCATAAAACCAGAGATTGAAATGAGCACAGATAAAGTTCCTTAAGTCAAATATGGAATAGACAAGAGCTACTCCTTGCTCAACGAAATGGACTCAACACCGCATATTAAACGCCTAAGAATGTGCCTGACTAGTAAGTATCTTAAAACCTATGGATTGCTATGTCTCCGAAAGAGAATCAAGCATGTGTACAGGGGCATAAACGCAGCAGTGATAGGATTGGAGAGGTTCGGTGAGCAAATGAAGACCCTTTGAAGTCATATTGCATGGTACCCATTCCACGGGTCTCAACTCTCCAGGTTTAAGGTATTCTTCCTTCAGCTAAAACATGCATGTGGAACCCAAGTATGATCAACCATGTGAACGGGAGACGTGTTCAAATATGTCTCAGTTTTCCTCCCCTGGTACTCGGGTGCAACATTCCAGACGCTTTACTAACACTCTCCCCACTTGGAGAGTCAGCGCCTTTAACCTCCTGTTTGGCCCAGTTTGCAATTTCTGCGGAAGATGAACAGGAATAGCGAGAACAAATGAGAGGCTAGCTGGAGGTGTCTGGACGGGCAATTTTAACTCTCATTTCCCACAAGGAAGAGGAAATAACCAAAGGCTCAGCGTGCCGTACCGGAACCTGTTTAGGGCCTGAAGCGATCCAGCGGTGTTGCGGCCAGCTCAAAAGAAAGCGAGTTGAAGAAAGGAGCTTAGGGGCACTGTAATTCACAAACCTGCAGAGTTATAAATGACAGCTATCGTCCAAAAATAGACTGAAGTAAGGCTGCCAAGAGGACTCGAAAGCGGGGCAGAATTGCAGGAAACCGATTTCAGGAGGTAGACTGGAATTGCATTGAAAGCATAGGAAAAGAGGCAGAACGTCCACAATGATGCACTTGGCCAAAAAGGGCGTATGCGTTTTTTCCTGAATATATTCAGGAAAAAACGCATACGCCCTTTTTGGCCAACCAAGCAAGCTTGCAAAGGAAATCTGCACTACAATGAAGTCTCACTTCCCCCCGGTCAAAAGGGCCATCTGAAAAAAGTGTAAAATCCAGAAAGGCAGGACAGGCCATGGAGAACTGGGAGCCTTGTTATGCTGATGGGCGGGATGTAAATTGCCAACAACCACTCGGGAGAAGTGTATGGTGTTTCCTGAAACATCTAAAAAACAAAGCAACGGAGCCTAGGGCACTTCCACTTATGGTCCTATAGCTTAGGGAAATTAAAATCAAAAAGACACAGCCACCCCAAAGTTTGGAACGGCTCTGTTTACAAGAACCTCCTTTACAGTACAAGTTCAACATCGCAGAAAGTGAAAAATGGATAAAGAAGTTGTGGTATTCACTTACAAAGCAATATCACTCAGCAATGAAATCTATGTCATCAGGCCCCTAGCAGCACAATGAGTCGATTCAGGTATGATGATTCTAACTGAAATAAGTCACACAGAAAAAGAAACATCATAAGATATCAGTAATACACGGAATGGAAACTTGGCTACACAGGAACTGAATTACAGAACAGAACTGGGTCACAAATTTAGAAAAACAACTTATGCTTGCTTAAGGGTAAAGGTGAGTTGGGGTGCTGCATAAAACCAGAGATTGAAATGAGCACAGATAAAGTTCCTTAAGCCAAATATGGAATAGACAAGAGCTACTCCTTGTTCAACGAAATGGACTCAACACCGCATATTAAACGCCTAAGAATGTACCTGACTAGTAAGTATCTTAAAACCTATGGATTGCTATGTCTCCGAAAGAGAATCAAGCATGTGTACAGGGGCATAAACGCAGCAGTGATAGGATTGGAGAGGTTCGGTGAGCAAATGAAGACCCTTTGAAGTCATATTGCATGGTACCCATTACACGGGTCTTAACTCTCCAGGTTTAAGGTATTCTTCCTTCAGCTAAAACATGCATGTGGAACCCAAGTATGATCAACCATGTGAACGGGAGATGTGTTCAAATATGTCTCAGTTTTCCTCCCCTGGTACTCGGGTGCAACATTCCAGACGCTTTACTAACACTCTCCCCACTTGGAGAGTCAGTCCCTTTAACCTCCTGTTTGGCCCAGTTTGCAATTTCTGCGGAAGATGAACAGGAATAGCGAGAACCAAATAGAGGCTAGCTGGAGGTGTCTAGACGGGCAAATTTAACTCTCATTTCCCACCAGGAAGAGGAATTAACCAAAGGCTCAGCATGCCGGGCCGGAACCAGATTAGGGCCTGAAGCCATCCTGCGGTGTTGCGGCCAGGTCACAAGAAAGCGAGTTGAAGAAAGGAGCTCAGGGGCACTGTAATTCACAAACCTGCAGAGTTATAAATGACAGCTATCGTCCAAAAACAGACTGAAGTAAGGCTGCCAAGAGGACTTGAAAGCGGGGCAGAATTGCAGGAAACCGATTTCAGGAGGTAGACTGGAATTGCATTGAAAGCATAGGAAAAGAGGCAAAACGTCCACAATGATGCACTTGGCCAAAAAGGGCGTATGCGTTTTTTCCTGAATATATTCAGGAAAAAACGCATACGCCCTTTTTGGCCAACCAAGCAAGCTTGCAAAGGAAATCTGCACTACAATGAAGTCTCACTTCCCCCCGGTCAAAAGGGCCATCTGAAAAAAGTGTAAAATCCAGAAAGGCAGGACAGGCCATGGAGAACTGGGAGCCTTGTTATGCTGATGGGCGGGATGTAAATTGCCAACAACCACTCGGGAGAAGTGTATGGTGTTTCCTGAAACATCTAAAAAACAAAGCAACAGAACCTAGGGCACTTCCACTTATGGTCCTATAGCTTAGGGAAATTAAAATCAAAAAGACACAGCCACCCCAAAGTTTGGGACGCCTCTGTTTACAAGAACCTCGTTTACAGTACAAGTTCAACATCGCAGAAAGTGAAAAATGGATAAAGAAGTTTTGGTATTCACTTACAAAGCAATATCACTCAGCAATGAAATCTATGTCATCAGGCCCTTAGCAGCACAATGAGTGGATTCAGGTATGATGATTCTAACTGAAATAAGTCACACAGAAAAAGAAACATCATAAGATATCAGTAATACACGGAATGGAAACTTGGCTACACAGGAACTGAATTACAGAACAGAACTGGGTCACAAATTTAGAAAAACAACTTATGCTTGCTTAAGGGTAAAGGTGAGTTGGGGTGCTGCATAAAACCAGAGATTGAAATGAGCACAGATAAAGTTCCTTAAGCCAAATATGGAATAGACAAGAGCTACTCCTTGCTCAACGAAATGCACTCAACACCGCATATTAAACGCCTAAGAATGTACCTGACTTGTAAGTATCTTAAAGCCTATAGATTGCTATGTCTCCGAAAGAGAATGAAGCATGTGTACAGGGGCATAAACGCAGCAGTGATAGGATTGGAGAGGTTCGGTGAGCAAATGAAGACCCTTTGAAGTCATATTGCATGGTACCCATTCCACGGGTTTCAACTACCCAGGTTTAAGGTATTCTTCCTTCAGCTAAAACATGCATGTGGAACCTAGAGTATGATCAACCATGTGATCGGGAGACGTGTTCAAATATGTCTCAGTTTTCCTCCCCTGGTACTCGGGTGCAACATTCCAGACGCTTTACTAACACTCTCCCCACTTGGAGAGTCAGTCCCTTTAACCTCCTGTTTGGCCCAGTTTGCAATTTCTGCGGAAGATGAACAGGAATAGCGAGAACCAATGAGAGGCTAGCTGGAGGAGTCTGGACGGGCAAATTTAACTCTCATTTCCCACCAGGAAGAGGAATTAAGCAAAGGCTCAGCATGCCGTGCCGGAACCAGTTTAGGGCCTGAAGCCATCCTGCGGTGTTGCGGCCAGGTCACAAGAAAGCGAGTTGAAGAAAGGAGCTCAGGGGCACTGTAATTCACAAACCTGCAGAGTTATAAATGACAGCTATCGTCCAAAAATAGACTTAAGTAAGGCTGCCAAGAGGACTTGAAAGCGGGGCAGAATTGCAGGAAACCGATTTCAGGAGGTAGACTGGAATTGCATTGAAAGCATAGGAAAAGAGGCAGAACGTCCACAATGATGCACTTGGCCAAAAAGGGCGTATGCGTTTTTTCCTGACTATATTCAGGAAAAAACTCATACGCCCTTTTTGGCCAACCAAGCAAGCTTGCAAAGGAAATCTGCACTACAATGAAGTCTCACTTCCCCCCGGTCAAAAGGGCCATCTGAAAAAAGTGTAAAATCCAGAAAGGCAGGACAGGCCATGGAGAACTGGGAGCCTTGTTATGCTGATGGGCGGGATGTAAATTGCCAAGAACCACTCGGGAGAAGTGTATGGTGTTTCCTGAAACATCTAAAAAACAAAGCAACAGAACCTAGGGCACTGCCACTTATGGTCCTATAGCTTAGGGAAATTAAAATCAAAAAGACACAGCCACCCCAAAGTTTGGAACGGCTCTGTTTACAAGAACCTCGTTTACAGTACAAGTTCAACATCGCAGAAAGTGAAAAATGGATAAAGAAGTTGTGGTATTTACTTACAAAGCAATATCACTCAGCAATGAAATCTATGTCATCAGGCACGTAGCAGCATAATGAGTAAATTCAGATACGATGATTCTAACTGAAATAATTCACACAGAAAAAGAAACATCATAAGATATCACTAATACACGGAATGTAAACTTGGCTACACAGGAACTGAATTCCAAAACAGAACAGGTTCTCAAATTTAGAAAACCAACTTATGCTTGCTTAAGGGTAAAGGTGAGTTGGGTTGCTGCATAAAACCAGAGATGGAAATGAGCACAGATAAAGTTCCTTAAGCCAAATATGGAATAGACAAGAGCCACTCCTTGCTCAACGAAATGGACTCAACACCGCATATTAAACGCCTAAGAATGTACCTGACTAGTAAGTATCTTAAAACCTATGGATTGCTATGTCTCCGAAAGAGAATCAAGCATGTGTACAGGGGCATAAACGCAGCAGTGATAGGATTGGAGAGGTTCGGTGAGCAAATGAAGACCCTTTGAAGTCATATTGCATGGTACCCATTCCACGGGTTTCAATTACCCAGGTTTTAGGTATTCGTCCTTCAGCTAAAACATGCATGTGGAACCCAGAGTATGATCAACCATGTGATCGGGAGACGTGTTCAAATATGTCTCAGTTTTCCTCCCTTGGTACTCGGGTGCAACATTCCAGACGCTTTACTAACACTCTCCCTACTTGGAGAGTCAGCGCCTTTAACCTCCTGTTTGGCACAGTTTGCAATTTCTGCGGAAGATGAACAGGAATAGCGAGAACCAATGAGAGGCTAGCTGGAGGTGTCTGGACGGACAAATTTAACTCTCATTTCCCAACAGGAAGAGGAAATAACCAAAGGCTCAGCGTGCCGTACCGGAACCAGATTAGGGCCTGAAGCCATCCTGCGGTGTTGCGGCCAGGTCACAAGAAAGCGAGTTGAAGAAAGGAGCTCAGGGGCACTGTAATTCACAAACCTGCAGAGTTATAAATGACAGCTATCGTCCAAAAATAGACTGAAGTAAGGCTGCCAAGAGGACTTGAAAGCGGGGCAGAATTGCAGGAAACCGATTTCAGGAGGTAGACTGGAATTGCATTGAAAGCATAGGAAAAGAGGCAGAACGTCCACAATGATGCACTTGGCCAAAAAGGGCGTATGCGTTTTTTCCTGAATATATTCAGGAAAAAACGCATACGCCCTTTTTGGCCAACCAAGCAAGATTGCAAAGGAAATCTGCACTACAATGAAGTCTCACTTCCCCCCGGTCAAAAGGGCCATCTGAAAAAAGTGTAAAATCCAGAAAGGCAGGACAGGCCATGGAGAACTGGGAGCCTTGTTATGCTGATGGGCGGGATGTAAATTGCCAACAGACACTCGGGAGAAGTGTATGGTGTTTCCTGAAACATCTAAAAAACAAAGCAACAGAGCCTAGGGCACTTCCACTTATGGTCCTATAGCTTAGGGAAATTAAAATCAAAAAGACACAGCCACCCCAAAGTTTGGAACGGCTCTGTTTACAAGAACCTCGTTTACAGTACAAGTTCAACATCGCAGAAAGTGAAAAATGGATAAAGAAGTTGTGGTATTTACTTACAAAGCAATATCACTCAGCAATGAAATCTGTGTCATCAGGCCCTTAGCAGCACAATGAGTGGATTCAGGTATGATGATTCTAACTGAAGAAAGTCACACAGAAAAAGAAACATCATAAGATATCACTAATACACGGAATGGAAACTTGGCTACACAGGAACTGAATTACAGAACAGAACAGGGTCTCAAATTTAGAAAACCAACTATGCTTGCTTAAGGGTAAAGGTGAGTTGGGGTGCTGCATAAAACCAGAGATTGAAATGAGCACAGATAAAGTTCCTTAAGTCAAATATGGAATAGACAAGAGCTACTCCTTGCTCAACGAAATGGACTCAACACCGCATATTAAACGCCTAAGAATGTGCCTGACTAGTAAGTATCTTAAAACCTATGGATTGCTATGTCTCCGAAAGAGAATCAAGCATGTGTACAGGGGCATAAACGCAGCAGTGATAGGATTGGAGAGGTTCGGTGAGCAAATGAAGACCCTTTGAAGTCATATTGCATGGTACCCATTCCACGGGTCTCAACTCTCCAGGTTTAAGGTATTCTTCCTTCAGCTAAAACATGCATGTGGAACCCAAGTATGATCAACCATGTGAACGGGAGACGTGTTCAAATATGTCTCAGTTTTCCTCCCCTGGTACTCGGGTGCAACATTCCAGACGCTTTACTAACACTCTCCCCACTTGGAGAGTCAGCGCCTTTAACCTCCTGTTTGGCCCAGTTTGCAATTTCTGCGGAAGATGAACAGGAATAGCGAGAACAAATGAGAGGCTAGCTGGAGGTGTCTGGACGGGCAATTTTAACTCTCATTTCCCACAAGGAAGAGGAAATAACCAAAGGCTCAGCGTGCCGTACCGGAACCTGTTTAGGGCCTGAAGCCATCCTGCGGTGTTGCGGCCAGCTCAAAAGAAAGCGAGTTGAAGAAAGGAGCTTAGGGGCACTGTAATTCACAAACCTGCAGAGTTATAAATGACAGCTATCGTCCAAAAATAGACTGAAGTAAGGCTGCCAAGAGGACTCGAAAGCGGGGCAGAATTGCAGGAAACCGATTTCAGGAGGTAGACTGGAATTGCATTGAAAGCATAGGAAAAGAGGCAGAACGTCCACAATGATGCACTTGGCCAAAAAGGGCGTATGCGTTTTTTCCTGAATATATTCAGGAAAAAACGCATACGCCCTTTTTGGCCAACCAAGCAAGCTTGCAAAGGAAATCTGCACTACAATGAAGTCTCACTTCCCCCCGGTCAAAAGGGCCATCTGAAAAAAGTGTAAAATCCAGAAAGGCAGGACAGGCCATGGAGAACTGGGAGCCTTGTTATGCTGATGGGCGGGATGTAAATTGCCAACAACCACTCGGGAGAAGTGTATGGTGTTTCCTGAAACATCTAAAAAACAAAGCAACGGAGCCTAGGGCACTTCCACTTATGGTCCTATAGCTTAGGGAAATTAAAATCAAAAAGACACAGCCACCCCAAAGTTTGGAACGGCTCTGTTTACAAGAACCTCCTTTACAGTACAAGTTCAACATCGCAGAAAGTGAAAAATGGATAAAGAAGTTGTGGTATTCACTTACAAAGCAATATCACTCAGCAATGAAATCTATGTCATCAGGCCCCTAGCAGCACAATGAGTCGATTCAGGTATGATGATTCTAACTGAAATAAGTCACACAGAAAAAGAAACATCATAAGATATCAGTAATACACGGAATGGAAACTTGGCTACACAGGAACTGAATTACAGAACAGAACTGGGTCACAAATTTAGAAAAACAACTTATGCTTGCTTAAGGGTAAAGGTGAGTTGGGGTGCTGCATAAAACCAGAGATTGAAATGAGCACAGATAAAGTTCCTTAAGCCAAATATGGAATAGACAAGAGCTACTCCTTGTTCAACGAAATGGACTCAACACCGCATATTAAACGCCTAAGAATGTACCTGACTAGTAAGTATCTTAAAACCTATGGATTGCTATGTCTCCGAAAGAGAATCAAGCATGTGTACAGGGGCATAAACGCAGCAGTGATAGGATTGGAGAGGTTCGGTGAGCAAATGAAGACCCTTTGAAGTCATATTGCATGGTACCCATTACACGGGTCTTAACTCTCCAGGTTTAAGGTATTCTTCCTTCAGCTAAAACATGCATGTGGAACCCAAGTATGATCAACCATGTGAACGGGAGACGTGTTCAAATATGTCTCAGTTTTCCTCCCCTGGTACTCGGGTGCAACATTCCAGACGCTTTACTAACACTCTCCCCACTTGGAGAGTCAGTCCCTTTAACCTCCTGTTTGGCCCAGTTTGCAATTTCTGCGGAAGATGAACAGGAATAGCGAGAACCAAATAGAGGCTAGCTGGAGGTGTCTAGACGGGCAAATTTAACTCTCATTTCCCACCAGGAAGAGGAATTAACCAAAGGCTCAGCATGCCGGGCCGGAACCAGATTAGGGCCTGAAGCCATCCTGCGGTGTTGCGGCCAGGTCACAAGAAAGCGAGTTGAAGAAAGGAGCTCAGGGGCACTGTAATTCACAAACCTGCAGAGTTATAAATGACAGCTATCGTCCAAAAACAGACTGAAGTAAGGCTGCCAAGAGGACTTGAAAGCGGGGCAGAATTGCAGGAAACCGATTTCAGGAGGTAGACTGGAATTGCATTGAAAGCATAGGAAAAGAGGCAAAACGTCCACAATGATGCACTTGGCCAAAAAGGGCGTATGCGTTTTTTCCTGAATATATTCAGGAAAAAACGCATACGCCCTTTTTGGCCAACCAAGCAAGCTTGCAAAGGAAATCTGCACTACAATGAAGTCTCACTTCCCCCCGGTCAAAAGGGCCATCTGAAAAAAGTGTAAAATCCAGAAAGGCAGGACAGGCCATGGAGAACTGGGAGCCTTGTTATGCTGATGGGCGGGATGTAAATTGCCAACAACCACTCGGGAGAAGTGTATGGTGTTTCCTGAAACATCTAAAAAACAAAGCAACAGAACCTAGGGCACTTCCACTTATGGTCCTATAGCTTAGGGAAATTAAAATCAAAAAGACACAGCCACCCCAAAGTTTGGAACGGCTCTGTTTACAAGAACCTCGTTTACAGTACAAGTTCAACATCGCAGAAAGTGAAAAATGGATAAAGAAGTTTTGGTATTCACTTACAAAGCAATATCACTCAGCAATGAAATCTATGTCATCAGGCCCTTAGCAGCACAATGAGTGGATTCAGGTATGATGATTCTAACTGAAATAAGTCACACAGAAAAAGAAACATCATAAGATATCAGTAATACACGGAATGGAAACTTGGCTACACCGGAACTGAATTACAGAACAGAACTGGGTCACAAATTTAGAAAAACAACTTATGCTTGCTTAAGGGTAAAGGTGAGTTGGGGTGCTGCATGAAACCAGAGATTGAAATGAGCACAGATAAAGTTCCTTAAGCCAAATATGGAATAGACAAGAGCTACTCCTTGCTCAACGAAATGCACTCAACACCGCATATAAAACGCCTAAGAATGTACCTGACTTGTAAGTATCTTAAAACCTATAGATTGCTATGTCTCCGAAAGAGAATGAAGCATGTGTACAGGGGCATAAACGCAGCAGTGATAGGATTGGAGAGGTTCGGTGAGCAAATGAAGACCCTTTGAAGTCATATTGCATGGTACCCATTCCACGGGTTTCAACTACCCAGGTTTAAGGTATTCTTCCTTCAGCTAAAACATGCATGTGGAACCTAGAGTATGATCAACCATGTGATCGGGAGACGTGTTCAAATATGTCTCAGTTTTCCTCCCCTGGTACTCGGGTGCAACATTCCAGACGCTTTACTAACACTCTCCCCACTTGGAGAGTCAGTCCCTTTAACCTCCTGTTTGGCCCAGTTTGCAATTTCTGCGGAAGATGAACAGGAATAGCGAGAACCAATGAGAGGCTAGCTGGAGGAGTCTGGACGGGCAAATTTAACTCTCATTTCCCACCAGGAAGAGGAATTAAGCAAAGGCTCAGCATGCCGTGCCGGAACCAGTTTAGGGCCTGAAGCCATCCTGCGGTGTTGCGGCCAGGTCACAAGAAAGCGAGTTGAAGAAAGGAGCTCAGGGGCACTGTAATTCACAAACCTGCAGAGTTATAAATGACAGCTATCGTCCAAAAATAGACTGAAGTAAGGCTGCCAAGAGGACTTGAAAGCGGGGCAGAATTGCAGGAAACCGATTTCAGGAGGTAGACTGGAATTGCATTGAAAGCATAGGAAAAGAGGCAGAACGTCCACAATGATGCACTTGGCCAAAAAGGGCGTATGCGTTTTTTCCTGACTATATTCAGGAAAAAACTCATACGCCCTTTTTGGCCAACCAAGCAAGCTTGCAAAGGAAATCTGCACTACAATGAAGTCTCACTTCCCCCCGGTCAAAAGGGCCATCTGAAAAAAGTGTAAAATCCAGAAAGGCAGGACAGGCCATGGAGAACTGGGAGCCTTGTTATGCTGATGGGCGGGATGTAAATTGCCAAGAACCACTCGGGAGAAGTGTATGGTGTTTCCTGAAACATCTAAAAAACAAAGCAACAGAACCTAGGGCACTGCCACTTATGGTCCTATAGCTTAGGGAAATTAAAATCAAAAAGACACAGCCACCCCAAAGTTTGGAACGGCTCTGTTTACAAGAACCTCGTTTACAGTACAAGTTCAACATCGCAGAAAGTGAAAAATGGATAAAGAAGTTGTGGTATTTACTTACAAAGCAATATCACTCAGCAATGAAATCTATGTCATCAGGCACGTAGCAGCATAATGAGTAAATTCAGATACGATGATTCTAACTGAAATAATTCACACAGAAAAAGAAACATCATAAGATATCACTAATACACGGAATGTAAACTTGGCTACACAGGAACTGAATTCCAAAACAGAACAGGTTCTCAAATTTAGAAAACCAACTTATGCTTGCTTAAGGGTAAAGGTGAGTTGGGTTGCTGCATAAAACCAGAGATGGAAATGAGCACAGATAAAGTTCCTTAAGCCAAATATGGAATAGACAAGAGCCACTCCTTGCTCAACGAAATGGACTCAACACCGCATATTAAACGCCTAAGAATGTACCTGACTAGTAAGTATCTTAAAACCTATGGATTGCTATGTCTCCGAAAGAGAATCAAGCATGTGTACAGGGGCATAAACGCAGCAGTGATAGGATTGGAGAGGTTCGGTGAGCAAATGAAGACCCTTTGAAGTCATATTGCATGGTACCCATTCCACGGGTTTCAATTACCCAGGTTTTAGGTATTCGTCCTTCAGCTAAAACATGCATGTGGAACCCAGAGTATGATCAACCATGTGATCGGGAGACGTGTTCAAATATGTCTCAGTTTTCCTCCCTTGGTACTCGGGTGCAACATTCCAGACGCTTTACTAACACTCTCCCCACTTGGAGAGTCAGCGCCTTTAACCTCCTGTTTGGCACAGTTTGCAATTTCTGCGGAAGATGAACAGGAATAGCGAGAACCAATGAGAGGCTAGCTGGAGGTGTCTGGACGGACAAATTTAACTCTCATTTCCCAACAGGAAGAGGAAATAACCAAAGGCTCAGCGTGCCGTACCGGAACCAGATTAGGGCCTGAAGCCATCCTGCGGTGTTGCGGCCAGGTCACAAGAAAGCGAGTTGAAGAAAGGAGCTCAGGGGCACTGTAATTCACAAACCTGCAGAGTTATAAATGACAGCTATCGTCCAAAAATAGACTGAAGTAAGGCTGCCAAGAGGACTTGAAAGCGGGGCAGAATTGCAGGAAACCGATTTCAGGAGGTAGACTGGAATTGCATTGAAAGCATAGGAAAAGAGGCAGAACGTCCACAATGATGCACTTGGCCAAAAAGGGCGTATGCGTTTTTTCCTGAATATATTCAGGAAAAAACGCATACGCCCTTTTTGGCCAACCAAGCAAGCTTGCAAAGGAAATCTGCACTACAATGAAGTCTCACTTCCCCCCGGTCAAAAGGGCCATCTGAAAAAAGTGTAAAATCCAGAAAGGCAGGACAGGCCATGGAGAACTGGGAGCCTTGTTATGCTGATGGGCGGGATTTAAATTGCCAACAACCACTCGGGAGACGTGTATGGTGTTTCCTGAAACATCTAAAAAACAAAGCAACAGAACCTAGGGCACTTCCACTTATGGTCCTATAGCTTAGGGAAATTAAAATCAAAAAGACACAGCCACCCCAAAGTTTGGAATGGCTCTGTTTACAAGAACCTCGTTTACAGTACAACTTCAACATCCCAGAAAGTGAAAAATGGATAAAGAAGTTGTGGTATTTACTTACAAAGCAATATCACTCAGCAATGAAATCTGTGTCATCAGGCCCTTAGCAGCACAATGAGTGGATTCAGGTATGATGATTCTAACTGAAATAAGTCACACAGAAAAAGAAACATCATAAGATATCAGTAATACACGGAATGGAAACTTGGCTACACAGGAACTGAATTACAGAACAGAACAGGGTCTCAAATTTAGAAAACCAACTTATGCTTGCTTAAGGGTAAAGGTGAGTTGGGTTGCTGCATAAAACCAGAGATGGAAATGAGCACAGATAAAGTTCCTTAAGTCAAATATGGAATAGACAAGAGCTACTCCTTGCTCAACGAAATGGACTCAACACCGCATATTAAACGCCTAAGAATGTACCTGACTAGTAAGTATCTTAAAACCTATGGATTGCTATGTCTCCGAAAGAGAATCAAGCATGTGTACAGGGGCATAAACGCAGCAGTGATAGGATTGGAGAGGTTCGGTGAGCAAATGAAGACCCTTTGAAGTCATATTGCATGGTACCCATTCCACGGGTTTCAATTACCCAGGTTTTAGGTATTCGTCCTTCAGCTAAAACATGCATGTGGAACCCAGAGTATGATCAACCATGTGATCGGGAGACGTGTTCAAATATGTCTCAGTTTTCCTCCCTTGGTACTCGGGTGCAACATTCCAGACGCTTTACTAACACTCTCCCTACTTGGAGAGTCAGCGCCTTTAACCTCCTGTTTGGCACAGTTTGCAATTTCTGCGGAAGATGAACAGGAATAGCGAGAACCAATGAGAGGCTAGCTGGAGGTGTCTGGACGGACAAATTTAACTCTCATTTCCCAACAGGAAGAGGAAATAACCAAAGGCTCAGCGTGCCGTACCGGAACCAGATTAGGGCCTGAAGCCATCCTGCGGTGTTGCGGCCAGGTCACAAGAAAGCGAGTTGAAGAAAGGAGCTCAGGGGCACTGTAATTCACAAACCTGCAGAGTTATAAATGACAGCTATCGTCCAAAAATAGACTGAAGTAAGGCTGCCAAGAGGACTTGAAAGCGGGGCAGAATTGCAGGAAACCGATTTCAGGAGGTAGACTGGAATTGCATTGAAAGCATAGGAAAAGAGGCAGAACGTCCACAATGATGCACTTGGCCAAAAAGGGCGTATGCGTTTTTTCCTGAATATATTCAGGAAAAAACGCATACGCCCTTTTTGGCCAACCAAGCAAGATTGCAAAGGAAATCTGCACTACAATGAAGTCTCACTTCCCCCCGGTCAAAAGGGCCATCTGAAAAAAGTGTAAAATCCAGAAAGGCAGGACAGGCCATGGAGAACTGGGAGCCTTGTTATGCTGATGGGCGGGATGTAAATTGCCAACAGACACTCGGGAGAAGTGTATGGTGTTTCCTGAAACATCTAAAAAACAAAGCAACAGAGCCTAGGGCACTTCCACTTATGGTCCTATAGCTTAGGGAAATTAAAATCAAAAAGACACAGCCACCCCAAAGTTTGGAACGGCTCTGTTTACAAGAACCTCGTTTACAGTACAAGTTCAACATCGCAGAAAGTGAAAAATGGATAAAGAAGTTGTGGTATTTACTTACAAAGCAATATCACTCAGCAATGAAATCTGTGTCATCAGGCCCTTAGCAGCACAATGAGTGGATTCAGGTATGATGATTCTAACTGAAGAAAGTCACACAGAAAAAGAAACATCATAAGATATCACTAATACACGGAATGGAAACTTGGCTACACAGGAACTGAATTACAGAACAGAACAGGGTCTCAAATTTAGAAAACCAACTATGCTTGCTTAAGGGTAAAGGTGAGTTGGGGTGCTGCATAAAACCAGAGATTGAAATGAGCACAGATAAAGTTCCTTAAGTCAAATATGGAATAGACAAGAGCTACTCCTTGCTCAACGAAATGGACTCAACACCGCATATTAAACGCCTAAGAATGTGCCTGACTAGTAAGTATCTTAAAACCTATGGATTGCTATGTCTCCGAAAGAGAATCAAGCATGTGTACAGGGGCATAAACGCAGCAGTGATAGGATTGGAGAGGTTCGGTGAGCAAATGAAGACCCTTTGAAGTCATATTGCATGGTACCCATTCCACGGGTCTCAACTCTCCAGGTTTAAGGTATTCTTCCTTCAGCTAAAACATGCATGTGGAACCCAAGTATGATCAACCATGTGAACGGGAGACGTGTTCAAATATGTCTCAGTTTTCCTCCCCTGGTACTCGGGTGCAACATTCCAGACGCTTTACTAACACTCTCCCCACTTGGAGAGTCAGCGCCTTTAACCTCCTGTTTGGCCCAGTTTGCAATTTCTGCGGAAGATGAACAGGAATAGCGAGAACAAATGAGAGGCTAGCTGGAGGTGTCTGGACGGGCAATTTTAACTCTCATTTCCCACAAGGAAGAGGAAATAACCAAAGGCTCAGCGTGCCGTACCGGAACCTGTTTAGGGCCTGAAGCCATCCTGCGGTGTTGCGGCCAGCTCAAAAGAAAGCGAGTTGAAGAAAGGAGCTTAGGGGCACTGTAATTCACAAACCTGCAGAGTTATAAATGACAGCTATCGTCCAAAAATAGACTGAAGTAAGGCTGCCAAGAGGACTCGAAAGCGGGGCAGAATTGCAGGAAACCGATTTCAGGAGGTAGACTGGAATTGCATTGAAAGCATAGGAAAAGAGGCAGAACGTCCACAATGATGCACTTGGCCAAAAAGGGCGTATGCGTTTTTTCCTGAATATATTCAGGAAAAAACGCATACGCCCTTTTTGGCCAACCAAGCAAGCTTGCAAAGGAAATCTGCACTACAATGAAGTCTCACTTCCCCCCGGTCAAAAGGGCCATCTGAAAAAAGTGTAAAATCCAGAAAGGCAGGACAGGCCATGGAGAACTGGGAGCCTTGTTATGCTGATGGGCGGGATGTAAATTGCCAACAACCACTCGGGAGAAGTGTATGGTGTTTCCTGAAACATCTAAAAAACAAAGCAACGGAGCCTAGGGCACTTCCACTTATGGTCCTATAGCTTAGGGAAATTAAAATCAAAAAGACACAGCCACCCCAAAGTTTGGAACGGCTCTGTTTACAAGAACCTCCTTTACAGTACAAGTTCAACATCGCAGAAAGTGAAAAATGGATAAAGAAGTTGTGGTATTCACTTACAAAGCAATATCACTCAGCAATGAAATCTATGTCATCAGGCCCCTAGCAGCACAATGAGTCGATTCAGGTATGATGATTCTAACTGAAATAAGTCACACAGAAAAAGAAACATCATAAGATATCAGTAATACACGGAATGGAAACTTGGCTACACAGGAACTGAATTACAGAACAGAACTGGGTCACAAATTTAGAAAAACAACTTATGCTTGCTTAAGGGTAAAGGTGAGTTGGGGTGCTGCATAAAACCAGAGATTGAAATGAGCACAGATAAAGTTCCTTAAGCCAAATATGGAATAGACAAGAGCTACTCCTTGTTCAACGAAATGGACTCAACACCGCATATTAAACGCCTAAGAATGTACCTGACTAGTAAGTATCTTAAAACCTATGGATTGCTATGTCTCCGAAAGAGAATCAAGCATGTGTACAGGGGCATAAACGCAGCAGTGATAGGATTGGAGAGGTTCGGTGAGCAAATGAAGACCCTTTGAAGTCATATTGCATGGTACCCATTACACGGGTCTTAACTCTCCAGGTTTAAGGTATTCTTCCTTCAGCTAAAACATGCATGTGGAACCCAAGTATGATCAACCATGTGAACGGGAGACGTGTTCAAATATGTCTCAGTTTTCCTCCCCTGGTACTCGGGTGCAACATTCCAGACGCTTTACTAACACTCTCCCCACTTGGAGAGTCAGTCCCTTTAACCTCCTGTTTGGCCCAGTTTGCAATTTCTGCGGAAGATGAACAGGAATAGCGAGAACCAAATAGAGGCTAGCTGGAGGTGTCTAGACGGGCAAATTTAACTCTCATTTCCCACCAGGAAGAGGAATTAACCAAAGGCTCAGCATGCCGGGCCGGAACCAGATTAGGGCCTGAAGCCATCCTGCGGTGTTGCGGCCAGGTCACAAGAAAGCGAGTTGAAGAAAGGAGCTCAGGGGCACTGTAATTCACAAACCTGCAGAGTTATAAATGACAGCTATCGTCCAAAAACAGACTGAAGTAAGGCTGCCAAGAGGACTTGAAAGCGGGGCAGAATTGCAGGAAACCGATTTCAGGAGGTAGACTGGAATTGCATTGAAAGCATAGGAAAAGAGGCAAAACGTCCACAATGATGCACTTGGCCAAAAAGGGCGTATGCGTTTTTTCCTGAATATATTCAGGAAAAAACGCATACGCCCTTTTTGGCCAACCAAGCAAGCTTGCAAAGGAAATCTGCACTACAATGAAGTCTCACTTCCCCCCGGTCAAAAGGGCCATCTGAAAAAAGTGTAAAATCCAGAAAGGCAGGACAGGCCATGGAGAACTGGGAGCCTTGTTATGCTGATGGGCGGGATGTAAATTGCCAACAACCACTCGGGAGAAGTGTATGGTGTTTCCTGAAACATCTAAAAAACAAAGCAACAGAACCTAGGGCACTTCCACTTATGGTCCTATAGCTTAGGGAAATTAAAATCAAAAAGACACAGCCACCCCAAAGTTTGGAACGGCTCTGTTTACAAGAACCTCGTTTACAGTACAAGTTCAACATCGCAGAAAGTGAAAAATGGATAAAGAAGTTTTGGTATTCACTTACAAAGCAATATCACTCAGCAATGAAATCTATGTCATCAGGCCCTTAGCAGCACAATGAGTGGATTCAGGTATGATGATTCTAACTGAAATAAGTCACACAGAAAAAGAAACATCATAAGATATCAGTAATACACGGAATGGAAACTTGGCTACACCGGAACTGAATTACAGAACAGAACTGGGTCACAAATTTAGAAAAACAACTTATGCTTGCTTAAGGGTAAAGGTGAGTTGGGGTGCTGCATGAAACCAGAGATTGAAATGAGCACAGATAAAGTTCCTTAAGCCAAATATGGAATAGACAAGAGCTACTCCTTGCTCAACGAAATGCACTCAACACCGCATATAAAACGCCTAAGAATGTACCTGACTTGTAAGTATCTTAAAACCTATAGATTGCTATGTCTCCGAAAGAGAATGAAGCATGTGTACAGGGGCATAAACGCAGCAGTGATAGGATTGGAGAGGTTCGGTGAGCAAATGAAGACCCTTTGAAGTCATATTGCATGGTACCCATTCCACGGGTTTCAACTACCCAGGTTTAAGGTATTCTTCCTTCAGCTAAAACATGCATGTGGAACCTAGAGTATGATCAACCATGTGATCGGGAGACGTGTTCAAATATGTCTCAGTTTTCCTCCCCTGGTACTCGGGTGCAACATTCCAGACGCTTTACTAACACTCTCCCCACTTGGAGAGTCAGTCCCTTTAACCTCCTGTTTGGCCCAGTTTGCAATTTCTGCGGAAGATGAACAGGAATAGCGAGAACCAATGAGAGGCTAGCTGGAGGAGTCTGGACGGGCAAATTTAACTCTCATTTCCCACCAGGAAGAGGAATTAAGCAAAGGCTCAGCATGCCGTGCCGGAACCAGTTTAGGGCCTGAAGCCATCCTGCGGTGTTGCGGCCAGGTCACAAGAAAGCGAGTTGAAGAAAGGAGCTCAGGGGCACTGTAATTCACAAACCTGCAGAGTTATAAATGACAGCTATCGTCCAAAAATAGACTGAAGTAAGGCTGCCAAGAGGACTTGAAAGCGGGGCAGAATTGCAGGAAACCGATTTCAGGAGGTAGACTGGAATTGCATTGAAAGCATAGGAAAAGAGGCAGAACGTCCACAATGATGCACTTGGCCAAAAAGGGCGTATGCGTTTTTTCCTGACTATATTCAGGAAAAAACTCATACGCCCTTTTTGGCCAACCAAGCAAGCTTGCAAAGGAAATCTGCACTACAATGAAGTCTCACTTCCCCCCGGTCAAAAGGGCCATCTGAAAAAAGTGTAAAATCCAGAAAGGCAGGACAGGCCATGGAGAACTGGGAGCCTTGTTATGCTGATGGGCGGGATGTAAATTGCCAAGAACCACTCGGGAGAAGTGTATGGTGTTTCCTGAAACATCTAAAAAACAAAGCAACAGAACCTAGGGCACTGCCACTTATGGTCCTATAGCTTAGGGAAATTAAAATCAAAAAGACACAGCCACCCCAAAGTTTGGAACGGCTCTGTTTACAAGAACCTCGTTTACAGTACAAGTTCAACATCGCAGAAAGTGAAAAATGGATAAAGAAGTTGTGGTATTTACTTACAAAGCAATATCACTCAGCAATGAAATCTATGTCATCAGGCACGTAGCAGCATAATGAGTAAATTCAGATACGATGATTCTAACTGAAATAATTCACACAGAAAAAGAAACATCATAAGATATCACTAATACACGGAATGTAAACTTGGCTACACAGGAACTGAATTCCAAAACAGAACAGGTTCTCAAATTTAGAAAACCAACTTATGCTTGCTTAAGGGTAAAGGTGAGTTGGGTTGCTGCATAAAACCAGAGATGGAAATGAGCACAGATAAAGTTCCTTAAGCCAAATATGGAATAGACAAGAGCCACTCCTTGCTCAACGAAATGGACTCAACACCGCATATTAAACGCCTAAGAATGTACCTGACTAGTAAGTATCTTAAAACCTATGGATTGCTATGTCTCCGAAAGAGAATCAAGCATGTGTACAGGGGCATAAACGCAGCAGTGATAGGATTGGAGAGGTTCGGTGAGCAAATGAAGACCCTTTGAAGTCATATTGCATGGTACCCATTCCACGGGTTTCAATTACCCAGGTTTTAGGTATTCGTCCTTCAGCTAAAACATGCATGTGGAACCCAGAGTATGATCAACCATGTGATCGGGAGACGTGTTCAAATATGTCTCAGTTTTCCTCCCTTGGTACTCGGGTGCAACATTCCAGACGCTTTACTAACACTCTCCCCACTTGGAGAGTCAGCGCCTTTAACCTCCTGTTTGGCACAGTTTGCAATTTCTGCGGAAGATGAACAGGAATAGCGAGAACCAATGAGAGGCTAGCTGGAGGTGTCTGGACGGACAAATTTAACTCTCATTTCCCAACAGGAAGAGGAAATAACCAAAGGCTCAGCGTGCCGTACCGGAACCAGATTAGGGCCTGAAGCCATCCTGCGGTGTTGCGGCCAGGTCACAAGAAAGCGAGTTGAAGAAAGGAGCTCAGGGGCACTGTAATTCACAAACCTGCAGAGTTATAAATGACAGCTATCGTCCAAAAATAGACTGAAGTAAGGCTGCCAAGAGGACTTGAAAGCGGGGCAGAATTGCAGGAAACCGATTTCAGGAGGTAGACTGGAATTGCATTGAAAGCATAGGAAAAGAGGCAGAACGTCCACAATGATGCACTTGGCCAAAAAGGGCGTATGCGTTTTTTCCTGAATATATTCAGGAAAAAACGCATACGCCCTTTTTGGCCAACCAAGCAAGCTTGCAAAGGAAATCTGCACTACAATGAAGTCTCACTTCCCCCCGGTCAAAAGGGCCATCTGAAAAAAGTGTAAAATCCAGAAAGGCAGGACAGGCCATGGAGAACTGGGAGCCTTGTTATGCTGATGGGCGGGATGTAAATTGCCAACAGACACTCGGGAGAAGTGTATGGTGTTTCCTGAAACATCTAAAAAACAAAGCAACAGAACCTAGGGCACTTCCACTTATGGTCCTATAGCTTAGGGAAATTAAAATCAAAAAGACACAGCCACCCCAAAGTTTGGAACGGCTCTGTTTACAAGAACCTCGTTTACAGTACAAGTTCAACATCGCAGAAAGTGAAAAATGGAAAGAAGTTGTGGTATTACTTACAAAGCAATATCACTCAGCAATGAAATCTGTGTCATCAGGCCCTTAGCAGCACAATGAGTGGATTCAGGTATGATGATTCTAACTGAAGTAAGTCACACAGAAAAAGAAACATCATAAGATAGCAGTAATACACGGAATGTAAACTTGGCTACAAAGGAACTGAATTACAGAACAGAACAGGGTCTCAAATTTAGAAAACCAACTTATGCTTGCTTAAGGGTAAAGGTGAGTTGGGGTGCTGCATAAAACCAGAGATTGAAATGAGCACAGATAAAGTTCCTTAAGTCAAATATGGAATAGACAAGAGCTACTCCTTGCTCAACGAAATGGACTCAACACCGCATATTAAACGCCTAAGAATGTACCTGACTAGTAAGTATCTTAAAACCTATGGATTGCTATGTCTCCGAAAGAGAATCAAGCATGTGTACAGGGGCATAAACGCAGCAGTGATAGGATTGGAGAGGTTCGGTGAGCAAATGAAGACCCTTTGAAGTCATATTGCATGGTACCCATTCCACGGGTCTCAACTCTCCAGGTTTAAGGTATTCTTCCTTCAGCTAAAACATGCATGTGGAACCCAAGTATGATCAACCATGTGAACGGGAGACGTGTTCAAATATGTCTCAGTTTTCCTCCCCTGGTACTCGGGTGCAACATTCCAGACGCTTTACTAACACTCTCCCCACTTGGAGAGTCAGCGCCTTTAACCTCCTGTTTGGCCCAGTTTGCAATTTCTGCGGAAGATGAACAGGAATAGCGAGAACCAATGAGAGACTAGCTGGACGTGTCTGAACGGGCAATATTAACTCTCATTTCCCACCAGGAAGAGGAAATAACCAAAGGCTCAGCGTGCCGTGCCGGAACCAGATTAGGGCCTGAAGCCATCCTGCGGTGTTGCGGCCAGGTCACAAGAAAGCGAGTTGAAGAAAGGAGCTCAGGGGCACTGTAATTCACAAACCTGCAGAGTTATAAATGACAGCTATCGTCCAAAAATAGACTGAAGTAAGGCTGCCAAGAGGACTTGAAAGCGGGGCAGAATTGCAGGAAACCGATTTCAGGAGGTAGACTGGAATTGCATTGAAAGCATAGGAAAAGAGGCAGAACGTCCACAATGATGCACTTGGCCAAAAAGGGCGTATGCGTTTTTTCCTGAATATATTCAGGAAAAAACGCATACGCCCTTTTTGGCCAACCAAGCAAGCTTGCAAAGGAAATCTGCACTACAATGAAGTCTCACTTCCCCCCGGTCAAAAGGGCCATCTGAAAAAAGTGTAAAATCCAGAAAGGCAGGACAGGCCATGGAGACCTGGGAGCCTTGTTATGCTGATGGGCGGGATGTAAATTGCCAACAGACACTCGGGAGAAGTGTATGGTGTTTCCTGAAACATCTAAAAAACAAAGCAACAGAACCTAGGGCACTGCCACTTATGGTCCTATAGCTTAGGGAAATTAAAATCAAAAAGACACAGCCACCCCAAAATTTGGAACGGCTCTGTTTACAAGAACCTCGTTTACAGTACAAGTTCAACATCGCAGAAAGTGAAAAATGGATAAAGAAGTTGTGGTATTTACTTACAAAGCAATATCACTCAGCAATGAAATCTATGTCATCAGGCCCTTAGCATCACAATGAGTGGATTCAGGTATGATGATTCTAACTGAAATAAGTCACACAGAAAAAGAAACATCATAAGATATCAGTAATACACGGAATGTAAACTTGGCTACACAGGAACTGAATTACAGAACAGAACAGGGTCTCAAATTTAGAAAACCAACTTATGCTTGCTTAAGGGTAAAGGTGAGTTGGGGTGCTGCATAAAACCAGAGATTGAAATGAGCACAGATAAAGTTCCTTAAGTCAAATATGGAATAGATAAGAGCTACTCCTTGCTCAACGAAATGGACTCAACACCGCATATTAAACGCCTAAGAATGTACCTGACTAGTAGGTATCTTAAAACCTATGGATTGCTATGTCTCCAAAAGAGAATCAAGCATGTGTACAGGGGCATAAACGCAGCAGTGATAGGATTGGAGAGGTTCGGTGAGCAAATGAAGACCCTTTGAAGTCATATTGCATGGTACCCATTCCACGGGTCTTAACTCTCCAGGTTTAAGGTATTCTTCCTTCAGCTAAAACATGCATGTGGAACCCAAGTATGATCAACCATGTGAATGGGAGACGTGTTCAAATATGTCTCAGTTTTCCTCCCCTGGTACTCGGGTGCAACATTCCAGACGCTTTACTAACACTCTCCCCACTTGGAGAGTCAGCGCCTTTAACCTCCTGTTTGGCCCAGTTTGCAATTTCTGCGGAAGATGAACAGGAATAAAAAACGCATACGCCCTTTTTGGCCAACCAAGCAAGCTTGCAAAGGAAATCTGCACTACAATGAAGTCTCACTTCCCCCTGGTCAAAAGGGCCATCTGAAAAAAGTGTAAAATCCAGAAAGGCAGGACAGGCCATGGAGAACTGGGAGCCTTGTTATGCTGATGGGCGGGATGTAAATTGCCAACAGACACTCGGGAGAAGTGTATGGTGTTCCTGAAACATCTAAAAAACAAAGCAACAGAGCCTAGGGCACTGCCACTTATGGTCTTATAGCTTAGGGAAATTAAAATCAAAAAGACACAGCCACCCCAAAGTTTGGGACGCCTCTGTTTACAAGAACCTCGTTTACAGTACAAGTTCAACATCGCAGAAAGTGAAAAATGGATAAAGAAGTTGTGGTATTTACTTACAAAGCAATATCACTCAGCAATGAAATCTATGTCATCAGGCCCTTAGCATCACAATGAGTGGATTCAGGTATGATGATTCTAACTGAAGTAAGTCACACAGAAAAAGAAACATCATAAGATATCAGTAATACACGGAATGGAAACTTGGCTACAGAGGAACTGAATTACAGAACAGAACAGGGTCTCAAATTTAGAAAACCAACTATGCTTGCTTAAGGGTAAAGGTGAGTTGGGGTGCTGCATAAAACCAGAGATTGAAATGAGCACAGATAAAGTTCCTTAAGTCAAATATGGAATAGACAAGAGCTACTCCTTGCTCAACGAAATGGACTCAACACCGCATATTAAACGCCTAAGAATGTGCCTGACTAGTAAGTATCTTAAAACCTATGGATTGCTATGTCTCCGAAAGAGAATCAAGCATGTGTACAGGGGCATAAACGCAGCAGTGATAGGATTGGAGAGGTTCGGTGAGCAAATGAAGACCCTTTGAAGTCATATTGCATGGTACCCATTACACGGGTCTTAACTCTCCAGGTTTAAGGTATTCTTCCTTCAGCTAAAACATGCATGTGGAACCCAAGTATGATCAACCATGTGAACGGGAGACGTGTTCAAATATGTCTCAGTTTTCCTCCCCTGGTACTCGGGTGCAACATTCCAGACGCTTTACTAACACTCTCCCCACTTGGAGAGTCAGCGCCTTTAACCTCCTGTTTGGCCCAGTTTGCAATTTCTGCGGAAGATGAACAGGAATAGCGAGAACCAATGAGAGACTAGCTGGAGGTGTCTGGACGGGCAAATTTAACTCTCATTTCCCACCAGGAAGAGGAAATAACCAAAGGCTCAGCGTGCCGTGCCGGAACCAGATTAGGGCCTGAAGCCATCCTGCTGTGTTGCGGCCAGGTCACAAGAATGCAAGTTAAAGAAAGAAGCTCAGGGGCACTGTAATTCTCAAACCTGCAGAGTTATAAATGACAGCTATCGTCCAAAAATAGACTGAAGTAAGGCTGCCAAGAGGACTTGAAAGCGGGGCAGAATTGCAGGAAATCGATTTCAAGAGGTAGACTGGAATTGCATTGAAAGCATAGGAAAAGAGGCAGAACGTCCACAATGATGCACTTGGCCAAAAAGGGCGTATGCGTTTTTTCCTGAATATATTCAGGAAAAAACGCATACGCCCTTTTTGGCCAACCAAGCAAGCTTGCAAAGGAAATCTGCACTACAATGAAGTCTCACTTCCCCCCGGTCAAAAGGGCCATCTGAAAAAAGTGTAAAATCCAGAAAGGCAGGACAGGCCATGGAGAACTGGGAGCCTTGTTATGCTGATGGGCGGGATGTAAATTGCCAACAACCACTCGGGAGAAGTGTATGGTGTTTCCTGAAACATCTAAAAAACAAAGCAACAGAACCTAGGGCACTTCCACTTATGGTCCTATAGCTTAGGGAAATTAAAATCAAAAAGACACAGCCACCCCAAAGTTTGGAACGGCTCTGTTTACAAGAACCTCGTTTACAGTACAAGTTCAACATCGCAGAAAGTGAAAAATGGATAAAGAAGTTGTGGTATTCACTTACAAAGCAATATCACTCAGCAATGAAATCTATGTCATCAGGCCCTTAGCAGCACAATGAGTGGATTAAGGTATGATGATTCTAACTGAAATAAGTCACACAGAAAAAGAAACATCATAAGATATCAGTAATACACGGAATGTAAACTTGGCTACACAGGAACTGAATTACAGAACAGAACAGGGTCTCAAATTTAGAAAACCAACTTATGCTTGCTTAAGGGTAAAGGTGAGTTGGGGTGCTGCATAAACCAGAGATTGAAATGAGCACAGATAAAGTTCCTTAAGTCAAATATGGAATAGACAAGAGCTACTCCTTGTTCAACGAAATGGACTCAACACCGCATATTAAACGCCTAAGAATGTGCCTGACTAGTAAGTATCTTAAAACCTATGGATAGCTATGTCTCCGAAAGAGAATCAAGCATGTGTACAGGGGCATAAACGCAGCAGTGATAGGATTGGAGAGGTTCGGTGAGCAAATGAAGACCCTTTGAAGTCATATTGCATGGTACCCATTACACGGGTCTTAACTCTCCAGGTTTAAGGTATTCTTCCTTCAGCTAAAACATGCATGTGGAACCCAAATATGATCAACCATGTGAACGGGAGACGTGTTCAAATATGTCTCAGTTTTCCTCCCCTGGTACTCGGGTGCAACATTCCAGACGCTTTACTAACACTCTCGCCACTTGGAGAGTCAGCGCCTTTAACCTCCTGTTTGGCCCAGTTTGCAATTTCTGCGGAAGATGAACAGGAATAGGGAGAACCAATGAGAGACTAGCTGGAGGTGTCTGGACGGGCAAATTTAACTCTCATTTCCCACCAGGAAGAGGAAATAACCAAAGGCTCAGCGTGCCGTGCCGGAACCAGATTAGGGCCTGAAGCCATCCTGCTGTGTTGCGGCCAGGTCACAAGAATGCAAGTTAAAGAAAGGAGCTCAGGGGCACTGTAATTCTCAAACCTGCAGAGTTATAAATGACAGCTATCGTCCAAAAATAGACTGAAGTAAGGCTGCCAAGAGGACTTGAAAGCGGGGCAGAATTGCAGGAAATCGATTTCAAGAGGTAGACTGGAATTGCATTGAAAGCATAGGAAAAGAGGCAGAACGTCCACAATGATGCACTTGGCCAAAAAGGGCGTATGCGTTTTTTCCTGAATATATTCAGGAAAAAACGCATACGCCCTTTTTGGCCAACCAAGCAAGCTTGCAAAGGAAATCTGCACTACAATGAAGTCTCACTTCCCCCCGGTCAAAAGGGCCATCTGAAAAAAGTGTAAAATCCAGAAAGGCAGGACAGGCCATGGAGAACTGGGAGCCTTGTTATGCTGATGGGCGGGATGTAAATTGCCAACAGACACTAGGGAGAAGTGTATGGTGTTTCCTGAAACATCTAAAAAACAAAGCAACAGAACCTAGGGCACTTCCACTTATGGTCCTATAGCTTAGGGAAATTAAAATCAAAAAGACACAGCAACCCCAAAGTTTGGAACGGCTCTGTTTACAAGAACCTCGTTTACAGTACAAGTTCAACATCGCAGAAAGTGAAAAATGGATAAAGAAGTTGTGGTATTCACTTACAAAGCAATATCACTCAGCAATGAAATCTATGTCATCAGGCCCTTAGCAGCACAATGAGTGGATTCAGGTATGATGATTCTAACTGAAATATGTCACACAGAAAAAGAAACATCATAAGATATCAGTAATACACGGAATGTAAACTTGGCTACACAGGAACTGAATTACAGAACAGAACAGGGTCTCAAATTTAGAAAACCAACTTATGCTTGCTTAAGGGTAAAGGTGAGTTGGGGTGCTGCATAAACCAGAGATTGAAATGAGCACAGATAAAGTTCCTTAAGTCAAATATGGAATAGACAAGAGCTACTCCTTGTTTAACGAAATGGACTCAACACCGCATATTAAACGCCTAAGAATGTGCCTGACTAGTAAGTATCTTAAAACCTATGGATTGCTATGTCTCCGAAAGAGAATCAAGCATGTGTACAGGGGCATAAACGCAGCAGTGATAGGATTGGAGAGGTTCGGTGAGCAAATGAAGACCCTTTGAAGTCATATTGCATGGTACCCATTACACGGGTCTTAACTCTCCAGGTTTAAGGTATTCTTCCTTCAGCTAAAACATGCATGTGGAACCCAAATATGATCAACCATGTGAACGGGAGACGTGTTCAAATATGTCTCAGTTTTCCTCCCCTGGTACTCGGGTGCAACATTCCAGACGCTTTACTAACACTCTCGCCACTTGGAGAGTCAGCGCCTTTAACCTCCTGTTTGGCCCAGTTTGCAATTTCTGCGGAAGATGAACAGGAATAGGGAGAACCAATGAGAGACTAGCTGGAGGTGTCTGGACGGGCAAATTTAACTCTCATTTCCCACCAGGAAGAGGAAATAACCAAAGGCTCAGCGTGCCGTGCCGGAACCAGATTAGGGCCTGAAGCCATCCTGCTGTGTTGCGGCCAGGTCACAAGAATGCAAGTTAAAGAAAGGAGCTCAGGGGCACTGTAATTCTCAAACCTGCAGAGTTATAAATGACAGCTATCGTCCAAAAATAGACTGAAGTAAGGCTGCCAAGAGGACTTGAAAGCGGGGCAGAATTGCAGGAAATCGATTTCAAGAGGTAGACTGGAATTGCATTGAAAGCATAGGAAAAGAGGCAGAACGTCCACAATGATGCACTTGGCCAAAAAGGGCGTATGCGTTTTTTCCTGAATATATTCAGGAAAAAACGCATACGCCCTTTTTGGCCAACCAAGCAAGCTTGCAAAGGAAATCTGCACTACAATGAAGTCTCACTTCCCCCCGGTCAAAAGGGCCATCTGAAAAAAGTGTAAAATCCAGAAAGGCAGGACAGGCCATGGAGAACTGGGAGCCCTGTTATGCTGATGGGCGGGATGTAAATTGCCAACAACCACTCGGGAGAAGTGTATGGTGTTTCCTGAAACATCTAAAAAACAAAGCAACAGAACCTAGGGCACTTCCACTTATGGTCCTATAGCTTAGGGAAATTAAAATCAAAAAGACACAGCCACCCCAAAGTTTGGAACGGCTCTGTTTACAAGAACCTCGTTTACAGTACAAGTTCAACATCGCAGAAAGTGAAAAATGGATAAAGAAGTTGTGGTATTCACTTACAAAGCAATATCACTCAGCAATGAAATCTATGTCATCAGGCCCTTAGCAGCACAATGAGTGGATTCAGGTATGATGATTCTAACTGAAATAAGTCACACAGAAAAAGAAACATCATAAGATATCAGTAACACACGGAATGTAAACTTGGCTACACAGGAACTGAATTACAGAACAGAACAGGGTCTCAAATTTAGAAAACCAACTTATGCTTGCTTAAGGGTAAAGGTGAGTTGGGGTGCTGCATAAACCAGAGATTGAAATGAGCACAGATAAAGTTCCTTAAGTCAAATATGGAATAGACAAGAGCTACTCCTTGCTCAACGAAATGGACTCAACACCGCATATTAAAGGCCTAAGAATGTACCTGACTAGTAAGTATCTTAAAACCTATGGATTGCTATGTCTCCGAAAGAGAATCAAGCATGTGTACAGGGGCATAAACGCAGCAGTGATAGGATTGGAGAGGTTCGGTGAGCAAATGAAGACCCTTTGAAGTCATATTGCATGGTACCCATTCCACGGGTCTCAACTCTCCAGGTTTAAGGTATTTTTCCTTCAGCTAAAACATGCATGTGGAACCCAGAGTATGATCCACCATGTGATCGGAAGACGTGTTCAAATATGTCTCAGTTTTCCTCCCCTGGTACTCGGGTGCAACATTCCAGACGCTTTACTAACACTCTCCCCACTTGGAGAGTCAGTCCCTTTAACCTCCTGTTTGGCCCAGTTTGCAATTTCTGCGGAAGATGAACAGGAATAGCGAGAACCAATGAGAGGCTAGCTGGAGGTGTCTGGACGGGCAAATTTAACTCTCATTTCCCACCAGGAAGAGGAATTAACCAAAGGCTCAGCATGCCATGCCGGAAACAGATTAGGGCCTGAAGCCATCCTGCGGTGTTGCGGCCAGGTCACAAGAAAGCGAGTTGAAGAAAGGAGCTCAGGGGCACTGTAATTCACAAACCTGCAGAGTTATAAATGACAGCTATCGTCCAAAAATATACTGAAGTAAGGCTGCCAAGAGGACTTGAAAGCGGGGCAGAATTGCAGGAAACCGATTTCAGGAGGTAGACTGGAATTGCATTGAAAGCATAGGAAAAGAGGCAGAACGTCCACAATGATGCACTTGGCCAAAAAGGGCGTATGCGTTTTTTCCTGAATATATTCAGGAAAAAACGCATACGCCCTTTTTGGCCAACCAAGCAAGCTTGCAAAGGAAATCTGCACTACAATGAAGTCTCACTTCCCCCCCGGTCAAAAGGGCCATCTGAAAAAAGTGTAAAATCCAGAAAGGCAGGACAGGCCATGGAGAACTGGGAGCCTTGTTATGCTGATGGGCGGGATGTAAATAGCCAACAGACACTCCGGAGAAGTGTATGGTGTTTCCTGAAATATCTAAAAAACAAAGCAACAGAGCCTAGTGCATTTCCACTTATGGTCCTATAGCTTAGGGAAATTAAAATAAAAAAGACACAGCCACCCCAAAGTTTGGGACGCCTCTGTTTACAAGAACCTCGTTAACCATACAAGTTCAATATCACAGAAAGTGAAAAATGGATAAAGAAGTTGTGGTACTCATGTACAATGCAATATCACTCAGCAATGAAATCTATGTCACCAGGCCCGTAGCAGCATAATGAGTGGATTCGGGTATGGTGATTCTAACTGAAATAAGTCACACAGAAAAAGAAACATCAAAAAATATCACTAATACATGGAATTTAAACTTGGCTACAGAGGAACTGAATTACAAAACAGAACAGGGTCTCAAATTTAGAAAACCAACTTATGCTTGCTTAAGTGGAAAGATGAGTTGGGGTGCTTCATAAAAACAGAGATTGAAATGAGCACAGATAAAGTTCCTTAAGCCAAATATGGAATAGACAAGAGCTACTCCTTGCTCAACGAAATGGACTCAACACCCCATATTAAACGCCTAAGAATATACCTGACTAGTAAGTATCTTAAAACCTAGGGATTGCTATGTCTCCGAAAGAGAATCAAGCGTGTGTACTGGGGCATAAATGCAGCAGTGATAGGATTGGAGAGGTTCGGTGAGCAAATGAAGACCCTTTGAAGTCATATTGCATGGTACATATTCCACGGGTCTCAACTCTCCAGGTTTAAGGTATTCTTCCTTCAGCTAAAACATGCATGTGGAACCCAGAGTATGATCAACCGTGTGATCGGGAGACGTGTTGAAATATGTCTCAGTTTTCATACCCTGGTACTCGGGTGCAAAATTCCAGATGCTTTACTAACACTCTCCCTACTTGGAGAGTCAGTGCCTTTAACCTCCTGTATGGCACAGTTTGCAATTTCTGCGGAAGATGAACAGGAATAGTGAGAACCAATGAGAGACTACCTGGAGGTGTCTGAACGGGCAAATTTAACTCTCATTTCCCACCAGGAAGAGGAATTAACCAAAGGCTCAGCGTGCCATGCCGGAACCACATTAGGGCCTGAAGACATCCTGCGGTGTTGCGGCCAGCTCACAAGAAAGCGAGTTGAAGAAAGGAGCTCAGGGGCACTGTAATTCACAAACCTGCAGAGTTATAAATGACAGCTATCGTCCAAAAATATACTGAAGTAAGGCTGCCAAGAGGACTTGAAAGCGGGGCAGAATTGCAGGAAACCAATTTCAGGAGGTAGACTGCAATTGCATTTCAAGCATAGGAAAAGAGGCAGAACGTCCACAATGATGCACTTGGCCAAAAAGGGCGTATGCGTTTTTTCCTGAATATATTCAGGAAAAAACGCATACGCCCTTTTTGGCCAACCAAGCAAGCTTGCAAAGGAAATCTGCACTACAATGAAGTCTCACTTCCCCCCGGTCAAAAGGGCCATCTGAAAAAAGTGTAAAATCCAGAAAGGCAGGACAGGCCATGGAGAACTGGGAGCCTTGTTATGCTGAAGGGTGGGATGTAAATTGCCAACAGACACTCGGGAGAAGTGTATGGTGTTTCCTGAAACATCTAAAAAACAAAGCAACAGAGCCTAGGGCACTTCCACTTATGGTCCTATAGCTTAGGGAATTTAAAATCAAAAAGACACACACACCCCAAAGTTTCGAACAGCTCTGTTTACAAGAACCTCGTTTACAGTACAAGTTCAACATCGCAGAAAGTGAAAAATGGATAAAGAAGTTGTGGTATTTACTTACAAAGCAATATCACTCAGCAATGAAATCTGTGTCATCAGGCCCTTAGCAGCACAATGAGTGGATTCAGGTATGATGATTCTAACTGAAGTAAGTCACACAGAAAAAGAAACATCATAAGATATCAGTAATACACGGAATATAAACTTGGCTACACAGGAACTGAATTACAGAACAGAACAGGGTCTCAAATTTAGAAAACCAACTTATGCTTGCTTAAGGGTAAAGGTGAGTTGGGGTGCTGCATAAAACCAGAGATTGAAATGAGCACAGATAAAGTTCCTTAAGTCAAATATGGAATAGACAAGAGCTACTCCTTGCTCAACGAAATGGACTCAACACCGCATATTAAACGCCTAAGAATGTACCTGACTAGTAAGTATCTTAAAACCTATGGATTGCTATGTCTCCGAAAGAGAATCAAGCATGTGTACAGGGGCATAAACGCAGCAGTGATAGGATTGGAGAGGTTCGGTGAGCAAATGAAGACCCTTTGAAGTCATATTGCATGGTACCCATTCCACGGGTCTCAACTCTCCAGGTTTAAGGTATTCTTCCTTCAGCTAAAACATGCATGTGGAACCCAAGTATGATCAACCATGTGAACGGGAGACGTGTTCAAATATGTCTCAGTTTTCCTCCCCTGGTACTCGGGTGCAACATTCCAGACGCTTTACTAACACTCTCCCCACTTGGAGAGTCAGCGCCTTTAACCTCCTGTTTGGCCCAGTTTGCAATTTCTGCGGAAGATGAACAGGAATAGCGAGAACCAATGAGAGACTAGCTGGAGGTGTCTGGACGGGCAAATTTAACTCTCATTTCCCACCAGGAAGAGGAAATAACCAAAGGCTCAGCGTGCTGTACCGGAACCAGATTAGGGCCTGAAGCCATCCTGCGGTGTTGCGGCCAGCTCAAAAGAAAGCGAGTTGAAGAAAGGAGCTCAGGGGCACTGTAATTCACAAACCTGCAGAGTTATAAATGACAGCTATCGTCCAAAAATAGACTGAAGTAAGGCTGCCAAGAGGACTTGAAAGAAGGGCAGAATTGCAGAAAACCGATTTCAGGAGGTAGACTGGAATTGCATTGAAAGCATAGGAAAAGAGGCAGAACGTCCACAATGATGCACTTGGCCAAAAAGGGCGTATGCGTTTTTTCCTGAATATATTCAGGAAAAAACGCATACGCCCTTTTTGGCCAACCAAGCAAGCTTGCAAAGGAAATCTGCACTACAATGAAGTCTCACTTCCCCCCGGTCAAAAGGGCCATCTGAAAAAAGTGTAAAATCCAGAAAGGCAGGACAGGCCATGGAGAACTGGGAGCCTTGTTATGCTGATGGGCGGGATGTAAATTGCCAACAGACACTAGGGAGAAGTGTATGGTGTTTCCTGAAACATCTAAAAAGCAAAGCAACAGAGCCTAGGGCACTGCCACTTATGGTCCTATAGCTTAGGGAAATTAAAATCAAAAAGACACAGCAACCCCAAAGTTTGGGACGCCTCTGTTTACAAGAACCTCGTTTACAGTACAAGTTCAACATCGCAGAAAGTGAAAAATGGATAAAGAACTGTGGTACTTACGTACAATGCAGTATCACTCAGCAATGAAATCTATGTCATCAGGCCCGTAGCAGCATAATGAGTGGATTCAGGTACGATGATTCTAACTGAAATATGTCACACAGAAAAAGAAACATCATAAGATATCACTAATACACGGAATGTAAACTTGGCTACACAGGAACTGCATTCCAAAACAGAACAGGGTCTCAAATTTAGAAAACCAACTTATGCTTGCTTAAGGGGAAAGGTGAGTTGAGGTGCTGCATAAAACCAGAGATGGAAATGAGCACAGATAAAGTTCCTTAAGCCAAATATGGAATAGACAAGAGCTACTCCTTGGTTAACGAAATGGACTCAAAACCCCATATTAAACCCCTAAGAATGTACCTGACTAGTAAGTATCTTAAAACCTATGGATTGCTATGTCTCCAAAAGAGAATCAAGCGTGTGTACAGGGGTATAAACGCAGCAGTGATAGGATTGGAGAGGTTCGGTGAGCAAATGAAGACCCTTTGAAGTCATATTGCATGGTACCCATTACACGGGTCTCAACTCTCCAGGTTTAAGGTATTCTTCCTTCAGCTAAAACATGCATGTGGAACCCAGAGTATGATCAACCATGTGAACGGGAGACGTGTTCAAATATGTCTCAGTTTTCCTCCCCTGGTACTCGGGTGCAACATTCCAGACGCTTTACTAACACTCTCCGGACTTGGAGAGTCAGTCCCTTTAACCTCCTGTTTGGCCCAGTTTGCAATTTCTGTGGAAGATGAACAGGAATAGCGAGAACCAATGAGAGGCTAGCTGGAGGTGTCTGGACGGGCAAATTTAACTCTCATTTCCCACCAGGAAGAGGAATTAACCAAAGGCTCAGCATGCCGGGCCAGATCCAGATTAGGGCCTGAAGCCATCCTGCGGTGTTGCGGCCAGGTCACAAGAAAGCGAGTTGAAGAAAGGAGCTCAGGGGCACTGTAATTCACAAACCTGCAGAGTTATAAATGACAGAGCTATCGTCCAAAAATAGACTGAAGTAAGGCTGCCAAGAGGACTTGAAAGCGGGGCAGAATTGCAGGAAACCGATTTCAGGAGGTAGACTGGAATTGCATTGAAAGCATAGGAAAAGAGGCAGAACGTCCACAATGATGCACTTGGCCAAAAAGGGCGTATGCGTTTTTTCCTGAATATATTCAGGAAAAAACGCATACGCCCTTTTTGGCCAACCAAGCAAGCTTGCAAAGGAAATCTGCACTACAATGAAGTCTCACTTCCCCCCGGTCAAAAGGGCCATCTGCAAAAAGTGTAAAATCCAGAAAGGCAACAGGCCATTGAGAACTGGGAGCCTTGTTATGCTGATGGGCGGGATGTAAATTGCCAACAGACACTTGGGAGAAGTGTATGGTGTTTCCTGAAACATCTAAAAAACAAAGCAACAGAGCCTAGGGCACTTCCACTTATGGTCCTATAGCTTAGGGAAATTAAAATCAAAAAGACACAGCCACCCCAAAGTTTGGAACGGCTCTGTTTACAAGAACCTTGTTTACAGTACAAGTTCAACATCGCAGAAAGTGAAAAATGGATAAAGAACTTGTGGTACTTACGTACAATGCAGTATCACTCAGCAATGAAATCTATGTCATCAGGCCCGTAGCAGCATAATGAGTAGATTCAGGTACGATGATTCTAACTGAAATAAGTCACACAGAAAAAGAAACATCATAAGATATCACTAATACACGGAATGTAAACTTGGCTACACAGGAACTGAATTCCAAAACAGAACAGGGTCTCAAATTTAGAAAACCAACTTATGCTTGCTTAAGGGGAAAGGTGAGTTGGGGTGCTGCATAAAACCAGAGATTGAAATGAGCACAGATAAAGTTCCTTAAGTCAAATATGGAATAGACAAGAGCTACTCCTTGCTCAACGAAATGGACTCAACACCGCATATTAAACGCCTAAGAATGTACCTGAGTAGTAAGTATCTTAAAACCTATGGATTGCTATGTCTCCGAAAGAGAATCAAGTGTGTGTACAGGGGCATAAACGCAGCAGTGATAGGATTGGAGAGGTTCGGTGAGCAAATGAAGACCCTTTGAAGTCATATTGCACGGTACCCATTCCACGGGTCTTAACTCTCCAGGTTTAAGGTATTCTTCCTTCAGCTAAAACATGCATGTGGAACCCAAGTATAATCAACCATGTGAACGGGAGACGTGTTCAAATATGTCTCAGTTTTCCTCCCCTGGTACTCGGGTGCAACATTCCAGATGCTTTACTAACACTCTCCCCACTTGGAGAGTCAGCGCCTTTAACCTCCTGTTTGGCCCAGTTTGCAATTTCTGCGGAAGATGAACAGGAATAGCGAGAACCAATGAGAGACTAGCTGGAGGTGTCTGGACGGGCAAATATAACTCTCATTTCCCACCAGGAAGAGGAAATAACCAAAGTCTCAGCGTGCCGTGCCGGAACCAGATTAGGGCCTGAAGCCATCCTGCGGTGTTGCGGCCAGGTCACAAAAAAGCAAGTTGAAGAAAGGAGCTCAGGGGCACTGTAATTCACAAACCTGCAGAGTTATAAATGACAGCTATCGTCCAAAAATAGACTGAAGTAAGGCTGCCAAGAGGACTTGAAAGCGGGGCAGAATTGCAGGAAACCGATTTCAGGAGGTAGACTGGAATTGCATTGAAAGCATAGGAAAAGAGGCAGAACGTCCACAATGATGCACTTGGCCAAAAAGGGCGTATGCGTTTTTTCCTGAATATATTCAGGAAAAAACGCATACGCCCTTTTTGGCCAACCAAGCAAGCTTGCAAAGGAAATCTGCACTACAATGAAGTCTCACTTCTCCCCGGTCAAAAGGGCCATCTGAAAAAAGTGTAAAATCCAGAAAGGCAGGACAGGCCATGGAGAACTGGGAGCCTTGTTATGCTGATGGGCGGGATGTAAATTGCCAACAACCACTCGGGAGAAGTGTATGGTGTTTCCTTAAACATCTAAAAAACAAAGCAACAGAACCTAGGGCACTTCCACTTATGGTCCTATAGCTTAGGGAAATTAAAATCAAAAAGACACAGTCACCCCAAAGTTTGGAACGGCTCTGTTTACAAGAACCTCGTTTACAGTACAAGTTCAACATCACAGAAAGTGAAAAATGGATAAAGAAGTTGTGGTATTTACTTACAAAGCAATATCACTCAGCAATGAAATCTGTGTCATCAGGCCCTTAGCAGCACAATGAGTGGATTCAGGTATGATGATTCTAACTGAAGTAAGTCACACAGAAAAAGAAACATCATAAGATATCAGTAATACACGGAATGTAAACTTGGCTACACAGGAACTGAATTACAGAACAGAACAGGGTCTCAAATTTAGAAAACCAACTTATGCTTGCTTAAGGGTAAAGGTGAGTTGGGGTGCTGCATAAAACCAGAGATTGAAATGAGCACAGATAAAGTTCCTTAAGTCAAATATGGAATAGACAAGAGCTACTCCTTGCTCAACGAAATGGACTCAACACCGCATATTAAACGCCTAAGAATGTACCTGACTAGTAAGTATCTTAAAACCTATGGATTGCTATGTCTCCGAAAGAGAATCAAGCATGTGTACAGGGGCATAAACGCAGCAGTGATAGGATTGGAGAGGTTCGGTGAGCAAATGAAGACCCTTTGAAGTCATATTGCATGGTACCCATTCCACGGGTCTCAACTCTCCAGGTTTAAGGTATTCTTCCTTCAGGTAAAACATGCATGTGGAACCCAAGTATGATCAACCATGTGAACGGGAGACGTGTTCAAATATGTCTCAGTTTTCCTCCCCTGGTACTCGGGTGCAACATTCCAGACGCTTTACTAACACTCTCCCCACTTGGAGAGTCAGCGCCTTTAACCTCCTGTTTGGCCCAGTTTGCAATTTCTGCGGAAGATGAACAGGAATAGCGAGAACCAATGAGAGGCTAGCTGGAGGTGTCTGGACGGGCAAATTTAACTCTCATTTCCCACCAGGAAGAGGAATTAACCAAAGGCTCAGCATGCCGGGCCAGATCCAGATTAGGGCCTGAAGCCATCCTGCGGTGTTGCGGCCAGCTCAAAAGAAAGCGAGTTGAAGAAAGGAGCTCAGGGGCACTGTAATTCACAAACCTGCAGAGTTATAAATGACAGCTATCGTCCAAAAATAGACTGAAGTAAGGCTGCCAAGAGGACTTGAAAGCGGGGCAGAATTGCAGGAAACCGATTTCAGGAGGTAGACTGGAATTGCATTGAAAGCATAGGAAAAGAGGCAGAACGTCCACAATGATGCACTTGGCCAAAAAGGGCGTATGCGTTTTTTCCTGAATATATTCAGGAAAAAACGCATACGCCCTTTTTGGCCAACCAAGCAAGCTTGCAAAGGAAATCTGCACTACAATGAAGTCTCACTTCCCCCCGGTCAAAAGGGCCATCTGAAAAAAGTGTAAAATCCAGAAAGGCAGGACAGGCCATGGAGAACTGGGAGCCTTGTTATGCTGATGGGCGGGATGTAAATTGCCAACAACCACTCGGGAGAAGTGTATGGTGTTTCCTGAAACATCTAAAAAACAAAGCAACAGAACCTAGGGCACTTCCACTTATGGTCCTATAGCTTAGGGAAATTAAAATCAAAAAGACACAGCCACCCCAAAGTTTGGAACGGCTCTGTTTACAAGAACCTCGTTTACAGTACAACTTCAACATCGCAGAAATTGAAAAATGGATAAAGAAGTTGTGGTATGTACTTACAAAGCAATATCACTCAGCAATGAAATCTGTGTCATCAGGCCCTTAGCAGCACAATGAGTGGATTCAGGTATGATGATTCTAACTGAAGAAAGTCACACAGAAAAAGAAACATCATAAGATATCATTAATACACGGAATGTAAACTTGGCTACACAGGAACTGAATTACAGAACAGAACAGGGTCTCAAATTTAGAAAACCAACTTATGCTTGATTAAGGGGAAAGGTGAGTTGGGGTGCTGCATAAAACCAGAGATTGAAATGAGCACAGATAAAGTTCCTTAAGTCAAATATGGAATAGACAAGAGCTACTCCTTGCTCAACGAAATGGACTCAACACCGCATATTAAACGCCTAAGAATGTACCTGACTAGTAAGTATCGTAAAACCTATGGATTGCTATGTCTCCGAAAGAGAATCAAGCATGTGTACAGGGGCATAAACGCAGCAGTGATAGGATTGGAGAGGTTCGGTGAGCAAATGAAGACCCTTTGAAGTCATATTGCATGGTACCCATTCCACGGGTCTCAACTCTCCAGGTTTAAGGTATTCTTCCTTCAGCTAAAACATGCATGTGGAACCCAAGTATGATCAACCATGTGAACGGGAGACGTGATCAAATATGTCTCAGCTTTCCTCCCCTGGTACTCGGGTGCAACATTCCAGACGCTTTACTAACACTCTCCCCACTTGGAGAGTCAGCGCCTTTAACCTCCTGTTTGGCCCAGTTTGCAATTTCTGCGGAAGATGAACAGGAATAGCGAGAACCAATGAGAGGCTAGCTGGAGGTGTCTGGACGGGCAAATTTAACTCTCATTTCCCACCAGGAAGAGGAAATAACCAAAGGCTCAGCGTGCCGTACCGGAACCAGATTAGGGCCTGAAGCCATCCTGCGGTGTTGCGGCCAGCTCAAAAGAAAGCGAGTTGAAGAAAGGAGCTCAAGGGCACTGTAATTCACAAACCTGCAGAGTTATAAATGACAGCTATCGTCCAAAAATAGACTGAAGTAAGGCTGCCAAGAGGACTTGAAAGCGGGGCAGAATTGCAGGAAACCGATTTCAGGAGGTAGACTGGAATTGCATTGAAAGCATAGGAAAAGAGGCAGAACGTCCACAATGATGCACTTGGCCAAAAAGGGCGTATGCGTTTTTTCCTGAATATATTCAGGAAAAAACGCATACGCCCTTTTTGGCCAACCAAGCAAGCTTGCAAAGGAAATCTGCACTACAATGAAGTCTCACTTCCCCCCGGTCAAAAGGGCCATCTGAAAAAAGTGTAAAATCCAGAAAGGAAGGACAGGCCATGGAGAACTGGGAGCCTTGTTATGCTGATGGGCGGGATGTAAATTGCCAACAACCACTCGGGAGAAGTGTATGGTGTTTCCTGAAACATCTAAAAAACAAAGCAACAGAACCTAGGGCACTTCCACTTATGGTCCTATAGCTTAGGGAAATTAAAATCAAAAAGACACAGCCACCCCAAAGTTTGGAACGGCTCTGTTTACAAGAACCTCGTTTACAGTACAAGTTCAACATCGCAGAAATTGAAAAATGGATAAAGAAGTTGTGGTATTTACTTACAAAGCAATATCACTCAGCAATGAAATCTGTGTCATCAGGCCCTTAGCAGCACAATGAGTGGATTCAGGTATGATGATTCTAACTGAAGAAAGTCACACAGAAAAAGAAACATCATAAGATATCAGTAATACACGGAATGTAAACTTGGCTACACAGGAACTGAATTACAGAACAGAACAGGGTCTCAAATTTAGAAAACCAACTTATGCTTGCTTAAGGGGAAAGGTGAGTTGGGGTGCTGCATAAAACCAGAGATTGAAATGAGCACAGATAAAGTTCCTTAAGTCAAATATGGAATAGACAAGAGCTACTCCTTGCTCAACGAAATGGACTCAACACCGCATATTAAACGCCTAAGAATGTACCTGACTAGTAAGTATCGTAAAACCTAGGGATTGCTATGTCTCTGAAAGAGAATCAAGCGTGTGTACAGGGGCATAAACGCAGCAGTGATAGGATTGGAGAGGTTCGGTGAGCAAATGAAGACCCTTTGAAGTCATATTGCATGGTACCCATTCCACGGGTCTCAACTCTCCAGGTTTAAGGTATTCTTCCTTCAGCTAAAACATGCATGTGGAACCCAAGTATGATCAACCATGTGAACGGGAGACGTGTTCAAATATGTCTCAGTTTTCCTCCCCTGGTACTCGGGTGCAACATTCCAGACGCTTTACTAACACTCTCCCCACTTGGAGAGTCAGTCCTTTAACCTCCTGTTTGGCCCAGTTTGCAATTTCTGCGGAAGATGAACAGGAATAGCGAGAACCAATGAGAGGCTAGCTGGAGGTGTCTGGACGGGCAAATTTAACTCTCATTTCCCACGAGGAAGAGGAAATAACCAAAGGCTCAGCGTGCCGAACCAGAACCAGATTAGGGCCTGAAGCCATCCTGCGGTGTTGCGGCCAGCTCAAAAGAAAGCGAGTTGAAGAAAGGAGCTCAGGGGCACTGTAATTCACAAACCTGCAGAGTTATAAATGACAGCTATCGTCCAAAAATAGACTGAAGTAAGGCTGCCAAGAGGACTTGAAAGCGGGGCAGAATTGCAGGAAACCGATTTCAGGAGGTAGACTGGAATTGCATTGAAAGCATAGGAAAAGAGGCAGAACGTCCACAATGATGCACTTGGCCAAAAAGGGCGTATGCGTTTTTTCCTGAATATATTCAGGAAAAAACGCATACGCCCTTTTTGGCCAACCAAGCAAGCTTGCAAAGGAAATCTGCACTACAATGAAGTCTCACTTCCCCCCGGTCAAAAGGGCCATCTGAAAAAAGTGTAAAATCCAGAAAGGCAGGACAGGCCATGGAGAACTGGGAGCCTTGTTATGCTGATGGGCGGGATGTAAATTGCCAACAGACACTTGGGAGAAGTGTATGGTGTTTCCTGAAACATCTAAAAAACAAAGCAACAGAGCCTAGGGCACTGCCACTTATGGTCCTATAGCTTAGGGAAATTAAAATCAAAAAGACACAGCCACCCCAAAGTTTGGGACGCCTCTGTTTACAAGAACCTCGTTTACAGTACAAGTTCAACATCGCAGAAAGTGAAAAATGGATAAAGAAGTTGTGGTATTCACTTACAAAGCAATATCACTCAGCAATGAAATCTGTGTCATCAGGCCCTTAGCAGCACAATGAGTGGATTCAGGTATGATGATTCTAACTGAAGTAAGTCACACAGAAAAAGAAACATCATAAGATATCAGTAATACACGGAATGTAAACTTGGCTACACAGGAACTGAATTACAGAACAGAACAGGGTCTCAAATTTAGAAAACCAACTTATGCTTGCTTAAGGGGAAAGGTGAGTTGGGGTGCTGCATAAAACCAGAGATTGAAATGAGCACAGATAAAGTTCCTTAAGTCAAATATGGAATAGACAAGAGCTACTCCTTGCTCAACGAAATGGACTCAACACCGCATATTAAACGCCTAAGAATGTACCTGACTAGTAAGTATCTTAAAACCTATGGATTGCTATGTCTCCGAAAGAGAATCAAGCATGTGTACAGGGGCATAAACGCAGCAGTGATAGGATTGGAGAGGTTCGGTGAGCAAATGAAGACCCTTTGAAGTCATATTGCATGGTACCCATTACACGGGTCTTAACTCTCCAGGTTTAAGGTATTCTTCCTTCAGCTAAAACATGCATGTGGAACCCAAGTATGATCAACCATGTGAACGGGAGACGTGTTCAAATATGTCTCAGTTTTCCTCCCCTGATACTCGGGTGCAACATTCCAGACGCTTTACTAACACTCGCCCCACTTGGAGAGTCAGTCCCTTTAACCTCCTGTTTGGCCCAGTTTGCAATTTCTGCGGAAGATGAACAGGAATAGCGAGAACCAATGAGAGACTAGCTGGAGGTGTCTGGACGGGCAAATTTAACTCTCATTTCCAACCAGGAAGAGGAATTAACCAAAGGCTCAGCATGCCGGGCCGGAACCAGATTAGGGCCTGAAGCCATCCTGCGGTGTTGCGGCCAGGTCACAAGAAAGCGAGTTGAAGAAAGGAGCTCAGGGGCACTGTAATTCACAAACCTGCAGAGTTATAAATGACAGCTATCGTCCAAAAATAGACTGAAGTAAGGCTGCCAAGAGGACTTGAAAGCGGGGCAGAATAGCAGGAAACCGATTTCAGGAGGTAGACTGGAATTGCATTGAAAGCATAGGAAAAGAGGCAGAACGTCCACAATGATGCACTTGGCCAAAAAGGGCGTATGCGTTTTTTCCTGAATATATTCAGGAAAAAACGCATACGCCCTTTTTGGCCAACCAAGCAAGCTTGCAAAGGAAATCTGCACTACAATGAAGTCTCACTTCCCCCCGGTCAAAAGGGCCATCTGAAAAAAGTGTAAAATCCAGAAAGGAAGGACAGGCCATGGAGAACTGGGAGCCTTGTTATGCTGATGGGCGGGATGTAAATTGCCAACAGACACTCCGGAGAAGTGTATGGTGTTTCCTGAAACATCTAAAAAACAAAGCAACAGAGCCTAGGGCACTTCCACTTATGGTCCTATAGCTTAGGGAAATTAAAATCAAAAAGACACAGCCACCCCAAAGTTTGGAACGGCTCTGTTTACAAGAACCTCGTTTACAGTACAAGTTCAACATTGCAGAAAGTGAAAAATGGATAAAGAAGTTGTGGTATTTACTTACAAAGCAATATCACTCAGCAATGAAATCTGTGTCATCAGGCCCTTAGCAGCACAATGAGTGGATTCAGGTATGATGATTCTAACTGAAGTAAGTCACACAGAAAAAGAAACATCATAAGATATCACTAATACACGGAATGTAAACTTGGCTACACAGGAACTGAATTACAGAACAGAACAGGGTCTCAAATTTAGAAAACCAACTTATTCTTCCTTAAGGGTAAAGGTGAGTTGGGGTGCTGCATAAAACCAGAGATTGAAATGAGCACAGATAAAGTTCCTTAAGTCAAATATGGAATAGACAAGAGCTACTCCTTGCTCAACGAAATGGACTCAACACCGCATATTAAACGCCTAAGAATGTACCTGACTAGTAAGTATCGTAAAACCTAGGGATTGCTATGTCTCTGAAAGAGAATCAAGCGTGTGTACAGGGGCATAAACGCAGCAGTGATAGGATTGGAGAGGTTCGGTGAGCAAATGAAGACCCTTTGAAGTCATATTGCATGGTACCCATTCCACGGGTCTCAACTCTCCAGGTTTAAGGTATTCTTCCTTCAGCTAAAACATGCATGTGGAACCCAAGTATGATCAACCATGTGAACGGGAGACGTGTTCAAATATGTCTCAGTTTTCCTCCCCTGGTACTCGGGTGCAACATTCCAGACGCTTTACTAACACTCTCCCCACTTGGAGAGTCAGCGCCTTTAACCTCCTGTTTGGCCCAGTTTGCAATTTCTGCGGAAGATGAACAGGAATAGCGAGAACCAATGAGAGGCTAGCTGGAGGTGTCTGGACGGGCAAATTTAACTCTCATTTCCCACAAGGAAGAGGAAATAACCAAAGGCTCAGCGTGCCGTACCGGAACCAGATTAGGGCCTGAAGCCATCCTGCGGTGTTGCGGCCAGCTCAAAAGAAAGCGAGTTGAAGAAAGGAGCTCAGGGGCACTGTAATTCACAAACCTGCAGAGTTATAAATGACAGCTATCGTCCAAAAACATACTGAAGTAAGGCTGCCAAGAGGACTCGAAAGCGGGGCAGAATTGCAGGAAACCGATTTCAGGAGGTAGACTGGAATTGCATTGAAAGCATAGGAAAAGAGGCAGAACGTCCACAATGATGCACTTGGCCAAAAAGGGCGTATGCGTTTTTTCCTGAATATATTCAGGAAAAAACGCATACGCCCTTTTTGGCCAACCAAGCAAGCTTGCAAAGGAAATCTGCACTACAATGAAGTCTCACTTCCCCCCGGTCAAAAGGGCCATCTGAAAAAAGTGTAAAATCCAGAAAGGCAGGACAGGCCATGGAGAACTGGGAGCCTTGTTATGCTGATGTGCGGGATGTAAATTGCCAACAGACACTCGGGAGAAGTGTATGGTGTTTCCTGAAACATCTAAAAAACAAAGCAACAGAGCCTAGGGCACTTCCACTTATGGTCCTATAGCTTAGGGAAATTAAAATCAAAAAGACACAGCCACCCCAAAGTTTGGAACGGCTCTGTTTACAAGAACCTCGTTTACAGTACAAGTTCAACATCGCAGAAAGTGAAAAATGGATAAAGAAGTTGTGGTATTTACTTACAAAGCAATATCACTCAGCAATGAAATCTATGTCATCAGGCCCCTAGCAGCACAATGAGTCGATTCAGGTATGATGATTCTAACTGAAATAAGTCACACAGAAAAAGAAACATCATAAGATATCAGTAATACACGGAATGGAAACTTGGCTACACAGGAACTGAATTACAGAACAGAACTGGGTCACAAATTTAGAAAAACAACTTATGCTTGCTTAAGGGTAAAGGTGAGTTGGGGTGCTGCATAAAACCAGAGATTGAAATGAGCACAGATAAAGTTCCTTAAGCCAAATATGGAATAGACAAGAGCTACTCCTTGTTCAACGAAATGGACTCAACACCGCATATTAAACGCCTAAGAATGTACCTGACTAGTAAGTATCTTAAAACCTATGGATTGCTATGTCTCCGAAAGAGAATCAAGCATGTGTACAGGGGCATAAACGCAGCAGTGATAGGATTGGAGAGGTTCGGTGAGCAAATGAAGACCCTTTGAAGTCATATTGCATGGTACCCATTACACGGGTCTTAACTCTCCAGGTTTAAGGTATTCTTCCTTCAGCTAAAACATGCATGTGGAACCCAAGTATGATCAACCATGAGAACGGGAGACGTGTTCAAATATGTCTCAGTTTTCCTCCCCTGGTACTCGGGTGCAACATTCCAGACGCTTTACTAACACTCTCCCCACTTGGAGAGTCAGTCCCTTTAACCTCCTGTTTGGCCCAGTTTGCAATTTCTGCGGAAGATGAACAGGAATAGCGAGAACCAAATAGAGGCTAGCTGGAGGTGTCTAGACGGGCAAATTTAACTCTCATTTCCCACCAGGAAGAGGAATTAACCAAAGGCTCAGCATGCCGGGCCGGAACCAGATTAGGGCCTGAAGCCATCCTGCGGTGTTGCGGCCAGGTCACAAGAAAGCGAGTTGAAGAAAGGAGCTCAGGGGCACTGTAATTCACAAACCTGCAGAGTTATAAATGACAGCTATCGTACAAAAACAGACTGAAGTAAGGCTGCCAAGAGGACTTGAAAGCGGGGCAGAATTGCAGGAAACCGATTTCAGGAGGTAGACTGGAATTGCATTGAAAGCATAGGAAAAGAGGCAAAACGTCCACAATGATGCACTTGGCCAAAAAGGGCGTATGCGTTTTTTCCTGAATATATTCAGGAAAAAACGCATACGCCCTTTTTGGCCAACCAAGCAAGCTTGCAAAGGAAATCTGCACTACAATGAAGTCTCACTTCCCCCCGGTCAAAAGGGCCATCTGAAAAAAGTGTAAAATCCAGAAAGGCAGGACAGGCCATGGAGAACTGGGAGCCTTGTTATGCTGATGGGCGGGATGTAAATTGCCAACAACCACTCGGGAGAAGTGTATGGTGTTTCCTGAAACATCTAAAAAACAAAGCAACAGAACCTAGGGCACTTCCACTTATGGTCCTATAGCTTAGGGAAATTAAAATCAAAAAGATACAGCCACCCCAAAGTTTGGGACGCCTCTGTTTACAAGAACCTCGTTTACAGTACAAGTTCAACATCGCAGAAAGTGAAAAATGGATAAAGAAGTTGTGGTATTCACTTACAAAGCAATATCACTCAGCAATGAAATCTGTGTCATCAGGCCCTTAGCAGCACAATGAGTGGATTCAGGTATGATGATTCTAACTGAAGTAAGTCACACAGAAAAAGAAACATCATAAGATATCAGTAATACACGGAATGTAAACTTGGCTACACAGGAACTGAATTACAGAACAGAACAGGGTCTCAAATTTAGAAAACCAACTTATGCTTGCTTAAGGGGAAAGGTGAGTTGGGGTGCTGCATAAAACCAGAGATTGAAATGAGCACAGATAAAGTTCCTTAAGTCAAATATGGAATAGACAAGAGCTACTCCTTGCTCAACGAAATGGACTCAACACCGCATATTAAACGCCTAAGAATGTACCTGACTAGTAAGTATCTTAAAACCTATGGATTGCTATGTCTCCGAAAGAGAATCAAGCATGTGTACAGGGGCATAAACGCAGCAGTGATAGGATTGGAGAGGTTCGGTGAGCAAATGAAGACCCTTTGAAGTCATATTGCATGGTACCCATTACACGGGTCTTAACTCTCCAGGTTTAAGGTATTCTTCCTTCAGCTAAAACATGCATGTGGAACCCAAGTATGATCAACCATGTGAACGGGAGACGTGTTCAAATATGTCTCAGTTTTCCTCCCCTGATACTCGGGTGCAACATTCCAGACGCTTTACTAACACTCGCCCCACTTGGAGAGTCAGTCCCTTTAACCTCCTGTTTGGCCCAGTTTGCAATTTCTGCGGAAGATGAACAGGAATAGCGAGAACCAATGAGAGACTAGCTGGAGGTGTCTGGACGGGCAAATTTAACTCTCATTTCCAACCAGGAAGAGGAATTAACCAAAGGCTCAGCATGCCGGGCCGGAACCAGATTAGGGCCTGAAGCCATCCTGCGGTGTTGCGGCCAGGTCACAAGAAAGCGAGTTGAAGAAAGGAGCTCAGGGGCACTGTAATTCACAAACCTGCAGAGTTATAAATGACAGCTATCGTCCAAAAATAGACTGAAGTAAGGCTGCCAAGAGGACTTGAAAGCGGGGCAGAATAGCAGGAAACCGATTTCAGGAGGTAGACTGGAATTGCATTGAAAGCATAGGAAAAGAGGCAGAACGTCCACAATGATGCACTTGGCCAAAAAGGGCGTATGCGTTTTTTCCTGAATATATTCAGGAAAAAACGCATACGCCCTTTTTGGCCAACCAAGCAAGCTTGCAAAGGAAATCTGCACTACAATGAAGTCTCACTTCCCCCCGGTCAAAAGGGCCATCTGAAAAAAGTGTAAAATCCAGAAAGGAAGGACAGGCCATAGAGAACTGGGAGCCTTGTTATGCTGATGGGCGGGATGTAAATTGCCAACAGACACTCCGGAGAAGTGTATGGTGTTTCCTGAAACATCTAAAAAACAAAGCAACAGAGCCTAGGGCACTTCCACTTATGGTCCTATAGCTTAGGGAAATTAAAATCAAAAAGACACAGCCACCCCAAAGTTTGGAACGGCTCTGTTTACAAGAACCTCGTTTACAGTACAAGTTCAACATTGCAGAAAGTGAAAAATGGATAAAGAAGTTGTGGTATTTACTTACAAAGCAATATCACTCAGCAATGAAATCTGTGTCATCAGGCCCTTAGCAGCACAATGAGTGGATTCAGGTATGATGATTCTAACTGAAGTAAGTCACACAGAAAAAGAAACATCATAAGATATCACTAATACACGGAATGTAAACTTGGCTACACAGGAACTGAATTACAGAACAGAACAGGGTCTCAAATTTAGAAAACCAACTTATTCTTCCTTAAGGGTAAAGGTGAGTTGGGGTGCTGCATAAAACCAGAGATTGAAATGAGCACAGATAAAGTTCCTTAAGTCAAATATGGAATAGACAAGAGCTACTCCTTGCTCAACGAAATGGACTCAACACCGCATATTAAACGCCTAAGAATGTACCTGACTAGTAAGTATCGTAAAACCTAGGGATTGCTATGTCTCTGAAAGAGAATCAAGCGTGTGTACAGGGGCATAAACGCAGCAGTGATAGGATTGGAGAGGTTCGGTGAGCAAATGAAGACCCTTTGAAGTCATATTGCATGGTACCCATTCCACGGGTCTCAACTCTCCAGGTTTAAGGTATTCTTCCTTCAGCTAAAACATGCATGTGGAACCCAAGTATGATCAACCATGTGAACGGGAGACGTGTTCAAATATGTCTCAGTTTTCCTCCCCTGGTACTCGGGTGCAACATTCCAGACGCTTTACTAACACTCTCCCCACTTGGAGAGTCAGCGCCTTTAACCTCCTGTTTGGCCCAGTTTGCAATTTCTGCGGAAGATGAACAGGAATAGCGAGAACCAATGAGAGGCTAGCTGGAGGTGTCTGGACGGGCAAATTTAACTCTCATTTCCCACAAGGAAGAGGAAATAACCAAAGGCTCAGCGTGCCGTACCGGAACCAGATTAGGGCCTGAAGCCATCCTGCGGTGTTGCGGCCAGCTCAAAAGAAAGCGAGTTGAAGAAAGGAGCTCAGGGGCACTGTAATTCACAAACCTGCAGAGTTATAAATGACAGCTATCGTCCAAAAACATACTGAAGTAAGGCTGCCAAGAGGACTCGAAAGCGGGGCAGAATTGCAGGAAACCGATTTCAGGAGGTAGACTGGAATTGCATTGAAAGCATAGGAAAAGAGGCAGAACGTCCACAATGATGCACTTGGCCAAAAAGGGCGTATGCGTTTTTTCCTGAATATATTCAGGAAAAAACGCATACGCCCTTTTTGGCCAACCAAGCAAGCTTGCAAAGGAAATCTGCACTACAATGAAGTCTCACTTCCCCCCGGTCAAAAGGGCCATCTGAAAAAAGTGTAAAATCCAGAAAGGCAGGACAGGCCATGGAGAACTGGGAGCCTTGTTATGCTGATGTGCGGGATGTAAATTGCCAACAGACACTCGGGAGAAGTGTATGGTGTTTCCTGAAACATCTAAAAAACAAAGCAACAGAGCCTAGGGCACTTCCACTTATGGTCCTATAGCTTAGGGAAATTAAAATCAAAAAGACACAGCCACCCCAAAGTTTGGAACGGCTCTGTTTACAAGAACCTCGTTTACAGTACAAGTTCAACATCGCAGAAAGTGAAAAATGGATAAAGAAGTTGTGGTATTTACTTACAAAGCAATATCACTCAGCAATGAAATCTATGTCATCAGGCCCCTAGCAGCACAATGAGTCGATTCAGGTATGATGATTCTAACTGAAATAAGTCACACAGAAAAAGAAACATCATAAGATATCAGTAATACACGGAATGGAAACTTGGCTACACAGGAACTGAATTACAGAACAGAACTGGGTCACAAATTTAGAAAAACAACTTATGCTTGCTTAAGGGTAAAGGTGAGTTGGGGTGCTGCATAAAACCAGAGATTGAAATGAGCACAGATAAAGTTCCTTAAGCCAAATATGGAATAGACAAGAGCTACTCCTTGTTCAACGAAATGGACTCAACACCGCATATTAAACGCCTAAGAATGTACCTGACTAGTAAGTATCTTAAAACCTATGGATTGCTATGTCTCCGAAAGAGAATCAAGCATGTGTACAGGGGCATAAACGCAGCAGTGATAGGATTGGAGAGGTTCGGTGAGCAAATGAAGACCCTTTGAAGTCATATTGCATGGTACCCATTACACGGGTCTTAACTCTCCAGGTTTAAGGTATTCTTCCTTCAGCTAAAACATGCATGTGGAACCCAAGTATGATCAACCATGAGAACGGGAGACGTGTTCAAATATGTCTCAGTTTTCCTCCCCTGGTACTCGGGTGCAACATTCCAGACGCTTTACTAACACTCTCCCCACTTGGAGAGTCAGTCCCTTTAACCTCCTGTTTGGCCCAGTTTGCAATTTCTGCGGAAGATGAACAGGAATAGCGAGAACCAAATAGAGGCTAGCTGGAGGTGTCTAGACGGGCAAATTTAACTCTCATTTCCCACCAGGAAGAGGAATTAACCAAAGGCTCAGCATGCCGGGCCGGAACCAGATTAGGGCCTGAAGCCATCCTGCGGTGTTGCGGCCAGGTCACAAGAAAGCGAGTTGAAGAAAGGAGCTCAGGGGCACTGTAATTCACAAACCTGCAGAGTTATAAATGACAGCTATCGTACAAAAACAGACTGAAGTAAGGCTGCCAAGAGGACTTGAAAGCGGGGCAGAATTGCAGGAAACCGATTTCAGGAGGTAGACTGGAATTGCATTGAAAGCATAGGAAAAGAGGCAAAACGTCCACAATGATGCACTTGGCCAAAAAGGGCGTATGCGTTTTTTCCTGAATATATTCAGGAAAAAACGCATACGCCCTTTTTGGCCAACCAAGCAAGCTTGCAAAGGAAATCTGCACTACAATGAAGTCTCACTTCCCCCCGGTCAAAAGGGCCATCTGAAAAAAGTGTAAAATCCAGAAAGGCAGGACAGGCCATGGAGAACTGGGAGCCTTGTTATGCTGATGGGCGGGATGTAAATTGCCAACAACCACTCGGGAGAAGTGTATGGTGTTTCCTGAAACATCTAAAAAACAAAGCAACAGAACCTAGGGCACTTCCACTTATGGTCCTATAGCTTAGGGAAATTAAAATCAAAAAGATACAGCCACCCCAAAGTTTGGAACGGCTCTGTTTACAAGAACCTCGTTTACAGTACAAGTTCAACATCGCAGAAAGTGAAAAATGGATAAAGAAGTTTTGGTATTCACTTACAAAGCAATATCACTCAGCAATGAAATCTATGTCATCAGGCCCTTAGCAGCACAATCAGTGGATTCAGGTATGATGATTCTAACTGAAATAAGTCACACAGAAAAAGAAACATCATAAGATATCAGTAATACACGGAATGGAAACTTGGCTACACAGGAACTGAATTACAGAACAGAACTGGGTCACAAATTTAGAAAAACAACTTATGCTTGCTTAAGGGTAAAGGTGAGTTGGGGTGCTGCATAAAACCAGAGATTGAAATGAGCACAGATAAAGTTCCTTAAGCCAAATATGGAATAGACAAGAGCTACTCCTTGCTCAACGAAATGCACTCAACACCGCATATTAAACGCCTAAGAATGTACCTGACTTGTAAGTATCTTAAAACCTATAGATTGCTATGTCTCCGAAAGAGAATGAAGCATGTGTACAGGGGCATAAACGCAGCAGTGATAGGATTGGAGAGGTTCGGTGAGCTAATGAAGACCCTTTGAAGTCATATTGCATGGTACCCATTCCACGGGTTTCAACTACCCAGGTTTAAGGTATTCTTCCTTCAGCTAAAACATGCATGTGGAACCTAGAGTATGATCAACCATGTGATCGGGAGACGTGTTCAAATATGTCTCAGTTTTCCTCCCCTGGTACTCGGGTGCAACATTCCAGACGCTTTACTAACACTCTCCCCACTTGGAGAGTCAGTCCCTTTAACCTCCTGTTTGGCCCAGTTTGCAATTTCTGCGGAAGATGAACAGGAATAGCGAGAACCAATGAGAGGCTAGCTGGAGGTGTCTGGACGGGCAAATTTAACTCTCATTTCCCACCAGGAAGAGGAATTAAGCAAAGGCTCAGCATGCCGTGCCGGAACCAGATTAGGGCCTGAAGCCATCCTGCGGTGTTGCGGCCAGGTCACAAGAAAGCGAGTTGAAGAAAGGAGCTCAGGGGCACTGTAATTCACAAACCTGCAGAGTTATAAATGACAGCTATCGTCCAAAAATAGACTGAAGTAAGGCTGCCAAGAGGACTTGAAAGCGGGGCAGAATTGCAGGAAACCGATTTCAGGAGGTAGACTGGAATTGCATTGAAAGCATAGGAAAAGAGGCAGAACGTCCACAATGATGCACTTGGCCAAAAAGGGCGTATGCGTTTTTTCCTGACTATATTCAGGAAAAAACTCATACGCCCTTTTTGGCCAACCAAGCAAGCTTGCAAAGGAAATCTGCACTACAATGAAGTCTCACTTCCCCCCGGTCAAAAGGGCCATCTGAAAAAAGTGTAAAATCCAGAAAGGCAGGACAGGCCATGGAGAACTGGGAGCCTTGTTATGCTGATGGGCGGGATGTAAATTGCCAACAGACACTCGGGAGAAGTGTATGGTGTTTCCTGAAACATCTAAAAAACAAAGCAACAGAGCCTAGGGCACTGCCACTTATGGTCCTATAGCTTAGGGAAATTAAAATCAAAAAGACACAGCCACCCCAAAGTTTGGGACGCCTCTGTTTACAAGAACCTCGTTTACAGTACAAGTTCAACATCGCAGAAAGTGAAAAATGGATAAAGAAGTTGTGGTATTTACTTACAAAGCAATATCACTCAGCAATGAAATCTATGTCATCAGGCACGTAGCAGCATAATGAGTAGATTCAGATACGATGATTCTAACTGAAATAATTCACACAGAAAAAGAAACATCATAAGATATCACTAATACACGGAATGTAAACTTGGCTACACAGGAACTGAACTCCAAAACAGAACAGGTTCTCAAATTTAGAAAACCAACTTATGCTTGCTTAAGGGTAAAGGTGAGTTGGGTTGCTGCATAAAACCAGAGATGGAAATGAGCACAGATAAAGTTCCTTAAGCCAAATATGGAATAGACAAGAGCCACTCCTTGCTCAACGAAATGGACTCAACACCGCATATTAAACGCCTAAGAATGTACCTGACTAGTAAGTATCTTAAAACCTATGGATTGCTATGTCTCCGAAAGAGAATCAAGCATGTGTACAGGGGCATAAACGCAGCAGTGATAGGATTGGAGAGGTTCGGTGAGCAAATGAAGACCCTTTGAAGTCATATTGCATGGTACCCATTCCACGGGTTTCAATTACCCAGGTTTTAGGTATTCGTGCTTCAGCTAAAACATGCATGTGGAACCCAGAGTATGATCAACCATGTGATCGGGAGACGTGTTCAAATATGTCTCAGTTTTCCTCCCTTGGTACTCGGGTGCAACATTCCAGACGCTTTACTAACACTCTCCCCACTTGGAGAGTCAGCGCCTTTAACCTCCTGTTTGGCACAGTTTGCAATTTCTGCGGAAGATGAACAGGAATAGCGAGAACCAATGAGAGGCTAGCTGGAGGTGTCTGGACGGACAAATTTAACTCTCATTTCCCAACAGGAAGAGGAAATAACCAAAGGCTCACGTGCCGTACCGGAACCAGATTAGGGCCTGAAGCCATCCTGCGGTGTTGCGGCCAGGTCACAAGAAAGCGAGTTGAAGAAAGGAGCTCAGGGGCACTGTAATTCACAAACCTGCAGAGTTATAAATGACAGCTATCGTCCAAAAATAGACTGAAGTAAGGCTGCCAAGAGGACTTGAAAGCGGGGCAGAATTGCAGGAAACCGATTTCAGGAGGTAGACTGGAATTGCATTGAAAGCATAGGAAAAGAGGCAGAACGTCCACAATGATGCACTTGGCCAAAAAGGGCGTATGCGTTTTTTCCTGAATATATTCAGGAAAAAACGCATACGCCCTTTTTGGCCAACCAAGCAAGATTGCAAAGGAAATCTGCACTACAATGAAGTCTCACTTCACCCCGGTCAAAAGGGCCATCTGAAAAAAGTGTAAAATCCAGAAAGGCAGGACAGGCCATGGAGAACTGGGAGCCTTGTTATGCTGATGGGCGGGATGTAAATTGCCAACAGACACTCGGGAGAAGTGTATGGTGTTTCCTGAAACATCTAAAAAACAAAGCAACAGAGCCTAGGGCACTTCCACTTATGGTCCTATAGCTTAGGGAAATTAAAATCAAAAAGACACAGCCACCCCAAAGTTTGGAACGGCTCTGTTTACAAGAACCTCGTTTACAGTACAAGTTCAACATCGCAGAAAGTGAAAAATGGATAAAGAAGTTGTGGTATTTACTTACAAAGCAATATCACTCAGCAATGAAATCTGTGTCATCAGGCCCTTAGCAGCACAATGAGTGGATTCAGGTATGATGATTCTAACTGAAGAAAGTCACACAGAAAAAGAAACATCATAAGATATCACTAATACACGGAATGGAACCTTGGCTACACAGGAACTGAATTACAGAACAGAACAGGGTCTCAAATTTAGAAAACCAACTATGCTTGCTTAAGGGTAAAGGTGAGTTGGGGTGCTGCATAAAACCAGAGATTGAAATGAGCACAGATAAAGTTCCTTAAGTCAAATATGGAATAGACAAGAGCTACTCCTTGCTCAACGAAATGGACTCAACACCGCATATTAAACGCCTAAGAATGTGCCTGACTAGTAAGTATCTTAAAACCTATGGATTGCTATGTCTCCGAAAGAGAATCAAGCATGTGTACAGGGGCATAAACGCAGCAGTGATAGGATTGGAGAGGTTCGGTGAGCAAATGAAGACCCTTTGAAGTCATATTGCATGGTACCCATTCCACGGGTCTCAACTCTCCAGGTTTAAGGTATTCTTCCTTCAGCTAAAACATGCATGTGGAACCCAAGTATGATCAACCATGTGAACGGGAGACGTGTTCAAATATGTCTCAGTTTTCCTCCCCTGGTACTCGGGTGCAACATTCCAGACGCTTTACTAACACTCTCCCCACTTGGAGAGTCAGCGCCTTTAACCTCCTGTTTGGCCCAGTTTGCAATTTCTGCGGAAGATGAACAGGAATAGCGAGAACAAATGAGAGGCTAGCTGGAGGTGTCTGGACGGGCAATTTTAACTCTCATTTCCCACAAGGAAGAGGAAATAACCAAAGGCTCAGCGTGCCGTACCGGAACCTGTTTAGGGCCTGAAGCCATCCTGCGGTGTTGCGGCCAGCTCAAAAGAAAGCGAGTTGAAGAAAGGAGCTTAGGGGCACTGTAATTCACAAACCTGCAGAGTTATAAATGACAGCTATCGTCCAAAAATAGACTGAAGTAAGGCTGCCAAGAGGACTCGAAAGCGGGGCAGAATTGCAGGAAACCGATTTCAGGAGGTAGACTGGAATTGCATTGAAAGCATAGGAAAAGAGGCAGAACGTCCACAATGATGCACTTGGCCAAAAAGGGCGTATGCGTTTTTTCCTGAATATATTCAGGAAAAAACGCATACGCCCTTTTTGGCCAACCAAGCAAGCTTGCAAAGGAAATCTGCACTACAATGAAGTCTCACTTCCCCCCGGTCAAAAGGGCCATCTGAAAAAAGTGTAAAATCCAGAAAGGCAGGACAGGCCATGGAGAACTGGGAGCCTTGTTATGCTGATGGGCTGGATGTAAATTGCCAACAACCACTCGGGAGAAGTGTATGGTGTTTCCTGAAACATCTAAAAAACAAAGCAACGGAGCCTAGGGCACTTCCACTTATGGTCCTATAGCTTAGGGAAATTAAAATCAAAAAGACACAGCCACCCCAAAGTTTGGAACGGCTCTGTTTACAAGAACCTCCTTTACAGTACAAGTTCAACATCGCAGAAAGTGAAAAATGGATAAAGAAGTTGTGGTATTCACTTACAAAGCAATATCACTCAGCAATGAAATCTATGTCATCAGGCCCCTAGCAGCACAATGAGTCGATTCAGGTATGATGATTCTAACTGAAATAAGTCACACAGAAAAAGAAACATCATAAGATATCAGTAATACACGGAATGGAAACTTGGCTACACAGGAACTGAATTACAGAACAGAACTGGGTCACAAATTTAGAAAAACAACTTATGCTTGCTTAAGGGTAAAGGTGAGTTGGGGTGCTGCATAAAACCAGAGATTGAAATGAGCACAGATAAAGTTCCTTAAGCCAAATATGGAATAGACAAGAGCTACTCCTTGTTCAACGAAATGGACTCAACACCGCATATTAAACGCCTAAGAATGTACCTGACTAGTAAGTATCTTAAAACCTATGGATTGCTATGTCTCCGAAAGAGAATCAAGCATGTGTACAGGGGCATAAACGCAGCAGTGATAGGATTGGAGAGGTTCGGTGAGCAAATGAAGACCCTTTGAAGTCATATTGCATGGTACCCATTACACGGGTCTTAACTCTCCAGGTTTAAGGTATTCTTCCTTCAGCTAAAACATGCATGTGGAACCCAAGTATGATCAACCATGTGAACGGGAGACGTGTTCAAATATGTCTCAGTTTTCCTCCCCTGGTACTCGGGTGCAACATTCCAGACGCTTTACTAACACTCTCCCCACTTGGAGAGTCAGTCCCTTTAACCTCCTGTTTGGCCCAGTTTGCAATTTCTGCGGAAGATGAACAGGAATAGCGAGAACCAAATAGAGGCTAGCTGGAGGTGTCTAGACGGGCAAATTTAACTCTCATTTCCCACCAGGAAGAGGAATTAACCAAAGGCTCAGCATGCCGGGCCGGAACCAGATTAGGGCCTGAAGCCATCCTGCGGTGTTGCGGCCAGGTCACAAGAAAGCGAGTTGAAGAAAGGAGCTCAGGGGCACTGTAATTCACAAACCTGCAGAGTTATAAATGACAGCTATCGTCCAAAAACAGACTGAAGTAAGGCTGCCAAGAGGACTTGAAAGCGGGGCAGAATTGCAGGAAACCGATTTCAGGAGGTAGACTGGAATTGCATTGAAAGCATAGGAAAAGAGGCAAAACGTCCACAATGATGCACTTGGCCAAAAAGGGCGTATGCGTTTTTTCCTGAATATATTCAGGAAAAAACGCATACGCCCTTTTTGGCCAACCAAGCAAGCTTGCAAAGGAAATCTGCACTACAATGAAGTCTCACTTCCCCCCGGTCAAAAGGGCCATCTGAAAAAAGTGTAAAATCCAGAAAGGCAGGACAGGCCATGGAGAACTGGGAGCCTTGTTATGCTGATGGGCGGGATGTAAATTGCCAACAACCACTCGGGAGAAGTGTATGGTGTTTCCTGAAACATCTAAAAAACAAAGCAACAGAACCTAGGGCACTTCCACTTATGGTCCTATAGCTTCGGGAAATTAAAATCAAAAAGACACAGCCACCCCAAAGTTTGGAACGGCTCTGTTTACAAGAACCTCCTTTACAGTACAAGTTCAACATCGCAGAAAGTGAAAAATGGATAAAGAAGTTGTGGTATTCACTTACAAAGCAATATCACTCAGCAATGAAATCTATGTCATCAGGCCCTTAGCAGCACAATGAGTGGATTCAGGTATGATGATTCTAACTGAAATAAGTCACACAGAAAAAGAAACATCATAAGATATCAGTAATACACGGAATGGAAACTTGGCTACACAGGAACTGAATTACAGAACAGAACTGGGTCACAAATTTAGAAAAACAACTTATGCTTGCTTAAGGGTAAAGGTGAGTTGGGGTGCTGCATAAAACCAGAGATTGAAATGAGCACAGATAAAGTTCCTTAAGCCAAATATGGAATAGACAAGAGCTACTCCTTGCTCAACGAAATGCACTCAACACCGCATATTAAACGCCTAAGAATGTACCTGACTTGTAAGTATCTTAAAACCTATAGATTGCTATGTCTCCGAAAGAGAATGAAGCATGTGTACAGGGGCATAAACGCAGCAGTGATAGGATTGGAGAGGTTCGGTGAGCAAATGAAGACCCTTTGAAGTCATATTGCATGGTACCCATTCCACGGGTTTCAACTACCCAGGTTTAAGGTATTCTTCCTTCAGCTAAAACATGCATGTGGAACCTAGATTATGATCAACCATGTGATCGGGAGACGTGTTCAAATATGTCTCAGTTTTCCTCCCCTGGTACTCGGGTGCAACATTCCAGACGCTTTACTAACACTCTCCCCACTTGGAGAGTCAGTCCCTTTAACCTCCTGTTTGGCCCAGTTTGCAATTTCTGCGGAAGATGAACAGGAATAGCGAGAACCAATGAGAGGCTAGCTGGAGGAGTCTGGACGGGCAAATTTAACTCTCATTTCCCACCAGGAAGAGGAATTAAGCAAAGGCTCAGCATGCCGTGCCGGAACCAGTTTAGGGCCTGAAGCCATCCTGCGGTGTTGCGGCCAGGTCACAAGAAAGCGAGTTGAAGAAAGGAGCTCAGGGGCACTGTAATTCACAAACCTGCAGAGTTATAAATGACAGCTATCGTCCAAAAATAGACTGAAGTAAGGCTGCCAAGAGGACTTGAAAGCGGGGCAGAATTGCAGGAAACCGATTTCAGGAGGTAGACTGGAATTGCATTGAAAGCATAGGAAAAGAGGCAGAACGTCCACAATGATGCACTTGGCCAAAAAGGGCGTATGCGTTTTTTCCTGACTATATTCAGGAAAAAACGCATACGCCCTTTTTGGCCAACCAAGCAAGCTTGCAAAGGAAATCTGCACTACAATGAAGTCTCACTTCCCCCCGGTCAAAAGGGCCATCTGAAAAAAGTGTAAAATCCAGAAAGGCAGGACAGGCCATGGAGAACTGGGAGCCTTGTTATGCTGATGGGCGGGATGTAAATTGCCAAGAACCACTCGGGAGAAGTGTATGGTGTTTCCTGAAACATCTAAAAAACAAAGCAACAGAACCTAGGGCACTTCCACTTATGGTCCTATAGCTTAGGGAAATTAAAATCAAAAAGACACAGCCACCCCAAAGTTTGGAACGGCTCTGTTTACAAGAACCTCGTTTACAGTACAAGTTCAACATCGCAGAAAGTGAAAAATGGAAAGAAGTTGTGGTATTACTTACAAAGCAATATCACTCAGCAATGAAATCTGTGTCATCAGGCCCTTAGCAGCACAATGAGTGGATTCAGGTATGATGATTCTAACTGAAGTAAGTCACACAGAAAAAGAAACATCATAAGATATCAGTAATACACGGAATGTAAACTTGGCTACAAAGGAACTGAATTACAGAACAGAACAGGGTCCCAAATTTAGAAAACCAACTTATGCTTGCTTAAGGGTAAAGGTGAGTTGGGGTGCTGCATAAAACCAGAGATTGAAATGAGCACAGATAAAGTTCCTTAAGTCAAATATGGAATAGACAAGAGCTACTCCTTGCTCAACGAAATGGACTCAACACCGCATATTAAACGCCTAAGAATGTACCTGACTAGTAAGTATCTTAAAACCTATGGATTGCTATGTCTCCGAAAGAGAATCAAGCATGTGTACAGGGGCATAAACGCAGCAGTGATAGGATTGGAGAGGTTCGGTGAGCAAATGAAGACCCTTTGAAGTCATATTGCATGGTACCCATTCCACGGGTCTCAACTCTCCAGGTTTAAGGTATTCTTCCTTCAGCTAAAACATGCATGTGGAACCCAAGTATGATCAACCATGTGAACGGGAGACGTGTTCAAATATGTCTCAGTTTTCCTCCCCTGGTACTCGGGTGCAACATTCCAGACGCTTTACTAACACTCTCCCCACTTGGAGAGTCAGCGCCTTTAACCTCCTGTTTGGCCCAGTTTGCAATTTCTGCGGAAGATGAACAGGAATAGCGAGAACCAATGAGAGACTAGCTGGACGTGTCTGAACGGGCAATATTAACTCTCATTTCCCACCAGGAAGAGGAAATAACCAAAGGCTCAGCGTGCCGTGCCGGAACCAGATTAGGGCCTGAAGCCATCCTGCGGTGTTGCAGCCAGGTCACAAGAAAGCGAGTTGAAGAAAGGAGCTCAGGGGCACTGTAATTCACAAACCTGCAGAGTTATAAATGACAGCTATCGTCCAAAAATAGACTGAAGTAAGGCTGCCAAGAGGACTTGAAAGCGGGGCAGAATTGCAGGAAACCGATTTCAGGAGGTAGACTGGAATTGCATTGAAAGCATAGGAAAAGAGGCAGAACGTCCACAATGATGCACTTGGCCAAAAAGGGCGTATGCGTTTTTTCCTGAATATATTCAGGAAAAAACGCATACGCCCTTTTTGGCCAACCAAGCAAGCTTGCAAAGGAAATCTGCACTACAATGAAGTCTCACTTCCCCCCGGTCAAAAGGGCCATCTGAAAAAAGTGTAAAATCCAGAAAGGCAGGACAGGCCATGGAGACCTGGGAGCCTTGTTATGCTGATGGGCGGGATGTAAATTGCCAACAGACACTCGGGAGAAGTGTATGGTGTTTCCTGAAACATCTAAAAAACAAAGCAACAGAACCTAGGGCACTTCCACTTATGGTCCTATAGCTTAGGGAAATTAAAATCAAAAAGACACAGCCACCCCAAAATTTGGAACGGCTCTGTTTACAAGAACCTCGTTTACAGTACAAGTTCAACATCGCAGAAAGTGAAAAATGGATAAAGAAGTTGTGGTATTTACTTACAAAGCAATATCACTCAGCAATGAAATCTATGTCATCAGGCCCTTAGCATCACAATGAGTGGATTCAGGTATGATGATTCTAACTGAAATAAGTCACACAGAAAAAGAAACATCATAAGATATCAGTAATACACGGAATGTAAACTTGGCTACACAGGAACTGAATTACAGAACAGAACAGGGTCTCAAATTTAGAAAACCAACTTATGCTTGCTTAAGGGTAAAGGTGAGTTGGGGTGCTGCATAAAATCAGAGATTGAAATGAGCACAGATAAAGTTCCTTAAGTCAAATATGGAATAGATAAGAGCTACTCCTTGCTCAACGAAATGGACTCAACACCGCATATTAAACGCCTAAGAATGTACCTGACTAGTAGGTATCTTAAAACCTATGGATTGCTATGTCTCCAAAAGAGAATCAAGCATGTGTACAGGGGCATAAACGCAGCAGTGATAGGATTGGAGAGGTTCGGTGAGCAAATGAAGACCCTTTGAAGTCATATTGCATGGTACCCATTACACGGGTCTTAACTCTCCAGGTTTAAGGTATTCTTCCTTCAGCTAAAACATGCATGTGGAACCCAAGTATGATCAACCATGTGAATGGGAGACGTGTTCAAATATGTCTCAGTTTTCCTCCCCTGGTACTCGGGTGCAACATTCCAGACGCTTTACTAACACTCTCCCCACTTGGAGAGTCAGCGCCTTTAACCTCCTGTTTGGCCCAGTTTGCAATTTCTGCGGAAGATGAACAGGAATAAAAAACGCATACGCCCTTTTTGGCCAACCAAGCAAGCTTGCAAAGGAAATCTGCACTACAATGAAGTCTCACTTCCCCCTGGTCAAAAGGGCCATCTGAAAAAAGTGTAAAATCCAGAAAGGCAGGACAGGCCATGGAGAACTGGGAGCCTTGTTATGCTGATGGGCGGGATGTAAATTGCCAACAGACACTCGGGAGAAGTGTATGGTGTTCCTGAAACATCTAAAAAACAAAGCAACAGAGCCTAGGGCACTGCCACTTATGGTCTTATAGCTTAGGGAAATTAAAATCAAAAAGACACAGCCACCCCAAAGTTTGGGACGCCTCTGTTTACAAGAACCTCGTTTACAGTACAAGTTCAACATCGCAGAAAGTGAAAAATGGATAAAGAAGTTGTGGTATTTACTTACAAAGCAATATCACTCAGCAATGAAATCTATGTCATCAGGCCCTTAGCATCACAATGAGTGGATTCAGGTATGATGATTCTAACTGAAGTAAGTCACACAGAAAAAGAAACATCATAAGATATCAGTAATACACGGAATGGAAACTTGGCTACAGAGGAACTGAATTACAGAACAGAACAGGGTCTCAAATTTAGAAAACCAACTATGCTTGCTTAAGGGTAAAGGTGAGTTGGGGTGCTGCATAAAACCAGAGATTGAAATGAGCACAGATAAAGTTCCTTAAGTCAAATATGGAATAGACAAGAGCTACTCCTTGCTCAACGAAATGGACTCAACACCGCATATTAAACGCCTAAGAATGTGCCTGACTAGTAAGTATCTTAAAACCTATGGATTGCTATGTCTCCGAAAGAGAATCAAGCATGTGTACAGGGGCATAAACGCAGCAGTGATAGGATTGGAGAGGTTCGGTGAGCAAATGAAGACCCTTTGAAGTCATATTGCATGGTACCCATTACACGGGTCTTAACTCTCCAGGTTTAAGGTATTCTTCCTTCAGCTAAAACATGCATGTGGAACCCAAGTATGATCAACCATGTGAACGGGAGACGTGTTCAAATATGTCTCAGTTTTCCTCCCCTGGTACTCGGGTGCAACATTCCAGACGCTTTACTAACACTCTCCCCACTTGGAGAGTCAGCGCCTTTAACCTCCTGTTTGGCCCAGTTTGCAATTTCTGCGGAAGATGAACAGGAATAGCGAGAACCAATGAGAGACTAGCTGGAGGTGTCTGGACGGGCAAATTTAACTCTCATTTCCCACCAGGAAGAGGAAATAACCAAAGGCTCAGCGTGCCGTGCCGGAACCAGATTAGGGCCTGAAGCCATCCTGCTGTGTTGCGGCCAGGTCACAAGAATGCAAGTTAAAGAAAGGAGCTCAGGGGCACTGTAATTCTCAAACCTGCAGAGTTATAAATGACAGCTATCGTCCAAAAATAGACTGAAGTAAGGCTGCCAAGAGGACTTGAAAGCGGGGCAGAATTGCAGGAAATCGATTTCAAGAGGTAGACTGGAATTGCATTGAAAGCATAGGAAAAGAGGCAGAACGTCCACAATGATGCACTTGGCCAAAAAGGGCGTATGCGTTTTTTCCTGAATATATTCAGGAAAAAACGCATACGCCCTTTTTGGCCAACCAAGCAAGCTTGCAAAGGAAATCTGCACTACAATGAAGTCTCACTTCCCCCCGGTCAAAAGGGCCATCTGAAAAAAGTGTAAAATCCAGAAAGGCAGGACAGGCCATGGAGAACTGGGAGCCTTGTTATGCTGATGGGCGGGATGTAAATTGCCAACAACCACTCGGGAGAAGTGTATGGTGTTTCCTGAAACATCTAAAAAACAAAGCAACAGAACCTAGGGCACTTCCACTTATGGTCCTATAGCTTAGGGAAATTAAAATCAAAAAGACACAGCCACCCCAAAGTTTGGAACGGCTCTGTTTACAAGAACCTCGTTTACAGTACAAGTTCAACATCGCAGAAAGTGAAAAATGGATAAAGAAGTTGTGGTATTCACTTACAAAGCAATATCACTCAGCAATGAAATCTATGTCATCAGGCCCTTAGCAGCACAATGAGTGGATTCAGGTATGATGATTCTAACTGAAATAAGTCACACAGAAAAAGAAACATCATAAGATATCAGTAATACACGGAATGTAAACTTGGCTACACAGGAACTGAATTACAGAACAGAACAGGGTCTCAAATTTAGAAAACCAACTTATGCTTGCTTAAGGGTAAAGGTGAGTTGGGGTGCTGCATAAACCAGAGATTGAAATGAGCACAGATAAAGTTCCTTAAGTCAAATATGGAATAGACAAGAGCTACTCCTTGTTCAACGAAATGGACTCAACACCGCATATTAAACGCCTAAGAATGTGCCTGACTAGTAAGTATCTTAAAACCTATGGATAGCTATGTCTCCGAAAGAGAATCAAGCATGTGTACAGGGGCATAAACGCAGCAGTGATAGGATTGGAGAGGTTCGGTGAGCAAATGAAGACCCTTTGAAGTCATATTGCATGGTACCCATTACACGGGTCTTAACTCTCCAGGTTTAAGGTATTCTTCCTTCAGCTAAAACATGCATGTGGAACCCAAATATGATCAACCATGTGAACGGGAGACGTGTTCAAATATGTCTCAGTTTTCCTCCCCTGGTACTCGGGTGCAACATTCCAGACGCTTTACTAACACTCTCGCCACTTGGAGAGTCAGCGCCTTTAACCTCCTGTTTGGCCCAGTTTGCAATTTCTGCGGAAGATGAACAGGAATAGGGAGAACCAATGAGAGACTAGCTGGAGGTGTCTGGACGGGCAAATTTAACTCTCATTTCCCACCAGGAAGAGGAAATAACCAAAGGCTCAGCGTGCCGTGCCGGAACCAGATTAGGGCCTGAAGCCATCCTGCTGTGTTGCGGCCAGGTCACAAGAATGCAAGTTAAAGAAAGGAGCTCAGGGGCACTGTAATTCACAAACCTGCAGAGTTATAAATGACAGCTATCGTCCAAAAATAGACTGAAGTAAGGCTGCCAAGAGGACTTGAAAGCGGGGCAGAATTGCAGGAAACCGATTTCAGGAGGTAGACAGGAATTGCATTTCAAGCATAGGAAAAGAGGCAGAACGTCCACAGTGATGCACTTGGCCAAAAACGGCGTATGCGTTTTTTCCTGAATATATTCAGGAAAAAACGCATACGCCCTTTTTGGCCAACCAAGCAAGCTTACAAAGGAAATCTGCACTACAATGAAGTCTCACTTCCCCCCGGTCAAAAGGGCCATCTGAAAAATGTGTAAAATCCAGAAAGGCAGGACAGGACATGGAGAACTGGGAGCCTTGTTATGCTGATGGGCGGGATGTAAATTGCCAATAGCCACTCCGGAGAAGTGTATGGTGTTTCCTGAAACATCTAAAAAACAAAGCAACAGAGCCTAGTGCACTTCCACTTATGGTCCTATAGCTTAGGGAAATTAAAATCAAAAAGACACAGCCACCCCAAAGTTTGAAACGGCTCTGTTTACAAGAACCTCGTTTACAGTACAAGTTCAACATCGCAGAAAGTGAAAAATGGATAAAGAAGTTGTGGTATTTACTTACAAAGCAATATCACTCAGCAATGAAATCTGTGTCATCAGGCCCTTAGCAGCACAATGAGTGGATTCAGGTATGATGATTCTAACTGAAATAAGTCACACAGAAAAAGAAACATCATAAGATATCACTAATACACGGAATGTAAACTTGGCTACACAGGAACTGAATTCCAAAACAGAACAGGGTCTCAAATTTAGAAAACCAACTTATGCTTGCTTAAGGGGAAAGGTGAGTTGGGTTGCTGCATAAAACCGGAGATTGAAATGAGCACAGATAAAGTTCCTTAAGCCAAATATGGAATAGACAAGAGCTACTCCTTGCTCAACGAAATGGACTCAACACCGCATATTAAACGCCTAAGAATGTACCTGACTAGTAAGTATCTTAAAACCTATGGATTGCTATGTCTCTGAAAGAGAATCAAGCATGTGTACAGGGGCATAAACGCAGCAGTGATAGGATTGGAGAGGTTCGGTGAGCAAATGAAGACCCTTTGAAGTCATATTGCATGGTACCCATTCCACGGGTTTCAACTACCTAGGTTTAAGGTATTCTTCCTTCAGCTAAAACATGCATGTGGAACCTAGAGTATGATCAACCATGTGATCGGGAGACGTATTCAAATATGTCTCAGTTTTCCTCCCCTGGTACTCGGGTGCAACATTCCAGACGCTTTACTAACACTCTCCCCACTTGGAGAGTCAGCGCCTTTAACCTCCTGTTTGACACACTTTGCAATTTCTGCGGAAGATGAACAGGAATAGCGAGAACCAATGAGAGGCTAGCTGGAGGTGTCTGGACGGGCAAATTTAACTCTCATTTCCCACCAGGAAGAGGAAATAACCAAAGGCTCAGCGTGCCGTGCTGGAACCACATTAGGGCCTGAAGCCATCCTGCGGTGTTGCGGCCAGCTCAAAAGAAAGCGAGTTGAAGAAAGGAGCTCAGGGGCACTGTAATTCACAAACCTGCAGAGTTATAAATGACAGCTATCGTCCAAAAATATACTGAAGTAAGGCTGCCAAGAGGACTTGAAAGCGGGGCAGAATTGCAGGAAACCGATTTCAGGAGGTAGACAGGAATTGCATTTCAAGCATAGGAAAAGAGGCAGAACGTCCACAGTGATGCACTTGGCCAAAAACGGCATATGCGTTTTTTCCTGAATATATTCAGGAAAAAACGCATACGCCCTTTTTGGCCAACCAAGCAAGCTTACAAAGGAAATCTGCACTACAATGAAGTCTCACTTCCCCCCGGTCAAAAGGGCCATCTGAAAAATGTGTAAAATCCAGAAAGGCAGGACAGGACATGGAGAACTGGGAGCCTTGTTATGCTGATGGGCGGGATGTAAATTGCCAATAGCCACTCCGGAGAAGTGTATGGTGTTTCCTGAAACATCTAAAAAACAAAGCAACAGAGCCTAGTGCACTTCCACTTATGGTCCTATAGCTTAGGGAAATTAAAATCAAAAAGACACAGCCACCCCAAATTTTGGGACGCCTCTGTTTACAAGAACCTCGTTTACCGTACAAGTTCAATATCGCAGAAAGTGAAAAATGGATAAAGAAGTTGTGGTACTCATGTACAATGCAGTATCACTCACAATGAAATCTATGTCATCAGGCCCTTAGCAGCATAATGAGTGGATTCAGGTACGATGATTCAAACTGAAATAAGTCACACAGAAAAAGAAACATCATAAGATATCAGTAATACACGGAATGGTAACTTGGCTACACAGGAACTGAATTAGAAAACAGAACAGGGTCTCAAATTTAGAAAACCAACTTATGCTTGCTTAAGGGTAAAGGTGAGTTGGGGTGCTGCATAAAACCAGAGATTGAAATGAGCACAGATAAAGTTCCTTAAGCCAAATATGGAATAGACAAGAGCTACTCCTTGCTCAACGAAATGGACTGAACACCGCATATTAAACGCCTAAGAATGTACCTGACTAGTAAGTATCTTAAAACCTATGGATTGCTATGTCTCTGAAAGAGAATCAAGCATGTGTACAGGTGCATAAACGCAGCAGTGATAGGATTGGAGAGGTTCAGTGAGCAAATGAAGACCCTTTGAAGTCATATTGCATGGTACCCATTCCACGTGTTTCAACTACCCAGGTTTAAGGTATTCTTCCTTCAGCTAAAACATGCATGTGGAACCTAGAGTATGATCAACCATGTGATCGGGAGACGTGTTCAAATATGTCTCAGTTTTCATACCCTGGTACTCGGGTGCAACATTCCAGACGCTTTACTAACACTCTCCCGACTTGGAGAGTCAGTCCCTTTAACCTCCTGTTTGGCCCAGTTTGCAATTTCTGCGGAAGATGAACAGGAATAGCGAGAACCAATGAGAGGCTAGCTGGAGGTGTCTGGACGGGCAAATTTAACTCTCATTTCCCACCAGGAAGAGGAAATAACCAAAGGCTCAGCGTGCCGTGCTGGAACCAGATTAGGGCCTGAAGCCATCCTGCGGTGTTGCAGCCAGCTCAAAAGAAAGCGAGTTGAAGAAAGGAGCTCAGGGGCACTGTAATTCACAAACCTGCAGAGTTATAAATGACAGCTATCCTCCAAAAATAGACTGAAGTAAGGCTGCCAAGAGGACTTGAAAGCGGGGCAGAATTGCAGGAAACCGATTTCAGGAGGTAGACAGGAATTGCATTTCAAGCATAGGAAAAGAGGCAGAACGTCCACAGTGATGCACTTGGCCAAAAACGGCATATGCGCTTTTTCCTGAATATATTCAGGAAAAAACGCATACGCCCTTTTTGGCCAACCAAGCAAGCTTACAAAGGAAATCTGCACTACAATGAAGTCTCACTTCCCCCCGGTCAAAAGGGCCATCTGAAAAATGTGTAAAATCCAGAAAGGCAGGACAGGACATGGAGAACTGGGAGCCTTGTTATGCTGATGGGCGGGATGTAAATTGCCAATAGCCACTCCGGAGAAGTGTATGGTGTTTCCTGAAACATCTAAAAAACAAAGCAACAGAGCCTAGTGCACTTCCACTTATGGTCCTATAGCTTAGGGAAATTAAAATCAAAAAGACACAGCCACCCCAAAGTTTGAAACGGCTCTGTTTACAAGAACCTCGTTTACAGTACAAGTTCAACATCGCAGAAAGTGAAAAATGGATAAAGAAATTGTGGTATTTACTTACAAAGCAATATCACTCAGCAATGAAATCTGTGTCATCAGGCCCTTAGCAGCACAATGAGTGGATTCAGGTATGATGATTCTAACTGAAATAAGTCACACAGAAAAAGAAACATCATAAGATATCACTAATACACGGAATGTAAACTTGGCTACACAGGAACTGAATTCCAAAACAGAACAGGGTCTCAAATTTAGAAAACCAACTTATGCTTGCTTAAGGGGAAAGGTGAGTTGGGTTGCTGCATAAAACCAGAGATTGAATTGAGCACAGATAAAGTTCCTTAAGCCAAATATGGAATAGACAAGAGCTACTCCTTGCTCAACGAAATGGACTCAACACCGCATATTAAACGCCTAAGAATGTACCTGACTAGTAAGTATCTTAAAACCTATGGATTGCTATGTCTCTGAAAGAGAATCAAGCATGTGTACAGGGGCATAAACGCAGCAGTGACAGGATTGGAGAGGTTCGGTGAGCAAATGAAGACCCTTTGAAGTCATATTGCATGGTACCCATTCCACGGGTTTCAACTACCTAGGTTTAAGGTATTCTTCCTTCAGCTAAAACATGCATGTGGAACCTAGAGTATGATCAACCATGTGATCGGGAGACGTATTCAAATATGTCTCAGTTTTCCTCCCCTGGTACTCGGGTGCAACATTCCAGACGCTTTACTAACACTCTCCCCACTTGGAGAGTCAGCGCCTTTAACCTCCTGTTTGACACACTTTGCAATTTCTGTGGAAGATGAACAGGAATAGCGAGAACCAATGAGAGGCTAGCTGGAGGTGTCTGGACGGGCAAATTTAACTCTCATTTCCCACCAGGAAGAGGAAATAACCAAAGGCTCAGCGTGCCGTGCTGGAACCAGATTAGGGCCTGAAGCCATCCTGCGGTGTTGCAGCCAGCTCAAAAGAAAGCGAGTTGAAGAAAGGAGCTCAGGGGCACTGTAATTCACAAACCTGCAGAGTTATAAATGACAGCTATCGTCCAAAAATATACTGAAGTAAGGCTGCCAAGAGGACTTGAAAGCGGGGCAGAATTGCAGGAAACCGATTTCAGGAGGTAGACAGGAATTGCATTTCAAGCATAGGAAAAGAGGCAGAACGTCCACAGTGATGCACTTGGCCAAAAAGGGCGTATGCGTTTTTTCCTGAATATATTCAGGAAAAAACGCATACGCCCTTTTTGGCCAACCAAGCAAGCTTACAAAGGAAATCTGCACTACAATGAAGTCTCACTTCCCCCCGGTCAAAAGGGCCATCTGAAAAATGTGTAAAATCCAGAAAGGCAGGACAGGACATGGAGAACTGGGAGCCTTGTTATGCTGATGGGCGGGATGTAAATTGCCAATAGCCACTCCGGAGAAGTGTATGGTGTTTCCTGAAACATCTAAAAAACAAAGCAACAGAGCCTAGTGCACTTCCACTTATGGTCCTATAGCTTAGGGAAATTAAAATAAAAAAGACACAGCCACCCCAAATTTTGGGACGCCTCTGTTTACAAGAACCTCGTTTACCGTACAAGTTCAATATCACAGAAAGTGAAAAATGGATAAAGAAGTTGTGGTACTCATGTACAATGCAGTATCACTCACAATGAAATCTATGTCATCAGGCCCTTAGCAGCATAATGAGTGGATTCAGGTACGATGATTCAAACTGAAATAAGTCACACAGAAAAAGAAACATCATAAGATATCAGTAATACACGGAATGGTAACTTGGCTACACAGGAACTGAATTAGAAAACAGAACAGGGTCTCAAATTTAGAAAACCAACTTATGCTTGCTTAAGGGTAAAGGTGAGTTGGGGTGCTGCATAAAACCAGAGATTGAAATGAGCACAGATAAAGTTCCTTAAGCCAAATATGGAATAGACAAGAGCTACTCCTTGCTCAACGAAATGGACTGAACACCGCATATTAAACGCCTAAGAATGTACCTGACTAGTAAGTATCTTAAAACCTATGGATTGCTATGTCTCCGAAAGAGAATCAAGCATGTGTACAGGTGCATAAACGCAGCAGTGATAGGATTGGAGAGGTTCAGTGAGCAAATGAAGACCCTTTGAAGTCATATTGCATGGTACCCATTCCACGTGTTTCAACTACCCAGGTTTAAGGTATTCTTCCTTCAGCTAAAACATGCATGTGGAACCTAGAGTATGATCAACCATGTGATCGGGAGACGTGTTCAAATATGTCTCAGTTTTCATACCCTGGTACTCGGGTGCAACATTCCAGACGCTTTACTAACACTCTCCCGACTTGGAGAGTCAGTCATTTAACCTCCTGTTTGGCCCAGTTTGCAATTTCTGCGGAAGATGAACAGGAATAGCGAGAACCAATGAGAGGCTAGCTGGAGGTGTCTGGACGGGCAAATTTAACTCTCATTTCCCACCAGGAAGAGGAAATAACCAAAGGCTCAGCGTGTTGTACCGGAACCAGATTAGGGCCTGAAGCCATGCTGCGGTGTTGCGGCCAGCTCAAAAGAAAGCGAGTTGAAGAAAGGAGCTCAGGGGCACTGTAATTCACAAACCTGCAGAGTTATAAATGACAGCTATCGTCCAAAAATAGACTGAAGTAAGGCTGCCAAGAGGACTTGAAAGCGGGGCAGAATTGCAGGAAACCGATTTCAGGAGGTAGACTGGAATTGCATTGAAAGCATAGGAAAAGAGGCAGAACGTCCACAATGATGCACTTGGCCAAAAAGGGCGTATGCGTTTTTTCCTGAATATATTCAGGAAAAAACGCATACGCCCTTTTTGGCCAACCAAGCAAGCTTGCAAAGGAAATCTGCACTACAATGAAGTCTCACTTCCCCCCGGTCAAAAGGGCCATCTGAAAAAAGTGTAAAATCCAGAAAAGCAGGACAGGCCATGGAGAACTGGGAGCCTTGTTATGCTGATGGGCGGGATGTAAATTGCCAACAACCACTCGGGAGAAGTGTATGGTGTTTCCTGAAACATCTGAAAAACAAAGCAACAGAACCTAGGGCACTTCCACTTATGGTCCTATAGCTTAGGGAAATTAAAATCAAAAAGACACAGCCACCCCAAAGTTTGGAACGGCTCTGTTTACAAGAACCTCGTTTACAGTACAAGTTCAACATCGCAGAAAGTGAAAAATGGATAAAGAAGTTGTGGTATTTACTTACAAAGCAATATCACTCAGCAATGAAATCTGTGTCATCAGGCACTTAGCAGCACAATGAGTGGATTCAGGTATGATGATTCTAACTGAAATAAGTCACACAGAAAAAGAAACATCATAAGATATCAGTAATACACGGAATGTAAACTTGGCTACACAGGAACTGAATTACAGAACAGAACAGGGTCTCAAATTTAGAAAACCAACTTATGCTTGCTTAAGGGTAAAGGTGAGTTGGGGTGCTGCATAAAACCAGAGATTGAAATGAGCACAGATAAAGTTCCTTAAGCCAAATATGGAATAGACAAGAGCTACTCCTTGCTCAATGAAATGGACTCAACACCGCATATTAAACGCCTAAGAATGTACCTGACTAGTAAGTATCTTAAAACCTATGGATTGCTATGTCTCCGAAAGAGAATCAAGCATGTGTACAGGGGCATAAACGCAGCAGTGATAGGATTGGAGAGGTTCGGTGAGCAAATGAAGACCCTTTGAAGTCATATTGCATGGTACCCATTCCACGGGTTTCAACTACCCATGTTTAAGGTATTCTTCCTTCAGCTAAAACTTGTATGTGGAACCCAAGTATGATCGACCATGTGAACGGGAGACGTGTTCAAATATGTCTCAGTTTTCCTCCCCTGGTACTCGGGTGCAACATTCCAGACGCTTTACTAACACTCTCCCCACTTGGAGAGTCAGCGCCTTTAACCTCCTGTTTGGCCCAGTTTGCAATTTCTGCGGAAGATGAACAGGAATAGTGAGAACGAATGAGAGACTAGTTGGAGGTGTCTGGACGGGCAAATTTAACTCTCATTTCCCACCAGGATGAGGAAATAACCAAAGGCTCAGCGTGCCGTGACGGAACCATATTAGGGCCTGAAGCCATCCTGCGGTGTTACGGCCAGGTCACCAGAAAGCGAGTTGAAGAAAGGAGCTCAGGGGCACTGTAATTCACAAACCTGCAGAGTTACAAATGACACCTATCGTCCAAAAATAGACTGAAGTAAGGCTGCCAAGAGGACTTGAAAGCGGGGCAGAATTGCAGGAAACCGATTTCAGGAGGTAGACTGGAATTGCATTGAAAGCATAGGAAAAGAGGCAGAACGTCCACAATGATGCACTTGGCCAAAAAGGGCGTATGCGTTTTTTCCTGAATATATTCAGGAAAAAGCGCATATGCCCTTTTTGGCCAACCAAGCAAGCTTGCAAAGGAAATCTGCACTACAATGAAGTCTCACTTCCCCCCGGTCAAAAGGGCCATCAGAATAAAGTGTAAAATCCAGAAAGGCAGGACAGGCCATGGAGAACTGGGAGCCTTGTTATGCTGATGGGCGGGATGTAAATTGCCAACAACCACTCGGGAGAAGTGTATGGTGTTTCCTGAAACATCTAAAAAACAAAGTAACAGAACCTAGGGCACTTCCACTTATCGTCCTATAGCTTAGGGAAATTAAAATCAAAAAGACACAGCCACCCCAAAGTTTGGAACGGCTCTGTTTACAAGAACCTCGTTTACAGTACAAGTTCAACATCGCAGAAAGTGAAAAATGGATAAAGAAGTTGTGGTATTTAATTACAAAGCAATATCACTCAGCAATGAAATCTGTGTCATCAGGCCCTTAGCAGCACAATGAGTGGATTCAGGTATGATGATTCTAACTGAAATAAGTCACACAGAAAAAGAAACATCATAAGATATCAGTAATACACGGAATGTAAACTTGGCTACACAGGAACTGAATTACAGAACAGAACAGGGTCTCAAATTTAGAAAACCAACTTATGCTTGCTTAAGGGGAAAGGTGAGTTGGGGTGCTGCATAAAACCAGAGATTGAAATGAGCACAGATAAAGTTCCTTAAGCCAAATATGGAATAGTCAAGAGCTACTCCTTGCTCAATTAAATGGACTCAACACCCCATATTAAACGCCTAAGAATGTACCTGACTAGTAAGTATCTTAAAACCTATGGATTGCTATGTCTCCAAAAGAGAATCAAGCATGTGTACAGGGGCATAAACGCAGCAGTGATAGGATTGGAGAGGTTCGGTGAGCAAATGAAGACCCTTTGAAGTCATATTGCATGGTACCCATTCCACGGGTTTCAACTACCCAGGTTTAAGGTATTCTTCCTTCAGCTAAAACATGCATGTGTAACCTAGAGTATGATCAACCATGTGATCGGGAGACGTGTTCAAATATGTCTCAGTTTTCGTACCCTAGTACTCGGGTGCAACATTCCAGACGCTTTACTAACACTCTCCCGACTTGGAGAGTCAGTCATTTAACCTCCTGTTTGGCCCAGTTTGCAATTTCTGCGGAAGATGAACAGGAATAGCGAGAACCAATGAGAGGCTAGCTGGAGGTGTCTGGACGGGCAAATTTAACTCTCATTTCCCACCAGGAAGAGGAATTAACCGAAGGCTCAGCATGCCGGGCCGGAACCAGATTAGGGCCTGAAGCCATCCTGCGGTGTTGCGGCCAGCTCAAAAGAAAGCGAGTTGAAGAAAGGAGCTCAGGGGCACTGTAATTCACAAACCTGCAGAGTTATAACTGACAGCTATCGTCCAAACATATACTGAAGTAAGGCTGCCAAGAGGACTTGAAAGCGGGGCAGAATTGCAGGAAACCGATTTCAGGAGGAAGACTGGAATTGCATTGAAAGCATAGGAAAAGACGCAGAACGTCCACAATGATGCACTTGGCCAAAAAGGGCGTATGCGTTTTTTCCTGAGTATATTCAGGAAAAAACGCATACGCCCTTTTTGGCCAACCAAGCAAACTTGCAAAGGAAATCTGCACTACAATGAAGTCTCACTTCCCCCCGGTCAAAAGGGCCATCTGAAAAAAGTGTAAAATCCAGAAAGGCAGGACAGGCCATGGAGAACTGGGAGCCTTGTTATGCTGATGGGCGGGATGTAAATTGCCAACAGACACTCGGGAGAAGTGTATGGTGTTTCCTGAAACATCTAAAAAACAAAGCAACAGAGCCTAGGGCACTGCCACTTATGGTCCTATAGCTTAGGGAAATTAAAATCAAAAAGACACAGCCACCCCAAAGTTTGGGACGCCTCTGTTTACAAGAACCTCGTTTACAGTACAAGTTCAACATCGCAGAAAGTGAAAAATGGATAAAGAAGTTGTGGTATTTACTTACAAAGCAATATCACTCAGCAATGAAATCTGTGTCATCAGGCCCTTAGCAGCACAATGAGTGGATTCAGGTATGATGATTCTAACTGAAGTAAGTCACACAGAAAAAGAAACATCATAAGGTATCAGTAATACACGGAATGTAAACTTGGCTACACAGGAACTGAATTACAGAACAGAACAGGGTCTCAAATTTAGAAAACCAACTTATGCTTGCTTCAGGAGAAAGGTGAGTTGGGGTGCTGCATAAAACCAGAGATTGAAATGAGCACAGATAAAGTTCCTTAAGCCAAATATGGAATAGACAAGAGCTACTCCTTGCTCAACGAAATGGACTCAACACCGCATATTAAACGCCTAAGAATGTACCTGACTAGTAAGTACCTTAAAACCTATAGATTGCTATGTCTCTGAAAGAGAATCAAGCATGTGTACAGGGGCATAAACGCAGCAGTGATAGGATTGGAGAGGTTCGGTGAGCAAATGAAGACCCTTTGAAGTCATATTGCATGGTGCCCATTCCAGGGGTTTCAACTACCCAGGTTTTAGGTATTCTTCCTTCAGCTAAAACATGCATGTGGAACCCAGAGTATGATCAACCATGTGATCGGGAGACGTGTTCAAATATGTCTCAGTTTTCCTCCCCTGGTACTCGGGAGCAACATTCCAGACGCTTTACTAACACTCTCCCTACTTGGAGAGTCATCGCCTTTAACCTCCTGTTTGGCACAGTTTGCAATTTCTGCGGAAGATGAACAGGAATATCGAGAACCAATGAGAGGCTTGCTGGAGGTGTCTGGACGGGCAAATTTAACTCTCATTTCCCACCAGGAAGAGGAAATAACCAAAGGCTCAGCGTGCCGTCCCGGAACCAGATTAGGGCCTGAAGCCATCCTGAGGTGTTGCGGCCAGCTCAAAAGAAAGCGAGTTGAAGAAAGGAGCTCAGGGGCACTGTAATTCACAAACCTGCAGAGTTATAAATGACAGCTATCGTCCAAAAATAGACTGAAGTAAGGCTGCCAAGAGGACTTGAAAGCGGGGCAGAATTGCAGGAAACCGATTTCAGGAGGTAGACTGGAATTGCATTGAAAGCATAGGAAAAGAGGCAGAACGTCCACAATGATGCACTTGGCCAAAAAGGGCGTATGCGTTTTTTCCTGAGTATATTCAGGAAAAAACGCATACGCCCTTTTTGGCCAACCAAGCAAGTTTGCAAAGGAAATCTGCACTACAATGAAGTCTCACTTCCCCCCGGTCAAAAGGGCCATCTGAAAAAAGTGTAAAATCCAGAAAGGCAGGACAGGCCATGGAGAACTGGGAGCCTTGTTATGCTGATGGGCGGGATGTAAATTGCCAACAGACACTCGGGAGAAGTGTATGGTGTTTCCTGAAACATCTAAAAAACAAAGCAACAGAGCCTAGGGCACTGCCACTTATGGTCCTATAGCTTAGGGAAATTAAAATCAAAAAGACACAGCCACCCCAAAGTTTGGGACGCCTCTGTTTACAAGAACCTCGTTTACAGTACAAGTTCAACATCGCAGAAAGTGAAAAATGGATAAAGAAGTTGTGGTATTTACTTACAAAGCAATATCACTCAGCAATGAAATCTGTGTCATCAGGCCCTTAGCAGCACAATGAGTGGATTCAGGTATGATGATTCTAACTGAAGTAAGTCACACAGAAAAAGAAACATCATAAGATATCAGTAATACACGGAATGTAAACTTGGCTACACAGGAACTGAATTACAGAACAGAACAGGGTCTCAAATTTAGAAAACCAACTTATGCTTGCTTCAGGAGAAAGGTGAGTTGGGGTGCTGCATAAAACCAGAGATTGAAATGAGCACAGATAAAGTTCCTTAAGCCAAATATGGAATAGACAAGAGCTACTCCTTGCTCAACGAAATGGACTCAACACCCCATATTAAACTCCTAAGAATGTACCTGACTAGTAAGTATCTTAAAACCTATGGATTGCTATGTCTCCAAAAGAGAATCAAGCATGTGTACAGGGGCATAAATGCAGCAGTGATAGGATTGGAGAGGTTCGGTGAGCAAATGAAGACCCTTTGAAGTCATATTGCATGGTACCCATTACACGGGTCTCAACTCTCCAGGTTTAAGGTATTCTTCCTTCAGCTAAAACATGCATGTGGAACCTAGAGTATGATCAACCATGTGATCGGGAGACGTGTTCAAATATGTCTCAGTTTTCATACCCTGGTACTCGGGTGCAATATTCCAGACGCTTTACTAACACTCTCCCGACTTGGAGAGTCAGTCCCTTTAACCTCCTGTTTGGCCCAGTTTGCAATTTCTGCAGAAGATGAACAGGAATAGCGAGAACCAATGAGAGGCTAGCTGGAGGTGTCTGGACGGGCAAATTTAACTCTCATTTCCCACCAGGAAGAGGAAATAACCAAAGGCTCAACGTGCCGTACCGGAACCAGATTAGGGCCTGAAGCCATCCTGCGGTGTTGCGGCCAGCTCAAAAGAAAGCGAGTTGAAGAAAGGAGCTCAGGGGCACTGTAATTCACAAACCTGCAGAGTTATAAATGACAGCTATCGTCCAAAAATAGACTGAAGTAAGGCTGCCAAGAGGACTTGAAAGCAGGGCAGAATTGCAGGAAACCGATTTCAGGAGGTAGACTGGAATTGCATTGAAAGCATAGGAAAAGAGGCAGAACGTCCACAATGATGCACTTGGCCAAAAAGGGCGTATGCGTTTTTTCCTGAATATATTCAGGAAAAAACGCATACGCCCTTTTTGACCAACCTAGCAAACTTCCAAAGGAAATCTGCACTACAATGAAGTCTCACTTCCCCCCGGTCAAAAGGGCCATCTGAAAAAAGTGTAAAATCCAGAAAGGCAGGACAGGCCATGGAGAACTGGGAGCCTTGTTATGCTGATGGGCGGGATGTAAATTGCCAACAACCACTCGGGAGAAGTGTATGGTGTTTCCTGAAACATCTATAAAACAAAGCAACAGAGCCTAGGGCACTTCCACTTATGGTCCTATAGCTTAGGGAAATTAAAATCAAAAAGACACAGCCACCCCAAAGTTTGGAACGGCTCTGTTTACAAGAACCTCGTTTACAGTACAAGTTCAACATCGCAGAAAGTGAAAAATGGATAAAGAAGTTGTGGTATTTACTTACAAAGCAATATCACACAGCAATGAAATCTGTGTCATCAGGCCCTTAGAAGCACAATGAGTGGATTCAGGTATGATGATTCTAACTGAAATAAGTCACACAGAAAAAGAAACATCATAAGATATCATTAATACATGGAATGTAAACTTGGTTACACAGGAACTGAATTACAGAACAGAACAGGGTCTCAAATTTAGAAAACCAACTTATTCTTGCTTAAGGGGAAAGGTGAGTTGGGGTGCTGCATAAAACCAGAGATTGAAATGAGCACAGATAAAGTTCCTTAAGCCAAATATGGAATAGACAAGAGCTACTCCTTGCTCAACGAAATGGACTCAACACCGCATATTAAACGCCTAAGAATGTACCTGACTAGTAAGTATCTTAAAACCTATGGATTGCTTTGTCTCCGAAAGAGAATCAAGCATGTATACAGGGGCATAAACGCAACAGTGATAGGATTGGGGAGGTTTGGTGAGCAAATGAAGAACCTTTGAAGTCATATTGCATGGTACCCATTACACGGGTCTCAACTCTCCAGGTTTAAGGTATTCTTCCTTCAGCTAAAACATGCATGTGGAACCCAAGTATGATCAACCATGTGAACGGGAGACGTGTTCAAATATGTCTCAGTTTTCCTCCCCTGGTACTCGGGTGCAACATTCCAGACGCTTTACTAACACTCTCCCCACTTGGTGAGTCAGTCCCTTTAACCTCCTGTTTGGCCCAGTTTGCAATTTCTGCGGAAGATGAACAGGAATAACGAGAACCAATGAGAGGCTAGCTGGAGGTGTCTGGACGGGCAAATTTAACTCTCATTTCCCACCAGGAAGAGGAAATAACCAAAGGCTCAGCGTGCCGTACCGGAACCAGATTAGGGCCTGAAGCCATCCTGCGGTGTTGCGGCCAGGTCACAAGAAAGCGAGTTGAAGAAAGGAGCTCAGGGGCACTGTAATTCACAAACCTGCAGAGTTATAAATGACAGCTATCGTCCAAAAATAGACTGAAGTAAGGCTGCCAAGAGGACTTGAAAGCGGGGCAGAATTGCAGGAAACCGATTTCAGGAGGTAGACTGGAATTGCATTGAAAGCATAGGAAAAGAGGCAGAACGTCCACAATGATGCACTTGGCCAAAAAGGGCGTATGCGTTTTTTCCTGAATATATTCAGGAAAAAACGCATACGCCCTTTTTGGCCAACCAAGCAAGCTTGCAAAGCAAATCTGCACTACAATGAAGTTTCACTTCCCCCCGGTCAAAAGGGCCATCTGAAAAAAGTGTAAAATCCAGAAAGGCAACAGGCCATTGAGAACTGGGAGCCTTGTTATGCTGATGGGCGGGATGTAAATTGCCAACAACCACTTGGGAGAAGTGTATGGTGTTTCCTGAAACATCTTAAAAACAAAGCAACAGAGCCTAGGGCACTTCCACTTATGGTCCTATAACTTAGGGAAATTAAAATCAAAAAGACACAGCCACCCCAAAGTTTGGAACAGCTCTGTTTACAAGAACCTCGTTTACAGAACAAGTTCAACATCGCAGAAAGTGAAAAATGGATAAAGAAGTTGTGGTATTCACTTACAAAGCAATATCACTCAGCAATGAAATCTATGTCATCAGGCCCTTAGCAGCACAATGAGTGGATTCAGGTATGATGATTCTAACTGAAATAAGTCACACAGAAAAAGAAACATCATAAGATATCAGTAATACACGGAATGGAAACTTGGCTACACAGGAACTGAATTACAGAACAGAACAGGGTCTCAAATTTAGAAAACCAACTTATGCTTGCTTAAGGGTAAAGGTGAGTTGGGGTGCTGCATAAAACCAGAGATTGAAATGAGCACAGATAAAGTTCCTTAAGCCAAATATGGAATAGACAAGAGCTACTCCTTGCTCAACGAAATGGACTCAACACCGCATATTAAACGCCTAAGAATGTACCTGACTAGTAAGTATCTTAAAACCTATGGATTGCTATGTCTCCAAAAGAGAATCAAGCATGTGTACAGGGGCATAAACGCAGCAGTGATAGGATTGGAGAGGTTCGGTGAGCAAATGAAGACCCTTTGAAGTCATATTGCATGGTACCCATTCCACGGGTTTCAACTACCCAGGTTTAAGGTATTCTTCCTTCAGCTAAAACATGCATGGGGAACCTAGAGTTTGATCAACCATTTGATCGGGAGACGTGTTCAAATATGTCTCAGTTTTCCTCCCCTGGTACTCAGGTGCAACATTCCAGACGCTTTACTAACACCCTCCCGACTTGGAGAGTCAGTCCCTTTAACCTCCTGTTTGGCCCAGTTTGCAATTTCTGCGGAAGATGAACAGGAATAGCGAGAACCAATGAGAGACAAGCTGGAGGTGTCTGAACGGGCAAATTTAACACTCATTTCCCACCAGGAAGAGGAATTAACCAAAGGCTCAGCGTGCCGTGCCGGAACCAGATTAGGGCCTGAAGCCATCCTGCGGTGTTGCGGCCAGCTCACAAGAAAGCGAGTTGAAGAAAGGAGCTCAGGGGCACTGTAATTCACAAACCTGCAGAGTTATAAATGACAGCTATCGTCCAAAAATATACTGAAGTAAGGCTGCCAAGAGGACTTGAAAGTGGGGCAGAATTGCAGGAAACCGATTTCAGGAGATAGACTGGAATTGCATTGAAAGCATAGGAAAAGAGGCAGAACGTCCACAATGATGCACTTGGCCAAAAAGGGCGTATGCGTTTTTTTCTGAATATATTCAGGAAAAAACGCATACGCCCTTTTTGGCCAACCAAGCAAACTTGCAAAGGAAATCTGCACTACAATGAAGTCTCACTTCTCCCCGGTCAAAAGGGCCATCTGAAAAAAGTGTAAAATCCAGAAAGGCAGGACAGGCCATGGAGAACTGGGAGCCTTGTTATGCTGAAGGGCGGGATGTAAATTGCCAACAGACACTCAGGAGAAGTGTATGGTGTTTCCTGAAACATCTAAAAAACAAAGCAACAGAGCCTAGGGCACTTCCACTTATGGTCCTATAGCTTAGGGAAATTAAAATCAAAAAGACACAGCCACCCCAAAGTTTGGGACACCTCCGTTTACAAGAACCTCGTTTACAGTACAAGTTCAATATCACAGAAAGTGAAAAATGGATAAAGAACTTGTGGTACTTACGTACAATGCAGTATCACTCAGCAATGAAATCTATGTCATCAGGCCCGTAGCAGCATAATGAGTGGATTCAGGTATGATGATTCTCACTGAAATAAGTCACACAGAAAAAGAAACATCATAAGATATCACTAATACACGGAATGTAAACTTGGCTACAAAGGAACTGCATTCCAAAACAGAACAGGGTCTCAAATTTAGAAAACCAACTTATGTTTGCTTAAGGGGAAAGGTGAGTTCGGGTGCTGCATAAAACCAGAGATTGAAATGAGCACAGATAAAGTTCCTTAAGCCAAAAATGGAATAGACAAGAGCTACTCCTTGCTCAATGAAATGGACTCAAAACCCCATATTAAACGCCTAAGAATGTACCTGACTAGTAAGTATCTTAAAACCTATGGATTGCTATGTCTCCAAAAGAGAATCAAGCGTGTGTACAGGGGCATAAACGCAGCAGTGATAGGATTGGAGAGGTTCGGTGAGCAAATGAAGACCCTTTGAAGTCATATTGCATGGTACCCATTACACGGGTCTCAACTCTCCAGATTTAAGGTATTCTTCCTTCAGCTAAAACATGCATGTGGAACCCAGAGTATGATCAACCATGTGAACGGGAGACGTGTTCAAATATGTCTCAGTTTTCCTCCCCTGGTACTCGGGTGCAACATTCCAGACGCTTTACTAACACTCTCCCCACTTGGAGAGTCAGTCCCTTTAACCTCCTGTTTGGCCCAGTTTGCAATTTCTGCAGAAGATGAACAGGAATAGCGAGAACCAATGAGAGGCTAGCTGGAGGTGTCTGGACGGGCAAATTTAACTCTCATTTCCCACCAGGAAGAGGAATTAACCAAAGGCTCAGCATGCCATGCCGGAAACAGATTAGGGCCTGAAGACATCCTGCGGTGTTGCGGCCAGGTCACAAGAAAGCGAGTTGAAGAAAGGAGCTCAGGGGCACTGTAATTCACAAACCTGCAGAGTTATAAATGACAGCTATCGTCCAAAAATATACTGAAGTAAGGCTGCCAAGAGGACTTGAAAGCGGGGCAGAATTGCAGGAAACCGATTTCAGGAGGTAGACTGGAATTGCATTGAAAGCATAGGAAAAGAGGCAGAACGTCCACAATGATGCACTTGGCCAAAAAGGGCGTATGCGTTTTTTCCTGAATATATTCAGGAAAAAACGCATACGCCCTTTTTGGCCAACCAAGCAAGCTTGCAAAGGAAATCTGCACTACAATGAAGTCTCACTTCCCCCCGGTCAAAAAGGCCATCTGAAAAATGTGTAAAATCCAGAAAGGCAGGACAGGCCATGGAGAACTGGGAGCCTTGTTATGCTGATGGGCGGGATGTAAATTGCCAACAACCACTTGGGAGAAGTGTATGGTGTTTCCTGAAACATCTAAAAAACAAAGCAACAGAACCTAGGGCACTTCCACTTATGGTGCTATAGCTTAGGGAAATTAAAATCAAAAAGACACAGCCACCCCAAAGTTTGGAACGGCTCTGTTTACAAGAACCTCCTTTACAGTACAAGTTCAACATCGCAGAAAGTGAAAAATGGATAAAGAAGTTGTGGTATTTACTTACAAAGCAATATCACTCAGCAATGAAATCTGTGTAACAAGGCCCTTAGCAGCACAATGAGTGGATTCAGGTATGATGATTCTAACTGAAATAAGTCACACAGAAAAAGAAACATCATAAGATATCAGTAATACACGGAATGTAAACTTGGCTACAGAGGAACTGAATTACAGAACAGAACAGGGTCTCAAATTTAGAAAACCAACTTATGCTTCCTTAAGGGTAAAGGTGAGTTGGGGTGCTGCATAAAACCAGAGATTGAAATGAGCACAGATAAAGTTCCTTAAGTCAAATATGGAATAGACAAGAGCTACTCCTTGCTCAACGAAATGGACTCAACACCGCATATTAAACGCCTAAGAATGTACCTGACTAGTAAGTATCTTAAAACCTATGGATTGCTATGTCTCTGAAAGAGAATCAAGCATGTGTACAGGGGCATAAACGCAGCAGTGATAGGATTGGAGAGGTTCGGTGAGCAAATGAAGACCCTTTGAAGTCATATTGCATGGTACCCATTCCACGGGTCTCAACTCTCCAGGTTTAAGGTATTCTTCCTTCAGCTAAAACATGCATGTGGAACCCAAGTATGATCAACCATGTGAACGGGAGACGTGTTCAAATATGTCTCAGTTTTCCTCCCCTGGTACTCGGGTGCAACATTCCAGACGCTTTACTAACACTCTCCCCACTTGGAGAGTCAGCGCCTTTAACCTCGTGTTTGGCCCAATTTGCAATTTCTGCGGAAGATGAACAGGAATAGCGAGAACCAATGAGAGGCTAGCTGGAGGTGTCTGGACGGGCAAATTTAACTCTCATTTCCCACCAGGAAGAGGAAATAACCAAAGGCTCAGCATGCTGTACCGGAACCAGATTAGGGCCTGAAGCCATCCTGCGGTGTTGCGGCAGCTCAAAAGAAAGCGAGTTGAAGAAAGGAGATCAGGGGCACTGTAATTCACAAACCTGCAGAGTTATAAATGACAGCTATCGTCCAAAAATAGACTGAAGTAAGGCTGCCAAGAGGACTTGAAAGCGGGGCAGAATTGCAGGAAACCGATTTCAGGAGGTAGACTGGAATTGCATTGAAAGCATAGGAAAAGAGGCAGAACGTCCACAATGATGCACTTGGCCAAAAAGGGCGTATGCGTTTTTTCCTGAATATATTCAGGAAAAAACGCATACGCCCTTTTTGGCCAACCAAGCAAGCTTGCAAAGGAAATCTGCACTACAATGAAGTCTCACTTCCCCCTGGTCAAAAGGGCCATCTGAAAAAAGTGTTAAATCCAGAAAGGCAGGACAGGCCATGGAGAACTGGGAGCCTTGTTATGCTGATGGTCGGGATGTAAATTGCCAACAGCCACTCCGGAGAAGTGTATGGTGTTTCCTGAAACATCTAAAAAACAAAGCAACAGAGCCTAGGGCACTTCCACTTATGGTCCTATAGCTTAGGGAAATTAAAATCAAAAAGACACAGCCACCTCAAAGTTTGGGACGCCTCTGTTTACAAGAACCTCGTTTACCATACAAATTCAATATCACAGAAAGTGAAAAATGGATAAAGAACTTGTAGTACTTACGTACAATGCAGTATCACTCAGCAATGAAATCTGTGTCATCAGGCCCTTAGCAGCACAATGAGTGGATTCAGGTACGATGATTCTAACTGAAATAAGTCACACAGAAAAAGAAACATCATAAGATATCACTAATACACGGAATGTAAACTTGGCTACACAGGAACTGAATTACAAAACAGAACAGGGTCTCAAATTTAGAAAACCAACTTATGCTTGCTTAAGGGGAAAGGTGAGTTGGGGTGCTGCATAAAACCAGAGATTGAAATGAGCACAGATAAAGTTCCTTAAGCCAAATATGGAATAGACAAGAGCTACTCCTTGCTCAACGAAATGGACTCAACACCCCATTTTAAACGCCTAAGAATGTACCTGAGTAGTAAGTATCTTAAAACCTATGGATTGCTATGTCTCCAAAAGAGAATCAAGCGTGTGTAAAGGGGCATAAACGCAGCAGTGATAGGATTGGAGAGGTTCGGTGAGCAAATGAAGACCCTTTGAAGTCATATTTCATGGTACCCATTACACGGGTCTCAACTCTCCAGGTTTAAGGTATTCTTCCTTCAGCTAAAACATGCATGTGGAACCCAGATTATGATCAACCGTGTGAACGGGAGCCGTGTTCATATATGTCTCAGTTTTCCTCCCCTGGTACTCGGGGGCAACATTCCAGATGCTTTACTAACACTCTCCCTACTTGGAGAGTCAGTGCCTTTAACCTCCTGTTTGGCCCAGTTTGCAATTTCTGCGGAAGATGAACAGAAACAGCGAGAACCAATGAGAGACTACCTGTAGGTGTCTGAGCGGGCAAATTTAACTCTCATTTCCCACCAGGAAGAGGAATTAATCAAAGGCTCAGCGTGCCTTGCCGGAACCACATTAGGGCCTGAAGACATCCTGCGGTGTTGCGGCCAGCTCACAAGAAAGCGAGTTGAAGAAAGGAGCTCAGGGGCACTGTAATTCACAAACCTGCAGAGTTATAAATGACAGCTATCGTCCAAAAATAGACTGAAGTAAGGCTGCCAAGAGGACTTGAAAGCGGGGCAGAATTGCAGGAAACCGATTTCAGGAGGTAGACTGGAATTGCATTGAAAGCATAGGAAAAGAGGCAGAACGTCCACAATGATGCACTTGGCCAAAAAGGGCGTATGCGTTTTTTCCTGAATATATTCAGGAAAAAACGCATACGCCCTTTTTGGCCAACCAAGCAAGCTTGCAAAGGAAATCTGCACTACAATGAAGTCTCACTTCCCCCGGGTCAAAAGGGCCAACTGATAAAATTGTAAAATCCAGAAATGCAGGACAGGCCATGGAGAACTGGGAGCCTTGTTATGCTGATGGGCGGGATGTAATTTGCCAACAGACACTCGGGAGAAGTGTATGGTGTTTCCTGAAACATCTAAAAAACAAAGCAACAGAGCCTAGGGCACTTCCACTTATGGTCCTATAGCTTAGGGAAATTAAAATCAAAAAGACACAGCCACCCCAAAGTTTGGGACGCCTCTGTTTACAAGAACCTCGTTTACCGTACAAGTTCAATATCACAGAAAGTGAAAAATGGATAAAGGACTTGTGGTACTTACGTACAATGCAGTATCACTCAGCAATGAAATCTATGTCATCAGGCCCGTAGCAGCATAATGAGTGGATTCAGGTACGATGATTCTAACTGAAATAAGTCACACAAAAAAAGAAACATCAAAAGATATCACTAATGCACGGAATGTAAACTTGGCTACACTGGAACTGAATTCCAAAACAGAACAGGGTCTCAAATTTAGAAAACCAACTTATGCTTGCTTAAGGGGAAAGGTCAGTTGGGGTGCTGCATAAAACCAGAGATTGAAATGAGCACAGATAAAGTTCCTTAAGCCAAATATGGAACAGACAAGAGCTACTCCTTGCTCAACGAAATGGACTCAACACCCCATATTAAACGCCTAAGAATGTACCTGACTAGTAAGTATCTTAAAACCTAGGGATTGCTATGTCTCCAAAAGAGAATCAAGCGTGTGTACTGGGGAATAAATGCAGCAGTGATAGGATTGGAGAGGTTCGGTGAGCAAATGAAGATCCTTTGAAGTCATATTGCATGGTACACATTCCACGGGTCTCAACTCTCCAGGTTTAAGGTATTCTTCCTTCAGCTAAAACATGCATGTGGAACCCAGAGTATGATCAACCGTGTGATCGGGAGACGTGTTCAAATATGTCTCAGTTTTCATACCCTGGTACTCGGGTGCAACATTCCAGACGCTTTACTAACACTCTCCCGACTTGGAGAGTCAGTGCCTTTAACCTCCTGTTTGGCCCAGTTTGCAAATTCTGCGGAAGATGAACAGGAATAGGGAGAACCAATGAGAGACTAGCTGGAGGTGTCTGAACGGGCAAATTTAACTCTCATTTCCCACTAGGAAGGGGAATTAACCAAAGGCTCAGCGTGCCGTGCCGGAAACAGATTAGGGCCTGAAGCCATCCTGCGGTGTTGCGGCCAGCTCACAAGAAAGTGAGTTGAAGAAAGGAGCTCAGGGGCTCTGTAATTCACAAACCTGCAGAGTTATAAATGACAGCTATCGTCCAAAAATATACTGAAGTAAGGCTGCCAAGAGGACTTGAAAGCGGGGCAGAATTGCAGGAAACCGATTTCAGGAGGTAGACTGGAATTGCATTGAAAGCATAGGAAAAGAGGCAGAACGTCCACAATGATGCACTTGGCCAAAAAGGGTGTATGCGTTTTTTCCTGAATATATTCAGGAAAAAACGCATACGCCCTTTTTGGCCAACCAAGCAAGCTTGCAAAGGAAATCTGCACTACAATGAAGTCTCACTTCCCCCCAGTCAAAAGGGCCATCTGAAAAAAGTGTAAAATCCAGAAAGGCAGGAGAGGCCATGGAGCACTGGGAGCCTTGTTATGCTGATGGGCGGGATGTAAATTGCCAACAGACACTCCGGAGAAGTGTATGGTGTTTCCTGAAACATCTAAAAAACAAAGCAACAGAGCCTAGGGCACTTCCACTTATGGTCCTATAGCTTAGGGAAATTAAAATCAAAAAGACACAGCCACCTCAAAGTTTGGGACGCCTCTGTTTACAAGAACCTCGTTTACCGTACAAATTCAATATCACAGAAAGTGAAAAATGGATAAAGAACTTGTGGTACTTACGTACAATGCAGTATCACTCAGCAATGAAATCTGTGTCATCAGGCCCGTAGCAGCACAATGAGTGGATTCAGGTACGATGATTCTAACTGAAATAAGTCACACAGAAAAAGAAACATCATAAGATATCACTAATACACGGAATGTAAACTTGGCTACACAGGAACTGCATTCCAAAACAGAACAGGGTCTCAAATTTAGAAAACCAACTTATGCTTGCTTAAGGGTAAAGGTGAGTTGGGGTGCTGCATAAAACCAGAGATTGAAATGAGCACAGATAAAGTTCCTTAAGCCAAATATGGAATAGACAAGAGCTACTCCTTGCTCAACGAAATGGACTCAACACCCCATATTAAACGCCTAAGAATGTACCTGACTAGTAAGTATCTTAAAACCTATGGATTGCTATGTCTCCAAAAGAGAATCAAGCGTGTGTAAAGGGGCATAAATGCAGCACTGATATAATTGGAGAGGTTCGGTGAGCAAATGAAGACCCTTTGAAGTCATATTGCATGGTACCCATTACACGGGTCTCAACTCTCCAGGTTTAAGGTATTCTTCCTTCAGCTAAAACATGCATGTGGAACCCAGAGTATGATCAACCGTGTGAACGGGAGCCGTGTTCAAATATGTCTCAGTTTTCCTCCCCTGGTACTCGGGTGCAACATTCCAGATGCTTTACTAACACTCTCCCTACTTGGAGAGTCAGTGCCTTTAACCTCCTGTTTGCCCCAGTTTGCAATTTCTGCGGAAGATGAACAGGAATAGCGAGAACCAATGAGAGACTACCTGGAGGTGTCTGAACGGGCAAATTTAACTCTCATTTCCCACCAGGAAGAGGAATTAACCAAAGGCTCAGCGTTCCATGCCAGAACCACATTAGGGCCTGAAGACATCCTGCGGTGTTGCGGCCAGCTCACAAGAAAGCGAGTTGAAGAAAGGAGCTCAGGGGCACTGTAATTCACAAACCTGCAGAGTTATAAATGACAGCTATCGTCCAAAAATATACTGAACTAAGGCTGCCAAGAGGACTTGAAAGCAGGGCAGAAATGCAGGAAACCAATTTCAGGAGGTAGACAGGAATTGCATTTCAAGCATAGGAAAAGAGGCAGAACGTCCACAGTGATGCACTTGGCCAAAAAGGGCGTATGCGTTTTTTCCTGAATATATTCAGGAAAAAACGCATACGCCCTTTTTGGCCAACCAAGCAAGCTTGCAAAGGAAATCTGCACTACAATGAAGTCTCACTTCCCCCCGGTCAAAAGGGCCATCTGAAAAAAGTGTAAAATCCAGAAAGGCAGGACAGGCCATGGAGAACTGGGAGCCTTGTTATGCTGATGGGCGGGATGTAAATTGCCAACAACCACTCGGGAGAAGTGTATGGTGTTTCCTGAAACATCTAAAAAACAAAGCAACAGAGCCTAGGGCACTGCCACTTATGGTCCTATAGCTTAGGGAAATTAAAATCAAAAAGACACAACCACCCCAAAGTTTGGGACGCCTCTGTTTACAAGATCCTCGTTTACCGTACAAGTTCAATATCACAGAAAGTGAAAAATGGATAAAGAAGTTGTGGTACTCATGTACAATGCAATATCACTCAACAATGAAATCTATGTCACCAGGCCCGTAGCAGCATAATGAGTGGATTCGGGTATGGTGATTCTAACTGAAATAAGTCACACAGAAAAAGAAACATCAAAAAATATCACTAATACATGGAATTTAAACTTGGCTACAGAGGAACTGAATTACAAAACAGAACAGGGTCTCAAATTTAGAAAACCACCTTATGCTTGCTTAAGTGGAAAGATGAGTTGGGGTGCTGCATAAAACCAGAGATTGAAATGAGCACAGATAAAGTTCCTTAAGCCAAATATGGAATAGACAAGAGCTACTCCTTGCTCAACGAAATGGACTCAACACCCCATATTAAACGCCTTAGAATGTACCTGACTAGTAAGTATCTTAAAACCTATGGATTGCTATGTCTCCAAAAGAGAATTAAGCGTGTGTACAAGGGTCATAAACGCAGCAGTGATAGGATTGGAGAGATTCGGTGAGCAAATGAAGACCCTTTGAAGTCATATTGCATGGTACCCATTCCACTGGTCTCAACTCTCCAGGTTTAAGGTATTCTTCCTTCAGCTAAAACATGCATGTGGAACCCAGAGTATGATCAACCATGTGATCGGGAGACGTGTTCAAATATGTCTCAGTTTTCGTCCCCTGGTACTTCGGTGCAACATTCCAGACGCTTTACTAACACTCTCCCCACTTGGAGAGTGAGTGCCTTTAACCTCCTGTTTGGCCCAGTTTGCAATTTCTGCGGAAGATGTAAAGGAATAGGGAGAACCAATGAGAGACAAGCGCGAGGTGTCTGGACGGGCAAATTTAACTCTAATTTCCCACCAGGATGAGGAATTAACCAAAGGCTCAGCATGCCGGGCCAGAACCAGATTAGGGCCTGAAGCCATCCTGCGGTGTTGCGGCCAGGTCACAAGAAAGCGAGTTGAAGAAAGGAGCTCAGGGGCACTGTAATTCACAAACCTGCAGAGTTATAAATGACAGCTATCGTCCAAAAATAGACTGAAGTAAGGCTGCCAAGAGGACTTGAAAGCGGGGCAGAATTGCAGGAAACCGATTTCAGGAGGTAGACTGGAATTGCATTGAAAGCGTAGGAAAAGAGGCAGAACGTCCACAATGATGCACTTGGCCAAAAGGGCGTATGCGTTTTTTCCTGACTATATTCAGGAAAAAACGCATACGCCCTTTTTGGCCAACCAAGCAAGCTTGCAAAGGAAATCTGCACTACAATGAAGTCTCACTTCCCCCCGGTCAAAAGGGCCATCAGAATAAAGTGTAAAATCCAGAAAGGCAGGACAGACCATGGAGAACTGGGAGCCTTGTTATGCTGATGGGCGGGATGTAAATTGCCAACAGACACTTGGGACAAGTGTATGGTGTTTCCTGAAACATCTAAAAAACAAAGCAACAGAGCCTAGGGCACTTCCACTTATGGTCCTATAGCTTAGGGAAATTAAAATCAAAAAGACACAGCCACCCCAAAGTTTGGGACGCCTCTGTTTACAAGAACCTCGTTTACCGTACAAATTCAATATCACAGAAAGTGAAAAATGGATAAAGAACTTGTGGTACTTACGTACAATGCAGTATCACTCAGCAATGAAATCTGTGTCATCAGGCCCGTAGCAGCACAATGAGTGGATTCAGGTACGATGATTCTAACTGAAATAAGTCACACAGAAAAAGAAACATCATAAGATATCACTAATACACGGAATGTAAACTTGGCTACACAGGAACTGCATTCCAAAACAGAACAGGGTCTCAAATTTAGAAAACCAACTTATGCTTGCTTAAGGGTAAAGGTGAGTTGGGGTGCTGCATAAAACCAGAGATTGAAATGAGCACAGATAAAGTTCCTTAAGCCAAATATGGAATAGACAAGAGCTACTCCTTGCTCAACGAAATGGACTCAACACCCCATATTAAACGCCTAAGAATGTACCTGACTAGTAAGTATCTTAAAACCTATGGATTGCTATGTCTCCAAAAGAGAATCAAGCGTGTGTAAAGGGGCATAAACGCAGCACTGATAGGATTGGAGAGGTTCGGTGAGCAAATGAAGACCCTTTGAAGTCATATTGCATGGTACCCATTACACGGGTCTCAATTCTCCAGGTTTAAGGTATTCTTCCTTCAGCTAAAACATGCATGTGGAACCCAGAGTATGATCAACCGTGTGAACGGGAGCCGTGTTCAAATATGTCTCAGTTTTCCTCCCCTGGTACTCGGGTGCAACATTCCAGATGCTTTACTAACACTCTCCCTACTTGGAGAGTCAGTGCCTTTAACCTCCTGTTTGCCCCAGTTTGCAATTTCTGCGGAAGATGAACAGGAATAGCGAGAACCAATGAGAGACTACCTGGAGGTGTCTGAACGGGCAAATTTAACTCTCATTTCCCACCAGGAAGAGGAATTAACCAAAGGCTCAGCGTGCCATGCCAGAACCACATTAGGGCCTGAAGACATCCTGCGGTGTTGCGGCCAGCTCACAAGAAAGCGAGTTGAAGAAAGGAGCTCAGGGGCACTGTAATTCACAAACCTGCAGAGTTATAAATGACAGCTATCGTCCAAAAATATACTGAACTAAGGCTGCCAAGAGGACTTGAAAGCAGGGCAGAAATGCAGGAAACCAATTTCAGGAGGTAGACAGGAATTGCATTTCAAGCATAGGAAAAGAGGCAGAACGTCCACAGTGATGCACTTGGCCAAAAAGGGCGTATGCGTTTTTTCCTGAATATATTCAGGAAAAAACGCATACGCCCTTTTTGGCCAACCAAGCAAGCTTGCAAAGGAAATCTGCACTACAATGAAGTCTCACTTCCCCCCGGTCAAAAGGGCCATCTGAAAAAAGTGTAAAATCCAGAAAGGCAGGACAGGCCATGGAGAACTGGGAGCCTTGTTATGCTGATGGGCGGGATGTAAATTGCCAACAACCACTCGGGAGAAGTGTATGGTGTTTCCTGAAACATCTAAAAAACAAAGCAACAGAGCCTAGGGCACTGCCACTTATGGTCCTATAGCTTAGGGAAATTAAAATCAAAAAGACACAACCACCCCAAAGTTTGGGACGCCTCTCTTTACAAGAACCTCGTTTACCGTACAAGTTCAATATCACAGAAAGTGAAAAATGGATAAAGAAGTTGTGGTACTTACGTACAATGCAGTATCACTCAGCAATGAAATCTGTGTCATCAGGCCCGTAGCAGCACAATGAGTGGATTCAGGTACGATGATTCTAACTGAAATAAGTCACACAGGAAAAGAAACATCATAAGATATCACTAATACACGGAATGTAAACTTGGCTACACAGGAACTGCATTCCAAAACAGAACAGGGTCTCAAATTTAGAAAACCAACTTATGCTTGCTTAAGGGTAAAGGTGAGTTGGGGTGCTGCATAAAACCAGAGATTGAAATGAGCACAGATAAAGTTCCTTAAGCCAAATATGGAATAGACAAGAGCTACTCCTTGCTCAACGAAATGGACTCAACACCCCATATTAAACGCCTAAGAATGTACCTGACTAGTAAGTATCTTAAAACCTATGGATTGCTATGTCTCCAAAAGAGAATCAAGCGTTTGTAAAGGGGCATAAACGCAGCACTGATAGGATTGGAGAGGTTTGGTGTGCAAATGAAGACCCTTTGAAGTCATATTGCATGGTACCCATTACACGGGTCTCAACTCTCCAGGTTTAAGGTATTCTTCCTTCAGCTAAAACATGCATGTGGAACCCAGAGTATGATCAACCGTGTGAACGGGAGCCGTGTTCAAATATGTCTCAGTTTTCCTCCCCTGGTACTAGGGTGCAACATTCCAGATGCTTTACTAACACTCTCCCTACTTGGAGAGTCAGTGCCTTTAACCTCCTGTTCGCCCCAGTTTGCAATTTCTGCGGAAGATGAACAGGAATAGCGAGAACCAATGAGAGACTACCTGGAGGTGTCTGAACGGGCAAATTTAACTCTAATTTCCCACCAGGATGAGGAATTAACCAAAGGCTCAGCGTGCCGTGCCGGAACCAGTTTAGGGCCTGAAGCCATCCTGCGGTGTTGCGGCCAGGTCACAGGAAAGCGAGTTGAAGAAAGGAGCTCAGGGGCACTGTAATTCACAAACCTGCAGAGTTATAAATGACAGCTATCGTCCAAAAATAGACTGAAGTAAGGCTGCCAAGAGGACTTGAAAGCGGGGCAGAATTGCAGGAAACCGATTTCAGGAGGTAGACTGGAATTGCATTGAAAGCGTAGGAAAAGAGGCAGAACGTCCACAATGATGCACTTGGCCAAAAGGGCGTATGCGTTTTTTCCTGAATATATTCAGGAAAAAACGCATACGCCCTTTTTGGCCAACCAAGCAAGCTTGCAAAGGAAATCTGCACTACAATGAAGTTTCACTTCCCCCCGGTCAAAAGGGCCATCAGAATAAAGTGTAAAATCCAGAAAGGCAGGACAGGCCATGGAGAACTGGGAGCCTTGTTATGCTGATGGGCGGGATGTAAATTGCCAACAGACACTTGGGACAAGTGTATGGTGTTTCCTGAAACATCTAAAAAACAAAGCAACAGAGCCTAGGGCACTTCCACTTATGGTCCTATAGCTTAGGGAAATTAATATCAAAAAGACACAGCCACCCCAAAGTTTGGGACGCCTCTGTTTACAAGAACCTCGTTTACCGTACAAGTTCAATATCACAGAAAGTGAAAAATGGATAAAGAACTAGTGGTACTTACGTACAATGCAGTATCACTCAGCAATGAAATCTATGTCATCAGGCCCGTAGCAGCATAATGAGTGGATTCAAGTACGATGATTCTAACTGAAATAAGTCACACAGAAAAAGAAACATCAAAAGATATCACTAATACACGGAATGTAAGCTTGGCTACACTGGAACTGCATTCCAAAACAGAACAGGGTCTCAAATTTAGAAAACCAACTTATGCTTGCTTAAGGGTAAAGGTGAGTTGGGGTGCTGCATAAAACCAGAGATTGAAATGAGCACAGATAAAGTTCCTTAAGCCAAATATGGAACAGACAAGAGCTACTCCTTGCTCAATGAAATGGACTCAACACCCCATATTAAACGCCTAAGAATGTACCTGACTAGTAAGTATCTTAAAACCTAGGGATTGCTATGTCTCCAAAAGAGAATCAAGCGTGTGTACTGGGGCATAAATGCAGCAGTGATAGGATTGGAGAGGTTCGGTGAGCAAATGAAGACCCTTTGAAGTCATATTGCATGGTACCCATTCCACGGGTCTCAACTCTCCAGGTTTAAGGTATTCTTCCTTCAGCTAAAACATGCATGTGGAACCCAGAGTATGATCAACCGTGTGATCGGGAGACGTGTTCAAATATGTCTCAGTTTTCATACCCTGGTACTCGGGTGCAACATTCCAGACGCTTTACTAACACTCTCCCGACTTGGACAGTCAGTGCCTTTAACCTCCTGTTTGGCCCAGTTTGCAATTTCTGTGGAAGATGAACAGGAATAGGGAGAACCAATGAGAGACTAGCTGGAGGTGTCTGAACGGGCAAATTTAACTCTCATTTCCCACTAGGAAGAGGAATTAACCAAAGGCTCAGCGTGCCGTGCCGGAAACAGATTAGGGCCTGAAACCATCCTGAGGTGTTGCGGCCAGCTCACAAGAAAGTGAGTTGAAGAAAGGAGCTCAGTGGCTCTGTAATTCACAAACCTGCAGAGTTATAAATGACAGCTATCGTCCAAAATTAGACTGAAGTAAGGCTGCCAAGAGGACTTGAAAGCGGGGCAGAATTGCAGGAAACCGATTTCAGGAGGTAGACTGGAATTGCATTGAAAGTGTAGGAAAAGAGGCAGAACGTCCACAATGATGCACTTTGCCAAAAGGGCGTATCCGTTTTTTCCTGAATATATTCAGGAAAAAACGCATACGCCCTTTTTGGCCAACTAAGTAAGCTTGCAAAGGAAATCTGCACTACAATGAAGTCTCACTTCCCCCCGGTCAAAAGGGCCATCAGAATAAAGTGTAAAATCCAGAAAGGCAGGACAGGCCATGGAGAACTGGGAGCCTTGTTATGCTGATGGGCGGGATGTAAATTGCCAACAGACACTCGGGACAAGTGTATGGTGTTTCCTGAAACATCTAAAAAACAAAGCAACAGAGCCTAGGGTACTTCCACTTATGGTCCTATAGCTTAGGGAAATTAATATCAAAAAGACACAGCAACCCCAAAATTTGGGATGGCTGTTTTTACAGGAATCTCTTCTACGGCACAAGTTAAATATCCCAGAGAGCAAATAATGGATAAAGAAGTTGCGGTACTTATGTACAACAGAATACCACTCAGCAATGAAATCTATGTCACCAGGCCCGTACCCGCATAATGAGTGGATTGAGGCACGATGATTCTAAGTGAAATAAGTCACACAGAAAAAGAAACATCATAAGGTATCACTAATACACGGAATGTGAACTTGGCTACACATGAACTGAATTACAAAACAGAACAGGGTCTCAAGTTTGGAAAATCAACTTATGCCTGCTTAAGGGGGAAGGTGAGTTGGGGTGCTGCATAAAGCAGAGTTTGAAATTAGCACAGATACCGTTCCATAAGCCAAATATGTTATAGACAAGAGCTACCCCTTGCTCAACGAAATGGATTCAACAATGAGGTATCACCTCTCACCTGGTAGAGTAGGCATCATTGAAAATCTACAAAGAAAAAATGCTGGAAAGGGTGTGGAGAAAAGGAACCCTCTCCCACTATTGTTGGGAATATAAATTGATACAGTCATTATGGAGAACAATATGGAATTTCTTAAGAAACTAACAATAGAATTACCATATGATACAGCAATCCCAGTACTGGACATATACCCAGACAAAACCATAAATCAAAAAGAGTCATTCACCGCAATGTTCATTGCATCACTATTTACAATATCGAGGTAATGGAAGCAACCTAAATGCCCACAGACAGACGAATGCATAAAGCTGTGGTACATATATAAAATGGAATATTACTAAGCCATGAAAAGGAATGAAATTGGGTCATTTGTAGAGACGTCGATGGATCTAGAGACTGTCATACAGAGTGAAGTAAGTCAGAAAGAGAAAAACAAATCTTGTATATTCATGCATATATGTGGAACCTAGAAAAACTGTACAGATTAACCATTTTGCAAGGCATAAATAGAGCAACAGATGTAGACAACAAACGTATGGACAACAAGGGGGGAAAGCTGTTGGGGGGTGGTGGTGGGAGGAGTTGAGAGACTGGGATTGGCATGTATACATTTATATGTATAAAATAGATAACCAATAAGAACCTGCTGTATAAAAATATAAAATAAAATTCAAAATTAAAAAGAAATAAAATTTAAAAAATAAAACAGAAAAAACAATTATTCCCTGCACATACATGTATTTATATGAATAAATTATTTCCATGCTTATATCTGTAAATACAAAAAAGAGGAATAAAATCTACCTTGAACCAAAAACGAAAAAGAGAAAAAAAACACAGAACCCACCAGTTACACAGAGGAAAACCGTATCAGGGCACTTGCTCCAGTTGTAAACAATTCTGAAGTTGGTCAGTGGTGGGGAATCGTCTCCCATTCAGCCAGCAGCCCCCACGCAACAAGCGTCCTCATTGCAAAGCTGGGGCACCGTGCCGAGGCATCTGTGAGTAAACGTGAGCTGAGCCCCAGGCCAGTTGCTGCTGAACTATTCCCACCCGTCCCAGGTAAAACACCTGAATATATACAAGGACTTGAAAGCCTAGAGGAAGGGCCATAGAGCCACACGAGTGACAGCATGCCGGCCGACTTGGTGCCTGCAGGCCAGCCAGGATGGTCCTGGCCCTGGGTGCTCTTCTGGAAGATTTCCATTTCCCTGCCTGAGATACCCGTCCTGTCCCTGCCCCCACTGCTTTTTTCCTTCCTCACCTCTGCCCAGGGAGAAATTCCAGCAGCAGGTATGGGTGACACATCCTCTTCTTTAGCAGGTGGCAGCCTGGCAACTGCTGCAGAAAGTCCAGCAGAGCCCCACTCACACTGGGCCACCCACAAAGCCGTGGCCTCTCACTCCCTCCCACCAGCCCAGCCCCGAGACTGCTGACAGGGCAGAGAAAATGGCGTCAGGCACGGCTGCAGGGGCTCTTGCTGCCTGGAGTGGTATTTATATTGATCTCAACCCAAGCACACCTGGGGAGGGCTGGCCGGCACGGTAAGGCTGCCCAGGTCAGCCAATCATCACCCCTCAGGGGCTCACAGTTGCAGAAAATGGAACTTGCTGAACCGGCCAGGTCCAAGGAACAGGTGTGGGCTCCTGAGAGTCAGGATAGACAAGGGGCTGCAGCTTTGGCTTGTTTTCTAATCATTTTATCTGGCCCATGAGTGGGAGACAACTTCAAGAAAACCCTCTCCTAATGAGAGGAACCCAGGAGTCAGGGAGAGGAGGGGTGGGTGGTGGTTGGAGACAGAGGCCTGGTGCCCCGGGTGCAGTGGAAGTCTCTGGAAGACCAGGTGGAGGGAGGCCTCACGGAGTGATGCCCAGGGTCACAGACCTGTCGCAGCTGCTGTTTGTTAGTTCAAGTCCTGCTCTGAGGTGCTCTGTGTCAGCTCTGAGCGACAGGTGAGCTGGGGGTGCTCTGCAATGAGGGCTATGTGCACGGTTCCTGTGTGCCCAGCCCTGCCACGGTACCTGCAAGGGTAGCTCTGTATCCTGGGAGGGGCCTGACCACGAGAGCCCCGTGGGCTGGGGTGGGGGTGGGGTACCTGCCCAGGTGAGCTCCATATTCTGGGATTGGTCTGACCACGAGAGCCCCATGGGCTGCTGGGGACCTGGTAAAGGATGTCAGGACAGTCAGTGAAGCCACCGAGGATATACCTCCAGTTGCTCCTAATTCCTACACCCTGCTGGTCATTCTACCAACCACCAGGACATGGTATTCTGTATTAGTCTTCAATGATGCCTTCTTTTGTATTCCATTAGTCCCAGAGTCACAAGAAATTTTGGCTTGTGAGTGGCAGGACTCAACATACAACTAAAACAATACTTCCGGGCCATCTGGCCCCAAGGGTGCAAAAATTCCCACACCATCTTTGGGGAAAGCTTAGCTAAAGACCTAAAAGTTCTACCTCTGGAAAAGGAAACCCTCCTTCAATATGCAGACGACATTCTGATCACCAGCCCTACTAAGGAGGCCTCTGAACTACCAAGCCAGTAAAGGATAGAAGTTGTCCAAGAAAAAGCTCAAATATCACAGACTGCGGTGACCTGCCTGGGCTTCATTCTCACAGAAGGTCAGAGAAGCCCATCCCAGGAAAGGGAAGAAACCATTTTCAGCCTTACCCCTTTCTAAAACTAGAAGACAGCTTAGGGGTTCCTGGGGAGGCCAGGGTTTGCTGCTTCTGGATCCCTAACTACAGTCTACTAGCTGGGCCTCTATATGAAACACTGAAAGGAAAAGATGATGATCCTTTTGAATAGAATCCAGAAGTGGCCTTTCAAGAATGGAAAGATCAGTCAATTCAGACCCTTGCCCTGGAACTCCCTAATTTAGCTAAACCCTTTGACCTTTACATTCCCGGTGAAAGGTGAATCGCCATTGGAGAATTAGTGCAAAAACTGGGACCACTTGAAATGGAACAATGCAAGAATGCCATCCAGGTAGGATAAACTACGGTCACTAAGGGGCTTGGCCCACTGCCACATCTGGCCAAGATACTGGCGGTATCTAAAAACCTGGAAATCAGCAGCCCAAAAGGCCACCTCCCTCCTAAGGGAAAAGGACCCCACGTGGTGATCCTAACCACCAACCATGCCCTGAAGTTGCAGGGTTCGCTCCGTGGGCACACCGACCTCGAGTGAGGAGGCCCTCCAACTCCAACATCCAGAGAGATAACCGGGGGCAACAGGGCACCATGACGACTCGTGTGAACATCACTTGACCTGGAGTTTCTCTCATAAAACAACAAGAGTGTGTCCCAAAAGAGTAGACTACTGCTTGCAGGACTTACTGCACCCAGAGGGGAGCTAATAATCTTGGTGGGGGAACAGTATACCACACTGTCACCATAGAAAAGCCTACAGACACCGTGATGATGGTGGCCAATAAGACCGGCTGGACTCCTGTTTACTTCAAAAGGCTGTTGACTCAGTAGCCATCATGGTCCTTGATCACCACTGACCCTGGACTGTCTGGGAGTTGAGCGGGCAGGGCTCTGACACCTGGTGCTGTTTGTACGTTAATTCAGGGGCCTAACTGAAGAAAGCGCAGACTACTGGTCAGAGCATCTAGGCTGGCAGAGACGGTCAGCCTAAGGTGGCCGAACAAATGTGGGGCGGGGTGAAACCGGCCCCCACAGCGTCTCTGCACATCTCTTTCCTGGACCCTTAAAGGTCATTAGAATCTATAACACTTCCAATGCTGGTGCTCAGGTGGACGAGCAGGGAGGCAGGGGTCCTGGGGACAATCAACGTCACCGGGAGGCTGCTGGGGAGAAGCTCTGACCCTCGCCCCAGGGTATGAGGGCTCCCAACTCAGCACTCAGCAGTTACAGAAGAAGGGTCTGCACCCTCAGCACTCCAAGAATGAGGAACGGGACAAAAGGCAGAGGAGGGGTTTGTCCCCAGCAAAGCCCATTAAAAATCCCTGGGAGATAAAAATAGAATCTGGGCAATAAAGTCAAGTCTAACCTTTTTTATCCTTTGTGCTTTGTCTAATTTCACGTGCTCCTAGGGTCCCGCATGCAGAGGTTCCACACCCGGCACTTCAGACCAGATTTCCTAGTGCAGAATGGCTGGGTCGACACCTCAGCTCCTGGGGCCCAGTGCAGACTCCACGATATAGAGCCTGAGCTACAGCCAACCCGGCCCTCGAGAGCTCCGCCACCTCCCTCCCTCCCACTGACTCTGACAGGATCTCTACACAGCAGCCCAGCCCACAGCCCACGGGGTAGTGCATGCTCTCACCTCTCCATTCTCTGATCAAAATATAAAGTTTCCTTTGCTTGTGAACCAAACTCAGTCTCGATCTGTTGGCCCCAATGACACTGGGCAGGGGGACACTTGTTGGGGTCCACTCTGGAGGATCAGTAACAGAAATTGAGACTATTGTAACCTCAATGAACAGATGTGTGAGCCAAACTGTAGTTAACATAGAACAGTGTATAAGGCTCGGGTAAAATAAGATGTTTTTAACACTTCCATTTGATATTTCCATCACTTTTTATAAGCAAGTTCAGTGAAAAGGTTTGTCTTATTTGTCAGGTCAATATTAGAGAAACGAAGTGATTTCTTTCCAAGGATGTACATTTAATAATCTTGGTTAAACCTTCAATCTTGTTTTAAATGCTTTTCCATTGAAAATGATACCTCTCTTTCAGCTCCCCCATTTCTGAGAAGTATAAAATCTTATAATTTATTATTACCAAAGGGGAAAGGTGGGAGGAGGGATAAATTAACAGTTTGGAATGAACACATACACACTGCTATGTATAAAATAGATCATCAACAAGGAACTACTGTATAGCACAGGGAACTACACTCAACATTTTGCAATAACCTATAAGGGGAAATAATCTGAAAAAGAATAGATATTTTTATTGACATCATCTATCAATGACAGTTAAAGTGTAGCCTAAGGGAAGCTGGTGGTGAGTGCTTCTGACCCTGAAGACTTCAATCATCTAAAGTTTGGACTCTGCCTACTTCCCAAGGCCCTTAATGAACATATGTGTAGCTGTAGCTTAAAAAATTCCCCAGTTTGGGTTTCGGGGAGACACTGATTTTGAAAAAGCCCTGGTGTTCTCCTTACATGAATGGGACTCTTCCTACTGCTAAAACATGTCTGTCACACCCAGAGGATGGTATACCGTCTGATCGGGAAGAGTTTGGAAAAGGCATCTCATCTCCTCATCTCCTGGTGCTCGGGTTCACCCCTCCAGCGTCTTTACTAACAGTCTCCCCACTTGGAGATGTCAGCACTGTCAACATCCTGTTGCGTACAGTTTGGAATTTGTCCAGAGGATGAAGCGGAAGGATGAGGAACAATGAGAGACAAGTCCTAGGTGTTCAGACAGGCACATGTCACTCTAATTTCCAATCAGGAAGATGAATTGACCAAAAGCTAGGGTTGCCCATGGAAACAGTATAGGGCTTGAGGAAATCCCGCTGCTTTGTGGCCAGTTCCCATAAACACGAGTTGAACAATGGAACTCAGGGGCAGTAAAATTCACAAAACTGCAGAGTTGAAAATATCCATCACTGAAAAATGTCTTGAGGAAAGTCAGAGAAAAGGACTTGTAAGCAAGGGAGAATGGCAGGAAAGGGATTTGAGGAGGTAGAAAGGACTCGCCATTAAGCACAAGAAAAGGAGCTGAACATTGCCAACATTGCAGTTGGCCAAAAAGGGTGTATGCGTTCTTTTCTGTATATATTCAAGAAAAGGGCATACACTTTTTTAGCCAACCAAACAGGTGGGCACTGGAAGTCAATACTACAAAAGATATCACTTCGCATCAGTCAGAAGAGCCATCCTCATAAAGCGTAAACAACAGAAATGCAGGACAGGGCAACGAGAAGAGGGAGCCCTGTGAGACTTATAGTGGAAATGTATATTGCCAATGGCCATTCTGGAGAAGTGTATTGTGTTTACTAAAGCATCTAAAAAATGAGCTACAGAGCATAGGGCACTTGCACTCATGGGCGTATATCTTGGGAAAAACAAAAATCGAGAGGACACAGGCACCCCAATGTTTACCCCCTCTCTGTTTAAAAGATCCTCGACTAGGATATAACTTAAATGTCTCTGGAGGGAAAAAATGGATAGAGATGTGGTACTTAGGTAGAGTGGAATATTATTCAGCCTGGAAATCAATGAAATATGGCCAGTTGTAACAAATCTGGAGGAGTTACGTATGATCATTCTAAGTGACAGAATTCAAAAAGAAAAAGACACATATCATAAGATATCACTTAAAGGTGGAATCCAAAATGGCTACACATGAAATAAATTACAAAACAAAAACATAGTCAAATATGTAGAAAACACGCATAAGGCTGCTAAACGGGAAAGGTGGGGAGGGGTGAGGCATCATCCAGGAGGTTGAAATTAGCAAAGATACCATTCCAAATACCAAACTGATAATCAACAAGGCCTACACGGTAGCTAAAAGAACTGCACTCAGCACACTCAAGTCACCGGAAAAGAATATATACGACTGGTAAGAATCTGAAAAAGAATTTATTGATGTCTCTCTGTACGTGAATCAAGTGGATGTACAGCAGCAAGAAACAGAGCTTTGAAAATCAGCTGTAACCAATATAGTAATAAATTGAAAAAAATAAATGACAGAGAGACAGAGAAAACCTCTTACAACTTTTCCTCAGGGACGGTGATGCAACATGGATTGAACACATCTAGACCCACAGCAGGATGAGACATAAGGCTGGAAACTGTTTGCGCTAAGAGAAATGTGAGGTTGGGTGAGGAAATGCACACCCTTTAAAGTAATACTACCTGGTACCCATTCAATGGGTCCCAAATCTGCAGGTTCAAGGGATCTTCCTACAGCTAAAACATGCATGGAAAACCCAGAGGACTGTACACCATGTGATCGGGAGATGTGTCTAAAATGCACCTCATTTATCCTCTCCTGGTGCTCCTGTTCACCATTCCAGCCATGCTACTTAGAATCTCCCCACTTGGAGAATCAGCACATTTAAACTTCTGTTTCACACATTTTGCAAATTGTGAGGAGGATGAACGGGAAGAGGGGGAACCAATGAGAGAAGAGTTGTAGGGGTTTGGACGGGCATATATCACTCTAATTTCCCATTAAGAATAAGAATTAAAGAAAGGCTCAGCCTGCCTCGCCGGAGCCAAAATAGGGCCTGAAGCAATCCTGCGGGTTTGAGGCCAGCTCACAAAAGAGCAACTTAAAAAATGGAGCTCAGGGTCACTGCAATTCACAAACCTGCAGAGTTATAAATGAAAACTAACGTCCAAAAATATGTTGAGGTAAGGCAAAGAAGAGGATCTGAATGCAAGACAGAATTGCAAGAAACAGATTTCAAGAGATAGATTGGACTCGTCTTTAATGCACATGAAAAGCGGCAGAATTTCGACAATGATGCAGTTGGCCCAAAAGGGCGTATGCGTTTTTTCCTGATTATATCCAGGAAAAACGCATACGCACTTTATGGGCAACAAAGCAAGCAAGCAATGCAAATGTGCACAACAAAGAAGTCTCACTTCCCACCGGTCAAAAGGGCCATCCTAAAAAATTGTAAAAACCAGAAATGCAGGACAGGCCATGGAGAACAGGGAGCCTTTATACGCTGATGGGCAGTGTGTGAACTGCCGAGAGCCACTCTGGAGAAGTGTATGGTGGTTCCTAAATCATCTAAAAAACAGAGCTACAGAGCATAGGACACTTCCAATCATGGGAGTATATCTAGGGAAGTCTAAAAATCAACAAGACACAAGCACACCACAGTTTAGGGCTACTCTGTTTACAAGAACCTCAACTTCAGTACACCTTAAATATCCCAGGAAAGAGAACAATGGATAAAGAAGATGTGGTACTTATGTACAATGGAATATCTCTTCACCATGAAATCAATGTAATAAGGCTAGTAGAAGGATAAAGAGTGGATTTAGGTCCGATAATACTACTTGAAATAAGTCAAACAGAAAAAGAAACATATCATAAGATATCACTTATAGAGGGAGGGTAAATATGGCTGCACAAGAAATGAATTACAGAACAGAACAGTGTCTCACATTTAGAAAACACACTTATGTCAGCTTAAGGGGAAAGGAGAGGTGGGGTGATGCATAAAACCAGAGTTTGAAATTAGCACAGATACCGTTCAATAAACCAAATAGGTATTAGACAAGATCTACACCTTGCTCAATGAACTGGCCTCAACACACCCTATACACCGCAGAGAAATATATCTGAGTAATAAGAATCTTAAAACCCATGTATTGATATATCTCCATAAGGGAATCAAGTGTGTGCAGAGCGGCACAAACACAGCAGTGAAAATGAGCTAAACCCCATTATAGAAATAAATTTTAAAAACAAAACGCTGAAACAATGAAAGAGAGAAAAATTCTTACAAAATTCGCTCAGGGGCTGTGATGCAACCTGGATTGACCACATATAAACCCACAGCTGGATAAGACATAAGGCTGGACACTTGGGGCTGAGAGGATTGGTGAGCTTTGGTGAGCAACTGCCGAAAGTTTAATGCAATACTTCATGCTACTCAGTCCAAGGGTCCCAACACTCCAGGTTGAAGGGAATCTTCCTACAGCTAAACCATGCTTGGGAAACCCAGCGACTGGTATACCATATGATCGGGAAAGGTTTCTAAAACGCACCTCATTTTTCCTCTCCTGGGGCTCCGGATCGACATTCCAGCCGCTTTACTAACAACATCCCCACATGGAGTCAATGCCTTTAAGTTCTGGTATCGCACAGTCTGCAGTTAGTGCAGAGGATGAATGGGAATAGGGGGAACCAGTGAGAAACTAGCTGTAGCGGTTTCAATGGGCACATGTCACTCTAATATCACATCAGTAAGAAGAATTAACCAAAGGGACAGCAAGGTGCCCCAGAAGAAAAATAGGGTTTCAAGGAATCCTGTGGTTATGGGGCAAGACCACAAAAATAAGAGCTAAAAAATGGAGCTAAGGGCCACTGCAATTCAAAAACCTGCAGAGTTATAAAGGCCAACTATTTTTAAAAAATATATTGAGGTAAGGCTATGAAGAGGCATTGAAAGCAAGGCAGAATTGCAGGAAACCGATTTCAGGAGGTAGACTGGAATTGCACTGAAAACATATGAAGAGAGTCAGAAACTCGACAATGATGCACTTGCCCAAAAAGGGCGTATGTGTTTTTTCCTGAATATATTCAGGAAAAAACGCATACGCACTTTTTGGCCAACCAAGCAAGCTTGCAAAGGAAATTTGCACTACAATGAAGTCTCACTTCCACCTGGTCAAAAGGGCCATCTGAAAAAAGTGTAAAATCCATAAAGGCACGACAGGCCATGGAGAACTGGGAGCCTTCTTATGCTGATGGGCGGGATGTAAATTGCCAACAGCCACTCTGGAGAAGAGTATGGTGTTTCCTGAAACATCTAAAAAACAAAGCAACAGAGCCTAGGGCACTTCCACTTATGGTCCTATAGCTTAGGGAAATTAAAATCAAAAAGACACAGCCACCCCAAAGTTTGGGACGGCTCTGTTTACAAGAACCTCGTTTACGGTACAAGTTCAATATCACAGAAAGTGATAAATGGATAAAGAACTTGTGGTACTTACGTACAATGCAATATCACTCAGCAATGAAATCTATGTCATCAGGCCCGTAGCAGCATAATGAGTGGATTCAGCTATGATGATTCGAACTGAAATAAGTCACACAGAAAAGAAACATCATAAGGTATCACTAATACACAGAATGTGAACTTGGCTACACATGAACAGAATTACAAAACAGAACAGTGTCTCAAGTTTAGAAAACCAACTTACGCTTGCTTAACGGGGAAGGTGAGTTGGGGTGCTGCATAAAACCAGAGATTGAAATGAGCACAGATAAAGTTCCTTAAGCCAAATATGGAATAGACAAGAGCTACTCCTTGCTCAACGAAATGGACTCAACACCCCATATTAAACGCCTAAGAATGTACCTGACTAGTAAGTATCTTAAAACCTATGGATTGCTATGTCTCCAAAAGAGAATCAAGCGTGTGTACAGGGGCATAAACGCAGCACTGATAGGATTGGAGAGGTTCGGTGAGCAAATGAAGACCCTTTGAAGTCATATTACATGGTACCCATTACACAGGTCTCAACTCTCCAGGTTTAAGGTATTCTTTCTTCAGCTAAAACATGCATGTGGAACCCAGAGTATGATCAACGATGTGAAAGGGAGACGTGTTCAAATATGTCTCAGTTTTCCTCCCCTGGTACTCGGGTGCAACATTCCAGATGCTTTACTAACACTCTCCCTACATGGAGAGTCAGTGCCTTTAACCTCCTGTTTGCCCCAGTTTGAAATTTCTGCGGAAGATGAACAGGAATAGTGAGAACCAATGAGAGACTACCTGGAGGTGTCTGAACGGGCAAATTTAACTCTCATTTCCCACCAGGAAGAGGAATTAACCAAAGGCTCAGCGTGCCATGCCGGAACCACATTAGGGCCTGAAGACATCCTGCGGTGTTGCGACCAGGTCACAAGAAAGCAAGTTGAAGAAAGGAGCTCAGGGGCACTGTAATTCACAAACCTGCAGAGTTATAAATGACAGCTATCGTCCAAAAATATACTGAAGTAAGGCTGCCAAGAGGACTTGAAAGTGGGGCAGAATTGCAGGAAACCGATTTCAGGAGGTAGACAGGCATTGCATTTCAAGCATAGGAAAAGAGGCAGAACGTCCACAATGATGCACTTGGCCAAAAAGGGCGTATGCGTTTTTTCCTGAATATATTCAGGAAAACACGCATATGCACTTTTTGGCCAACCAAGCAAGCTTGCAAAGGAAATCTGCACTACAATGAAGTCTCACTTCCCCCCGGTCAAAAGGGCCATCTGAAAAAAGTGTAAAATCCAGAAAGGCAGGACAGGCCATGGAGAACTGGGAGCCTTGTTATGCTGATGGGCGGGATGTAAATTGCCAACAGACACTCGGGAGAAGTGTATGGTGTTTCCTGAAACATCTAAAAAACAAAGCAACAGAACCTAGGGCACTTCCACTTATGGTCCTATAGCTTAGGGAAATTAAAATCAAAAAGACACAGCCACCCCAAAGTTTGGAACGGCTCTGTTTACAAGAACCTCGTTTACAGTACAAGTTCAACATCGCAGAAAGTGAAAAATGGATAAAGAAGTTGTGGTATTTACTTACAAAGCAATATCACTCAGCAATGAAATCTGTGTCATCAGGCCCTTAGCAGCACAATGAGTGGATTCAGGTATGATGATTCTAACTGAAATAAGTCACACAGAAAAAGAAACATCATAAGATATCTGTAATACACGGAATGTAAACTTGGCTACACAGGAACTGAATTACAGAACAGAACAGGGTCTCAAATTTAAAAAAACAACTTATGCTTGCTTAAGGGGAAAGGTGAGTTGGGGTGCTGCATAAAACCAGAGATTGAAATGAGCACAGATAAAGTTCCTTAAGCCAAATATGGAATAGACAAGAGCTACTCTTTGCTCAACGAAATGGACTCAACACCGCATATTAAACGCCTAAGAATGTACCTGACTAGTAAGTATCGTAAAACCTATGGATTGCTATGTCTCCAGAAGAGAATCAAGCGTGTGTACAGGTGCATAAACGCAGCAGTGATAGGATTGGAGAGGTTCGGTGAGCAAGTGAAGACCCTTTGAAGTCATATTGCATGGTACCCATTACACGGGTCTCAACTCTCCAGGTTTAAGGTATTCTTCCTTCAGCTAAAACATGCATGTGGAACCCAAGTATGATCAACCATGTGAACGGGAGACGTGTTCAAATATGTCTCAGTTTTCCTCCCCTGGTACTCGGGTGCAACATTCCAGACGCTTTACTAACACTCTCCCCACTTGGAGAGTCAGTGCCTTTAACCTCCTGTTTGCCTCAGTTTGCAATTTCTGCGGAAGATGAACAGGAATAGCGAGAACCAATGAGAGGCTAGCTGGAGGTGTCTGGACGGGCAAATTTAACTCTCATTTCCCACCAGGAAGAGGAAATAACCAAAGGCTCAGCGTGCCGTGCCGGAACCAGATTAGGGCCTGAAGCCATCCTGCGGTGTTGCGGCCAGGTCACAAGAAAGCGAGTTGAAGAAAGGAGCTCAGGGGCACTGTAACTCACAAACCTGCAGAGTTATAAATGACAGCTATCGTCCAAAAATATACTGAAGTAAGGCTGCCAAGAGGACTTGAAAGCGGGGCAGAATTGCAGGAAACCAATTTCAGGAGGTAGACTGGAATTGCATTGAAAGCATAGGAAAAGAGGCAGAACGTCCACAATGATGCACTTGGACAAAAAGGGCGTATGTGTTTTTTCCTGAATATATTCAGGAAAAAACACATACGCCCTTTTTGGCCAACCAAGCAAACTTGCAAAGGAAATCTGCACTACAATGAAGTCTCACTTCTCCCCGGTCAAAAGGGCCATCTGAAAAAAGTGTAAAATCCAGAAAGGCAGGACAGGCCATGGAGAACTGGGAGCCTTGTTATGCTGATGGGCGGGATGTAAATTGCCAACTGACACTCAGGAGAAGTGTATGGTGTTTCCTGAAACATCTAAAAAACATAGCAACAGAGCCTAGGGCACTTCCACTTATGGTCCTATAGCTTAGGGAAATTAAAATCAAAAAGACACAGCCACCCCAAAGTTTGGGACGCCTCCGTTTACAAGAACCTCGTTTACCGTACAAGTTCAATATCACAGAAAGTGAAACATGGATAAAGAACTTGTGGTACTTACGTGCAATGCAGTATCACTCAGCAATGAAATCTATGTCATCAGGCCCGTAGCACCATAATGAGTGGATTCAGGTACGATGATTCTAACTGAAATAAGTCACACAGAAAAAGAAACATCATAAGATATCAGTAATACACGGAATGTAAACTTGGCTACACAGGAACTGCATTCCAAAACAGAACAGGTTCTCAAATTTAGTAAACCAACTTATGCTTGCTAAAGGGGAAAGGTGAGTTGGGGTGCTGCATAAAACCAGAGATTGAAATGAGCACAGATAAAGTTCCTTAAGCCAAATATGGAATAGACAAGAGCTACTCCTTGCTCAACGAAATGGACTCAACACCGCATATTAAACGCCTAAGAATGTACCTAACTAGTAAGTATCTTAAAACCTATGGATTGCTATGTCTCCGAAAGAGAATCAAGCATGTGTACAGGGGCATAAACGCTGCAGTGATAGGATTGGAGAGGTTCGGTGAGCAAATGAAAACCCTTTGAAGTCATATTGCATGGTACCCATTACACGGGTCTTAACTCTCAAGGTTTAAGGTATTCTTCCTTCAGCTAAAACATGCATGTGGAACCCAGAGTATGATCAACCATGTGAACGGGAGACGTGTTCAAATATGTCTCAGTTTTCCTCACCTGGTACTCAGGTGCAACATTCCAGATGCTTTACTAACACTCTCCCCACTTGGAGAGTCAGCGCCTTTAACCTCCTGTTTGGCCCAGTTTGCAATTTCTGCGGAAAATGAACAGGAATAGCGAGAACCAATGAGAGGCTAGCTGGAGGTGTCTGGACGGGCAAATTTAACTCTCATTTCCCACCAGGAAGAGGAAATAACCAAAGGCTCAGCGTGCCGTACCGGAACCAGATTAGGGCCTGAAGCCATCCTGCGGTGTTGCGGCCAGCTCAAAAGAAAGTGAGTTGAAGAAAGGAGCTCAGGGGCACTGTAATTCACAAACCTGCAGAGTTATAAATGACAGCTATCGTCCAAAAATAGACTGAAGTAAGGCTGCCAAGAGGACTTGAAAGCGGGGCAGAATTGCAGGAAACCGATTTCAGGAGGTAGACCGGAATTGCATTGAAAGCATAGGAAAAGAGGCAGAACGTCCACAATGATGCACTTGGCCAAAAAGGGCGTATGCGTTTTTTCCTGAATATATTCAGGAAAAAAAGCATACGCCCTTTTTAGCCAACCAAGCAAGCTTGCAAAGGAAATCTGCACTACAATGAAGTCTCACTTCCCCACGGTCAAAAGGGCCATCTGAAAAAAGTGTAAAATCCAGAAAGGTAGGACAGGCCATGGAGAACTGGGAGCCTTGTTATGCTGATGGGCGGGATGTAAATTGCCAACAGACACTTGGGAGAAGTGTATGGTGTTTCCTGAAACATCTAAAAAACAAAGCAACAGAGCCTAGGGCACTGCCACTTATGGTCCTATAGCTTAGGGAAATTAAAATCAAAAACACACAGCCACCCCAAAGTTTCGGACGCCTCTGTTTACAAGAACCTCATTTACAGTACAAGTTCAACATCGCAGAAAGTGAAAAATGGATAAAGAAGTTGTGGTATTTACTTACAAAGCAATATCACTCAGCAATGAAATCTATGTCATCAGGCCCTTAGCATCACAATGAGTGGATTCAGGTATGATGATTCTAACTGAAATAAGTCACACAGAAAAAGAAACATCATAAGATATCAGTAATACACGGAATGTAAACTTGGCTACACAGGAACTGAATTACAGAACAGAACAGGGTCTAAAATTTAGAAAACCAACTTATGCTTGCTTAAGGGTAAAGGTGAGTTGGGGTGCTGCATAAAACCAGAGATTGAAATGAGCACAGATAAAGTTCCTTAAGTCAAATATGGAATAGACAAGAGCTACTCCTTGCTCAACGAAATGGACTCAACACCGCATATTAAACGTCTAAGAATGTACCTGACTAGTAAGTATGTTAAAACCTATGGATTGCTATTTCTCCAAAAGAGAATCAAGCATGTGTACAGGGGCATAAACGCAGCAGTGATAGGATTGGAGAGGTTCGGTGAGCAAATGAAGACCCTTTGAAGTCATATTGCATGGTACCCATTACACGGGTCTTAACTCTCCAGGTTTAAGGTATTCTTCCTTCAGCTAAAACATGCATGTGGAATCCAAGTATAATCAACCATGTGAACGGGAGACGTGTTCAAATATGTCTCAGTTTTCCTCCCCTGGTACTCGGGTGCAACATTCCAGACGCTTTACTAACACTCTCCCCACTTGGAGAGTCAGCGCCTTTAACCTCCTGTTTGGCCCAGTTTGCAATTTCTGCGGAAGATGAACAGGAATAGCGAGAACCAATGAGAGACTAGCTGGAGGTGTCTGGACGGGCAAATTTAACACTCATTTCCCACCAGGAAGAGGAAATAACCAAAGGTTCAGCGTGCCGTGCCGGAACTAGATTAGGGCCTGAAGCCATCCTGCGGTGTTGCGGCCAGGTCACAAGAAAGCAAGTTGAAGAAAGGAGCTCAGGGGCACTGTAATTCACAAACCTGCAGAGTTATAAATGACAGCTATCGTCCAAAAATAGACTGAAGTAAGGCTGCCAACAGGACTTGAATGCGGGGCAGAATTGCAGGAAACCGATTTCAGGAGGTAGACTGGAATTGCATTGAAAGCATAGGAAAAGAGGTAGAACGTCCACAATGATGCACTTGGCCAAAAAGGGCGTATGCGTTTTTTCCTGAATATATTCAGGAAAAAACGCATACGCCCTTTTTGGCCAACCAAGCAAGCTTGCAAAGGAAATCTGCACTACAATGAAGTCTCACTTCCCCCCGGTCAAAAGGGCCATCTGAAAAAAGTGTAAAATCCAGAAAGGCAGGACAGGCCATGGAGAACTGGGAGCCTTGTTATGCTGATGGGCGGGATGTAAATTGCCAACAGACACTCGGGAGAAGTGTATGGTGTTTCCTGAAACATCTAAAAAACAAAGCAACAGAACCTAGGGCACTTCCACTTATGGTCCTATAGCTTAGGGAAATTAAAATCAAAAAGACACAGCCACCCCAAAGTTTGGAACGGCTCTGTTTACAAGAACCTCGTTTACAGTACAAGTTCAACATCGCAGAAAGTGAAAAATGGATAAAGAAGTTGTGGTATTTACTTACAAAGCAATATCACTCAGCAATGAAATCTGTGTCATCAGGCCCTTAGCAGCACAATGAGTGGATTCAGGTATGATGATTCTAACTGAAATAAGTCACACAGAAAAAGAAACATCATAAGATATCACTAATACACGGAATGTAAACTTGGCTACACAGGAACTGCATTCCAAAACAGAACAGGGTCTCAAATTTAGAAAACCAACTTATGCTTGCTTAAGGGGAAAGGTGAGTTGGGGTGCTGCATAAAACCAGAGATTGAAATGAGCACAGATAAATTTCCTTAAGCCAAATATGGAATAGACAAGAGCTACTCCTTGGTCAACGAAATGGACTCAAAACCCCATATTAAACCCCTAAGAATGTACCTGACTAGTAAGTATCTTAAAACCTATGGATTGCTATGTCTCCGAAAGAGAATCAAGCGTGTGTACAGGGGCATAAACGCAGCAGTGATAGGATTGGAGAGGTTCGGTGAGCAAATGAAGACCCTTTGAAGTCATATTGCATGGTACCCATTACACGGGTCTCAACTCTCCAGGTTTAAGGTATTCTTCCTTCAGCTAAAACATGCATGTGGAACCCAGAGTATGATCAACCATGTGAACGGGAGACGTGTTCAAATATGTCTCAGTTTTCGTACCCTGGTACTCGGGTGCAACATTCCAGACGCTTTACTAACACTCTCCGGACTTGGAGAGTCAGTCCCTTTAACCTCCTGTTTGGCCCAGTTTGCAATTTCTGCGGAAGATGAACAGGAATAGCGAGAACCAATGAGAGGCTAGCTGGAGGTGTCTGGACGGGCAAATTTAACTCTCATTTCCCACCAGGAAGAGGAAATAACCAAAGGCTCAGCATGCCGGGCCGGAACCAGATTAGGGCCTGAAGCCATCCTGCGGTGTTGCGGCCAGGTCACAAGAAAGCGAGTTGAAGAAAGGAGCTCAGGGGCACTGTAATTCACAAACCTGCAGAGTTATAAATGACAGCTATCGTCCAAAAATAGACTGAAGTAAGGCTGCCAAGAGGACTTGAAAGCGGGGCAGAATTGCAGGAAACCGATTTCAGGAGGTAGACTGGAATTGCATTGAAAGCATAGGAAAAGAGGCAGAACGTCCACAATGATGCACTTGGCCAAAAAGGGCGTATGCGTTTTTTCCTGAATATATTCAGGAGAAAACGCATACGCCCTTTTTGGCCAACCAAGCAAGCTTGCAAAGGAAATCTGCACTACGATGAAGTCTCACTTCCCCCCGGTCAAAAGGGCCATCTGAAAAAAGTGTAAAATCCAGAAAGGCAGGACAGACCATGGAGAACTGGGAGCCTTGTTATGCTGATGGGCGGGATGTAAATTTCCAACAGACACTCGGGAGAAGTGTATGGTGTTTCCTGAAACATCTAAAAAACAAAGCAACAGAGCCTAGGGCACTTCCACTTATGGTCCTATAGATTAGGGAAATTAAAATCAAAAAGACACAGCCACCCCAAAGTTTGGGACGCCTCTGTTTACAAGAACCTCGTTTACAGTACAAGTTCAACATCGCAGAAAGTGAAAAATGGATAAAGAAGTTGTGGTATTTACTTACAAAGCAATATCACTCAGCAATGAAATCTATGTCATCAGGCCCTTAGCAGGACAATGAGTGGATTCAGGTATGATGATTCTAACTGAAATAAGTCACACAGAAAAAGAAACATCATAAGATATCAGTAATACACGGAATGGAAACTTGGCTACACAGGAACTGAATTACAGAACAGAACAGGGTCTAAAATTTAGAAAACCAACTTATGCTTGCTTAAGGGTAAAGGTGAGTTGGGGTGCTGCATAAAACCAGAGATTGAAATGAGCACAGATAAAGTTCCTTAAGTCAAATATGGAATAGACAAGAGCTACTCCTTGCTCAACGAAATGGACTCAACACCGCATATTAAACGCCTAAGAATGTACCTGACTAGTAAGTATCTTAAAACCTATGGATTGCTATGTCTCCGAAAGAGAATCAAGCATGTGTACAGGGGCATAAACGCAGCAGTGATAGGATTGGAGAGGTTCGGTGAGCAAATGAAGACCCTTTGAAGTCATATTGCATGGTACCCATTACACGGGTCTTAACTCTCCAGGTTTAAGGTATTCTTCCTTCAGCTAAAACATGCATGTGGAACCCAAGTATGATCAACCATGTGAACGGGAGACGTGTTCAAATATGTCTCAGTTTTCCTCCCCTGGTACTCGGGTGCAACATTCCAGACGCTTTACTAACACTCTCCCCACTTGGAGAGTCAGCGCCTTTAACCTCCTGTTTGGCCCAGTTTGCAATTTCTGCGGAAGATGAACAGGAATAGCGAGAACCAATGAGAGACTAGCTGGAGGTGTCTGGACGGGCAAATTTAACTCTCATTTCCCACCAGGAAGAGGAAATAACCAAAGGCTCAGCGTGCCGTGCCAGAACCAGATTAGGGCCTGAAGCCATCCTGCGGTGTTGCGGCCAGGTCACAAGAAAGCGAGTTGAAGAAAGGAGCTCAGGGGCACTGTAATTCACAAACCTGCAGAGTTATAAATGACAGCTATCGTCCAAAAATAGACTGAAGTAAGGCTGCCAAGAGGACTTGAAAGCGGGGCAGAATTGCAGGAAACCGATTTCAGGAGGTAGACTGGAATTGCATTGAAAGCATAGGAAAAGAGGCAGAACGTCCACAATGATGCACTTGGCCAAAAAGGGCGTATGCGTTTTTTCCTGAATATATTCAGGAAAAAACGCATACGCCCTTTTTGGCCAACCAACCAAGCTTGCAAAGGAAATCTGCTCTATAATGAAGTCTCACTACCCCCCAGTCAAAAGGGGCATCTGAAAAAAGTGTAAAATCCAGAAAGGCAGGACAGGCCATGGAGAACTGGGAGCCTTGTTATGCTGAAGGGTGGGATGTAAATTGCCAACAACCACACGGGAGAAGTGTATGGTGTTTCCTGAAACATCTAAAAAACAAAGCAACAGAGCCTAGGGCACTTCCACTTATGGTCCTATAGCTTAGGGAATTTAAAATCAAAAAGACACAGACACCCCAAAGTTTCGAACAGCTCTGTTTACAAGAACCTCGTTTACAGTACAAGTTCAACATCGCAGAAAGTGAAAAATGGATAAAGAAGTTGTGGTATTTACTTACAAAGCAATATCACTCAGCAATGAAATCTGTGTCATCAGGCCCTTAGCAGCACAATGAGTGGATTCAGGTATGATGATTGTAACTGAAATAAGTCACACAGAAAAAGAAACATCATAAGATATCAGTAATACACGGAATGTAAACTTGGCTACACAGGAACTGAATTACAGAACAGAACAGGGTCTCAAATTTAGAAAACCAACTTATGCTTGCTTAAGGGTAAAGGTGAGTTGGGGTGCTGCATAAAACCAGAGATTGAAATGAGCACAGATAAAGTTCCTTAAGTCAAATATGGAATAGACAAGAGCTACTCCTTGCTCAACGAAATGGACTCAACACCGCATATTAAACGCCTAAGAATGTACCTGACTAGTAAGTATCTTAAAACCTATGGATTGCTATGTCTCCGAAAGAGAATCAAGCATGTGTACAGGGGCATAAACGCAGCAGTGATAGGATTGGAGAGGTTCGGTGAGCAAATGAAGACCCTTTGAAGTCATATTGCATGGTACCCATTACACGGGTCTCAACTCTCCAGGTTTAAGGTATTCTTCCTTCAGCTAAAACATGCATGTGGAACCCAAGTATGATCAACCATGTGAACGGGAGACGTGTTCAAATATGTCTCAGTTTTCCTCCCCTGGTACTCGGGTGCAACATTCCAGACGCTTTACTAACACTCTCCCCACTTGGAGAGTCAGCGCCTTTAACCTCCTGTTTGGCCCAGTTTGCAATTTCTGCGGAAGATGAACAGGAATAGCGAGAACCAATGAGAGACTAGCTGGAGGTGTCTGGACGGGCAAATTTAACTCTCATTTCCACCAGGAAGAGGAAATAACCAAAGGCTCAACGTGCCGTGCCGGAACCAGATTAGGGCCTGAAACCATCCTGCGGTGTTGCGGCCAGCTCAAAAGAAAGCAAGTTGAAGAAAGGAGCTCAGGGGCACTGTAATTCACAAACCTGCAGAGTTATAAATGACAGCTATCGTCCAAAAATAGACTGAAGTAAGGCTGCCAAGAGGACTTGAAAGCGGGGCAGAATTGCAGGAAACCGATTTCAGGAGGTAGACTGGAATTGCATTGAAAGCATAGGAAAAGAGGCAGAACGTCCACAATGATGCACTTGGCCAAAAAGGGCGTATGCGTTTTTTCCTGAATATATTCAGGAAAAAACGCATACGCCCTTTTTGGCCAACCAAGCAAGCTTGCAAAGGAAATCTGCACTACAATGAAGTCTCACTTCCTCCCGGTCAAAAGGGCCATCTGAAAAAAGTGTAAAATCCAGAAAGGCAGGACAGGCCATGGAGAACTGGGAGCCTTGTTATGCTGATGGGCGGGATGTAAATTTCCAACAGACACTCGGGAGAAGTGTATGGTGTTTCCTGAAACATCTAAAAAACAAAGCAACAGAGCCTAGGGCACTTCCACTTATGGTCCTATAGCTTAGGGAAATTAAAATCAAAAAGACACAGCCACCCCAAAGTTTGGGACGCCTCTGTTTACAAGAACCTCGTTTACAGTACAAGTTCAACATCGCAGAAAGTGAAAAATGGATAAAGAAGTTGTGGTATTTACTTACAAAGCAATATCACTCAGCAATGAAATCTATGTCATCAGGCCCTTAGCAGCACAATGAGTGGATTCAGGTACGATGATTCTAACTGAAATAAGTCACACAGAAAAAGAAACATCATAAGATATCAGTAATACACGGAATGGAAACTTGGCTACACAGGAACTGAATTACAGAACAGAACAGGGTCTCAAATTTAGAAAACCAACTTATGCTTGCTTAAGGGTAAAGGTGAGTTGGGGTGCTGCATAAAACCAGAGATTGAAATGAGCACAGATAAAGTTCCTTAAGCCAAATATGGAATAGACAAGAGCCACTCCTTGCTCAACGAAATGGACTCAACACCGCATACTAAACGCCTAAGAATGTACCTGACTAGTAAGTATCTTAAAACCTATGGATTGCTATGTCTCCGAAAGAGAATCAAGCATGTGTACAGGGGCATAAACGCAGCAGTGATAGGATTGGAGAGGTTCGGTGAGCAAATGAAGACCCTTTGAAGTCATATTGCATGGTACCCATTACACGGGTCTTAACTCTCCAGGTTTAAGGTATTCTTCCTTCAGCTAAAACATGCATGTGGAACCCAAGTATGATCAACCATGTGAACGGGAGACGTGTTCAAATATGTCTCAGTTTTCCTCCCCTGGTACTCGGGTGCAACATTCCAGACGCTTTACTAACACTCTCCCCACTTGGAGAGTCAGCGCCTTTAACCTCCTGTTTGGCCCAGTTTGCAATTTCTGCGGAAGATGAACAGGAATAGCGAGAACCAATGAGAGGCTAGCTGGAGGTGTCTGGACGGGCAAATTTAACTCTCATTTCCCACCAGGAAGAGGAATTAACCAAAGGCTCAGCGTGCCGTGCCGGAACCAGATTAGGGCCTGAAACCATCCTGCGGTGTTGCGGCCAGCTCAAAAGAAAGCAAGTTGAAGAAAGGAGCTCAGGGGCACTGTAATTCACAAACCTGCAGAGTTATAAATGACAGCTATCGTCCAAAAATAGACTGAAGTAAGGCTGCCAAGAGGACTTGAAAGCGGGGCAGAATTGCAGGAAACCGATTTCAGGAGGTAGACTGGAATTGCATTGAAAGCATAGGAAAAGAGGTAGAACGTCCACAATGATGCACTTGGCCAAAAAGGGCGTATGCGTTTTTTCCTGAATATATTCAGGAAAAAACGCATACGCCCTTTTTGGCCAACCAAGCAAGCTTGCAAAGGAAATCTGCACTACAATGAAGTCTCACTTCCCCCCGGTCAAAAGGGCCATCTGAAAAAAGTGTAAAATCCAGAAAGGCAGGACAGGCCATGGAGAACTGGGAGCCTTGTTATGCTGATGGGCGAGATGTAAATTGCCAACAGACACTTGGGAGAAGTGTATGGTGTTTCCTGAAACATCTAAAAAACAAAGCAACAGAGCCTAGGGCACTTCCACTTATGGTCCTATAGCTTAGGGAAATTAAAATCAAAAAGACACAGCCACCCCAAAGTTTGGGACGCCTCTGTTTACAAGAACCTCGATTACCGTACAAGTTCAATATCACAGAAAGTGAAAAATGGATAAAGAACTTGTGGTACTTACGTACAATGCAGTATCACTCAGCAATGAAATCTATGTCATCAGTCCCGTAGCAGCATAATAAGTGGATTCAGGTACGATGATTCTAACTGAAATAAGTCACACAGAAAAAGAAACATCATAAGATATCAGTAATACACGGAATGGAAACTTGGCTACACAGGAAGTGAATTACAGAACAGAACAGGGTCTCAAATTTAGAAAAACAACTTATGCTTGCTTAAGGGTAAAGGTGAGTTGGGGTGCTGCATAAAACCAGAGATTGAAATGAGCACAGATAAAGTTCCTTAAGTCAAATATGGAATAGACAAGAGCTACTCCTTGCTCAACGAAATGGACTCAACACCGCATATTAAACGCCTAAGAATGTACCTGACTAGTAAGTATCGTAAAACCTATGGATTGCTATGTCTCCGAAAGAGAATCAAGCATGTGTACAGGGGCATAAACGCAGCAGTGATAGGATTGGAGAGGTTCGGTGAGCAAATGAAGACCCTTTGAAGTCATATTGCATGGTACCCATTCCACGGGTTTCAACTACCCAGGTTTAAGGTATTCTTCCTTCAGCTAAAACATGCATGTGGAACCTAGAGTATGATCAACCATGTGATCGGGAGACGTGTTCAAATATGTCTCAGTTTTCCTCTCCTGGTACTTGCGTGCAGCATTCCAGACGCTTTACTAACACTCTCCCCTCTTGGAGAGTCAGTCCCTTTAACCTCCTGTTTGGCCCAGTTTGCAATTTCTGCGGAAGATGAACAGGAATAGCGAGAACCAATGAGAGGCTAGCTGGAGGTGTCTGGACGGGCAAATTTAACTCTCATTTCCCAACAGGAAGAGGAAATAACCAAAGGCTCAGCGTGCCGTGCCGGAACCAGATTAGGGCCTGAAGCCATCCTGCGGTGTTGCGGCCAGGTCACAAGAAAGCGAGTTGAAGAAAGGAGCTCAGGGGCACTGTAATTCACAAACCTGCAGAGTTATAAATGACAGCTATCGTCCAAAAATAGACTGAAGTAAGGCTGCCAAGAGGACTTGAAAGCGGGGCAGAATTGCAGGAAACCGATTTCAGGAGGTAGACTGGAATTGCATTGAAAGCATAGGAAAAGAGGCAGAACGTCCACAATGATGCACTTGGCCAAAAAGGGCGTATGCGTTTTTTCCTGAATATATTCAGGAAAAAACGCATACGCCCTTTTTGGCCAACCAAGCAAGCTTGCAAAGGAAATCTGCACTACAATGAAGTCTCACTTCCCCCCGGTCAAAAGGGCCATCTGAAAAAAGTGTAAAATCCAGAAAGGCAGGACAGGCCATGGAGAACTGGGAGCCTTGTTATGCTGATGGGCGGGATGTAAATTGCCAACAGACACTCGGGAGAAGTGTATGGTGTTTCCTGAAACATCTAAAAAACAAAGCAACAGAGCCTAGGGCACTGCCACTTATGGTCCTATACCTTAGGGAAATTAAATAAAAAAGACACAGCCACCCCAAAGTTTGAGACGCCTCTGTTTACAAGAACCTCGTTTACAGTACAAGTTCAACATCGCAGAAAGTGAAAAATGGATAAAGAAGTTGTGGTATTCACTTACAAAGCAATATCACTCAGCAATGAAATCTATGTCATCAGGCCCTTAGCAGCACAATGAGTGGATTCAGGTATGATGATTCTAACTGAAATAAGTCACACAGAAAAAGAAACATCATAAGATATCAGTAATACACGGAATGGAAACTTGGCTACACAGGAACTGAATTACAGAACAGAACAGGGTCTCAAATTTAGAAAAACAACTTATGCTTGCTTAAGGGTAAAGGTGAGTTGGGGTGCTGCATAAAACCAGAGATTGAAATGAGCACAGATAAAGTTCCTTAAGCCAAATATGGAATAGACAAGAGCTACTCCTTGCTCAACGAAATGGACTCAACACCGCATATTAAACGCCTAAGAATGTACCTGACTAGTAAGTATGTTAATACCTATGGATTGCTATGTCTCCGAAAGAGAATCAAGCATGTGTACAGGGGCATAAACGCAGCAGTGATAGGATTGGAGAGGTTCGGTGAGCAAATGAAGACCCTTTGAAGTCATATTGCATGGTACCCATTACACGGGTCTTAACTCTCCAGGTTTAAGGTATTCTTCCTTCAGCTAAAACATGCATGTGGAACCCAAGTATGATCAACCATGTGAACGGGAGACGTGTTCAAATATGTCTCAGTTTTCCTCCCCTGGTACTCGGGTGCAACATTCCAGACGCTTTACTAACACTCTCCCCACTTGGAGAGTCAGCGCCTTTAACCTCCTGTTTGGCCCAGTTTGCAATTTCTGCGGAAGATGAACAGGAATAGCGAGAACCAATGAGAGGCTAGCTGGAGGTGTCTGGACGGGCAAATTTAACTCTCATTTCCCACCAGGAAGAGGAATTAACCAAAGGCTCAGCGTGCCGTGCCGGAACCAGATTAGGGCCTGAAGCCATCCTGCGGTGTTGCGGCCAGGTCACAAGAAAGCGAGTTGAAGAAAGGAGCTCAGGGGCACTGTAATTCACAAACCTGCAGAGTTATAAATGACAGCTATCGTCCAAAAATAGACTGAAGTAAGGCTGCCAAGAGGACTTGAAAGCGTGGCAGAATTGCAGGAAACCGATTTCAGGAGGTAGACTGGAATTGCATTGAGAGCATAGGAAAAGAGGCAGAACGTCCACAATGATGCACTTGGCCAAAAAGGGCGTATGCGTTTTTTCCTGAATATATTCAGGAAAAAACGCATACGCCCTTTTTGGCCAACCAAGCAAGCTTGCAAAGGAAATCTGCACTACAATGAAGTCTCACTTCCCCCCGGTCAAAAGGGCCATCTGAAAAAAGTGTAAAATCCAGAAAGGCAGGACAGGCCATGGAGAACTGGGAGCCTTGTTATGCTGATGGGCGAGATGTAAATTGCCAACAGACACTTGGGAGAAGTGTATGGTGTTTCCTGAAACATCTAAAAAACAAAGCAACAGAGCCTAGGGCACTTCCACTTATGGTCCTATAGCTTAGGGAAATTAAAATCAAAAAGACACAGCCACCCCAAAGTTTGGGACGCCTCCGTTTACAAGAACCTCGATTACCGTACAAGTTCAACATCGCAGAAAGTGAAAAATGGTTAAAGAACTTGTGGTACTTACGTACAATGCAGTATCACTCAGCAATGAAATCTATGTCATCAGTCCCGTAGCAGCATAATGAGTGGATTCAGGTACGATGATTCTAACTGAAATAAGTCACACAGAAAAAGAAACATCATAAGATATCAGTAATACACGGAATGGAAACTTGGCTACACAGGAACTGAATTACAGAACAGAACAGGGTCTCAAATTTAGAAAACCAACTTATGCTTGCTTAAGGGTAAAGGTGAGTTGGGGTGCTGCATAAAACCAGAGATTGAAATGAGCACAGATAAAGTTCCTTAAGCCAAATATGGAATAGACAAGAGCTACTCCTTGCTCAACGAAATGGACTCAACACCGCATATTAAACGCCTAAGAATGTACTTGACTTGTAAGTATCTTAAAACCTATGGATTGCTATGTCTCCGAAAGAGAATCAAGCATGTGTACAGGGGCATAAACGCAGCAGTGATAGGATTGGAGAGGTTCGGTGAGCAAATGAAGACCCTTTGAAGTCATATTGCATGGTACCCATTACACGGGTCTTAACTCTCCAGGTTTAAGGTATTCTTCCTTCAGCTAAAACATGCATGTGGAACCCAAGTATGATCAACCATGTGAACGGGAGACGTGTTCAAATATGTCTCAGTTTTCCTCCCCTGGTACTCGGGTGCAACATTCCAGACGCTTTACTAACACTCTCCCCACTTGGAGAGTCAGCGCCTTTAACCTCCTGTTTGGCCCAGTTTGCAATTTCTGCAGAAGATGAACAGGAATAGCGAGAACCAATGAGAGACTAGCTGGAGGTGTCTGGACGGCCAAATTTAACTCTCATTTCCCACCAGGTAGAGGAATTAACCAAAGGCTCAGCGTGCCGTGCCGGAACCAGATTAGGGCCTGAAACCATCCTGCGGTGTTGCGGCCAGCTCAAAAGAAAGCAAGTTGAAGAAAGGAGCTCAGGGGCACTGTAATTCACAAACCTGCAGAGTTATAAATGACAGCTATCGTCCAAAAATAGACTGAAGTAAGGCTGCCAAGAGGACTTGAAAGCGGGGCAGAATTGCAGGAAACCGATTTCAGGAGGTAGACTGGAATTGCATTGAAAGCATAGGAAAAGAGGCAGAACGTCCACAATGATGCACTTGGCCAAAAAGGGCGTATGCGTTTTTTCCTGAATATATTCAGGAAAAAACGCATACGCCCTTTTTGGCCAACCAAGCAAGCTTGCAAAGGAAATCTGCACTACAATGAAGTCTCACTTCCCCCCGGTCAAAAGGGCCATCTGAAAAAAGTGTAAAATCCAGAAAGGCAGGACAGGCCATGGAGAACTGGGAGCCTTGTTATGCTGATGGGCGGGATGTAAATTGCCAACAGACACTCGGGAGAAGTGTATGGTGTTTCCTGAAACATCTAAAAAACAAAGCAACAGAGCCTAGGGCACTTCCACTTATGGTCCTATAGCTTAGGGAAATTAAAATCAAAAAGACACAGCCACCCCAAAGTTTGGGAGGCCTCTGTTTACAAGAACCTCGTTTACAGTACAAGTTCAACATCGCAGAAAGTGAAAAATGGATAAAGAAGTTGTGGTATTTACTTACAAAGCAATATCACTCAGCAATGAAATCTATGTCATCAGGCCCTTAGCAGCACAATGAGTGGATTCAGGTATGATGATTCTAACTGAAATAAGTCACACAGAAAAAGAAACATCATAAGATATCAGTAATACACGGAATGGAAACTTGGCTACACAGGAACTGAATTACAGAACAGAACAGGGTCTCAAATTTAGAAAACCAACTTATGCTTGCTTAAGGGTAAAGGTGAGTTGGGGTGCTGCATAAAACCAGAGATTGAAATGAGCACAGATAAAGTTCCTTAAGTCAAATATGGAATAGACAAGAGCTACTCCTTGCTCAACGAAATGGACTCAACACCACATATTAAACGCCTAAGAATGTACCTGACTAGTAAGTATCTTAAAACCTATGGATTGCTATGTCTCCGAAAGAGAATCAAGCATGTGTACAGGGGCATAAACGCAGCAGTGATAGGATTGGAGAGGTTCGGTGAGCAAATGAAGACCCTTTGAAGTCATATTGCATGGTACCCATTACACGGGTCTTAACTCTCCAGGTTTAAGGTATTCTTCCTTCAGCTAAAACATGCATGTGGAACCCAAGTATGATCAACCATGTGAACGGGAGACGTGTTCAAATATGTCTCAGTTTTCCTCCCCTGGTACTCGGGTGCAACATTCCAGACGCTTTACTAACACTCTCCCCACTTGGAGAGTCAGCGCCTTTAACCTCCTGTTTGGCCCAGTTTGCAATTTCTGCGGAAGATGAACAGGAATAGCGAGAACCAATGAGAGGCTAGCTGGAGGTGTCTGGACGGGCAAATTTAACTCTCATTTCCCACCAGGAAGAGGAATTAACCAAAGGCTCAGCATGCCGGGCCGGAACCAGATTAGGGCCTGAAGCCATCCTGCGGTGTTGCGGCCAGGTCACAAGAAAGCGAGTTGAAGAAAGGAGCTCAGGGGCACTGTAATTCACAAACCTGCAGAGTTATAAATGACAGCTATCGTCCAAAAATAGACTGAAGTAAGGCTGCCAAGAGGACTTGAAAGCGGGGCAGAATTGCAGGAAACCGATTTCAGGAGGTAGACTGGAATTGCATTGAAAGCATAGGAAAAGAGGCAGAACGTCCACAATGATGCACTTGGCCAAAAAGGGCGTATGCGTTTTTTCCTGAATATATTCAGGAAAAAACGCATACGCCCTTTTTGGCCAACCAAGCAAGCTTGCAAAGGAAATCTGCACTACAATGAAGTCTCACTTCCCCCCGGTCAAAAGGGCCATCTGAAAAAAGTGTAAAATCCAGAAAGGCAGGACAGGCCATGGAGAACTGGGAGCCTTGTTATGCTGATGGGCGGGATGTAAATTGCCAACAGACACTCGGGAGAAGTGTATGGTGTTTCCTGAAACATCTAAAAAACAAAGCAACAGAGCCTAGGGCACTGCCACTTATGGTCCTATACCTTAGGGAAATTAAATCAAAAAGACACAGCCACCCCAAAGTTTGGGACGCCTCTGTTTACAAGAACCTCGTTTACAGTACAAGTTCAACATCGCAGAAAGTGAAAAATGGATAAAGAAGTTGTGGTATTCACTTACAAAGCAATATCACTCAGCAATGAAATCTATGTCATCAGGCCCTTAGCAGCACAATGAGTGGATTCAGGTATGATGATTCTAACTGAAATAAGTCACACAGAAAAAGAAACATCATAAGATATCAGTAATACACGGAATGGAAACTTGGCTACACAGGAACTGAATTACAGAACAGAACAGGGTCTCAAATTTAGAAAAACCACTTATGCTTGCTTAAGGGTAAAGGTGAGTTGGGGTGCTGCATAAAACCAGAGATTGAAATGAGCACAGATAAAGTTCCTTAAGCCAAATATGGAATAGACAAGAGCTACTCCTTGCTCAACGAAATGGACTCAACACCACATATTAAACGCCTAAGAATGTACCTGACTAGTAAGTATCTTAAAACCTATGGATTGCTATGTCTCCGAAAGAGAATCAAGCATGTGTACAGGGGCATAAACGCAGCAGTGATAGGATTGGAGAGGTTCGGTGAGCAAATGAAGACCCTTTGAAGTCATATTGCATGGTACCCATTACACGGGTCTTAACTCTCCAGGTTTAAGGTATTCTTCCTTCAGCTAAAACATGCATGTGGAACCCAAGTATGATCAACCATGTGAACGGGAGACGTGTTCAAATATGTCTCAGTTTTCCTCCCCTGGTACTCGGGTGCAACATTCCAGACGCTTTACTAACACTCTCCCCACTTGGAGAGTCAGCGCCTTTAACCTCCTGTTTGGCCCAGTTTGCAATTTCTGCGGAAGATGAACAGGAATAGCGAGAACCAATGAGAGGCTAGCTGGAGGTGTCTGGACGGGCAAATTTAACTCTCATTTCCCACCAGGAAGAGGAATTAACCAAAGGCTCAGCATGCCGGGCCGGAACCAGATTAGGGCCTGAAGCCATCCTGCGGTGTTGCGGCCAGGTCACAAGAAAGCGAGTTGAAGAAAGGAGCTCAGGGGCACTGTAATTCACAAACCTGCAGAGTTATAAATGACAGCTATCGTCCAAAAATAGACTGAAGTAAGGCTGCCAAGAGGACTTGAAAGCGGGGCAGAATTGCAGGAAACCGATTTCAGGAGGTAGACTGGAATTGCATTGAAAGCATAGGAAAAGAGGCAGAACGTCCACAATGATGCACTTGGCCAAAAAGGGCGTATGCGTTTTTTCCTGAATATATTCAGGAAAAAACGCATACGCCCTTTTTGGCCAACCAAGCAAGCTTGCAAAGGAAATCTGCACTACAATGAAGTCTCACTTCCCCCCGGTCAAAAGGGCCATCTGAAAAAAGTGTAAAATCCAGAAAGGCAGGACAGGCCATGGAGAACTGGGAGCCTTGTTATGCTGATGGGCGGGATGTAAATTGCCAACAGACACTCGGGAGAAGTGTATGGTGTTTCCTGAAACATCTAAAAAACAAAGCAACAGAGCCTAGGGCACTGCCACTTATGGTCCTATACCTTAGGGAAATTAAATCAAAAAGACACAGCCACCCCAAAGTTTGGGACGCCTCTGTTTACAAGAACCTCGTTTACAGTACAAGTTCAACATCGCAGAAAGTGAAAAATGGATAAAGAAGTTGTGGTATTCACTTACAAAGCAATATCACTCAGCAATGAAATCTATGTCATCAGGCCCTTAGCAGCACAATGAGTGGATTCAGGTATGATGATTCTAACTGAAATAAGTCACACAGAAAAAGAAACATCATAAGATATCAGTAATACACGGAATGGAAACTTGGCTACACAGGAACTGAATTACAGAACAGAACAGGGTCTCAAATTTAGAAAAACAACTTATGCTTGCTTAAGGGTAAAGGTGAGTTGGGGTGCTGCATAAAACCAGAGATTGAAATGAGCACAGATAAAGTTCCTTAAGCCAAATATGGAATAGACAAGAGCTACTCCTTGCTCAACGAAATGGACTCAACACCGCATATTAAACGCCTAAGAATGTACCTGACTTGTAAGTATCTTAAAACCTATGGATTGCTATGTCTCCGAAAGAGAATCAAGCATGTGTACAGGGGCATAAACGCAGCAGTGATAGGATTGGAGAGGTTCGGTGAGCAAATGAAGACCCTTTGAAGTCATATTGCATGGTACCCATTCCACGGGTTTCAACTACCCAGGTTTAAGGTATTCTTCCTTCAGCTAAAACATGCATGTGGAACCTAGAGTATGATCAACCATGTGATCGGGAGACGTGTTCAAATATGTCTCAGTTTTCCTCCCCTGGTACTCGGGTGCAACATTCCAGACGCTTTACTAACACTCTCCCCACTTGGAGAGTCAGTCCCTTTAACCTCCTGTTTGGCCCAGTTTGCAATTTCTGCGGAAGATGAACAGGAATAGCGAGAACCAATGAGAGGCTAGCTGGAGGTGTCTGGACGGGCAAATTTAACTCTCATTTCCCACCAGGAAGAGGAATTAACCAAAGGCTCAGCATGCCGGGCCGGATCCAGATTAGGGCCTGAAGCCATCCTGCGGTGTTGCGGCCAGGTCACAAGAAAGCGAGTTGAAGAAAGGAGCTCAGGGGCACTGTAATTCACAAACCTGCAGAGTTATAAATGACAGCTATCGTCCAAAAATAGACTGAAGTAAGGCTGCCAAGAGGACTTGAAAGCGGGGCAGAATTGCAGGAAACCGATTTCAGGAGGTAGACTGGAATTGCATTGAAAGCATAGGAAAAGAGGCAGAACGTCCACAATGATGCACTTGGCCAAAAAGGGCGTATGCGTTTTTTCCTGAATATATTCAGGAAAAAACGCATACGCCCTTTTTGGCCAACCAAGCAAGCTTACAAAGGAAATCTGCATTACAATGAAGTCTCACTTCCCCCCCGGTCAAAAGGGCCATCTGAAAAAAGTGTAAAATCCAGAAAGGCAGGACAGGCCATGGAGAACTGGGAGCCTTGTTATGCTGATGGGCGGGATGTAAATTGCCAACAGACACTCGGGAGAAGTGTATGAAGTTTCCTGAAACATCTAAAAAACAAAGCAACAGAGCCTACGGCACTGCCACTTATGGTCCTATAGCTTAGGGAAATTAAAATCAAAAAGACACAGCCACCCCAAAGTTTGGGACGCCTCTGTTTACAAGAACCTCGTTTACAGTACAAGTTCAACATCGCAGAAAGTGAAAAATGGATAAAGAAGTTGTGGTATTTACTTACAAAGCAATATCACTCAGCAATGAAATCTATGTCATCAGGCCCTTAGCATCACAATGAGTGGATTCAGGTATGATGATTCTAACTGAAATAAGTCACACAGAAAAAGAAACATCATAAGATATCAGTAATACACGGAATGGAAACTTGGCTACACAGGAACTGAATTACAGAACAGAACAGGGTCTCAAATTTTGAAAACCAACTAATGCTTGCTTAAGGGTAAAGGTGAGTTGGGGTGCTGCATAAAACCAGAGATTGAAATGAGCACAGATAAAGTTCCTTAAGTCAAATATGGAATAGACAAGAGCCACTCCTTGCTCAACGAAATGGACTCAACACCGCATATTAAACGCCTAAGAATGTACCTGACTAGTAAGTATCTTAAAACCTATGGATTGCTATGTCTCCGAAAGAGAATCAAGCATGTGTACAGGGGCATAAACGCAGCAGTGATAGGATTGGAGAGGTTCGGTGAGCAAATGAAGACCCTTTGAATTCATATTGCATGGTACCCATTACACGGGTCTTAACTCTCCAGGTTTAAGGTATTCTTCCTTCAGCTAAAACATGCATGTGGAACCCAAGTATGATCAACCATGTGAACGGGAGACGTGTTCAAATATGTCTCAGTTTTCCTCCCCTGGTACTCGGGTGCAACATTCCAGACGCTTTACTAACACTCTCCCGACTTGGAGAGTCAGTCCCTTTAAACTCCTGTTTGGCCCAGTTTGCAATTTCTGCGGAAGATGAACAGGAATAGCGAGAACCAATGAGAGGCTAGCTGGAGGTGTCTGGACGGGCAAATTTAACTCTCATTTCCCACCAGGAAGAGGAATTAACCAAAGGCTCAGCGTGCCGTGCCGGAACCAGATTAGGGCCTGAAGCCATCCTGCGGTGTTGCGGCCAGGTCACAAGAAAGCGAGTTGAAGAAAGGAGCTCAGGGGCACTGTAATTCACAAACCTGCAGAGTTATAAATGACAGCTATCGTCCAAAAATAGACTGAAGTAAGGCTGCCAAGAGGACTTGAAAGCGGGGCAGAATTGCAGGAAACCGATTTCAGGAGGTAGACTGGAATTGCATTGAAAGCATAGGAAAAGAGGCAGAACGTCCACAATGATGCACTTGGCCAAAAAGGGCGTATGCGTTTTTTCCTGAATATATTCAGGAAAAAACGCATACGCCCTTTTTGGCCAACCAAGCAAGCTTACAAAGGAAATCTGCACTACAATGAAGTCTCACTTCCCCCCGGTCAAAAGGGCCATCTGAAAAAAGTGTAAAATCCAGAAAGGCAGGACAGGCCATGGAGAACTGGGAGCCTTGTTATGCTGATGGGCGGGATGTAAATTGCCAACAGACACTCGGGAGAAGTGTATGGTGTTTCCTGAAACATCTAAAAAACAAAACAACAGAGCCTAGGGCACTGCCACTTATGGTCCTATAGCTTAGGGAAATTAAAATCAAAAAGACACAGCCACCCCAAAGTTTGGGACGCCTCTGTTTACAAGAACCTCGTTTACAGTACAAGTTCAACATCGCAGAAAGTGAAAAATGGTTAAAGAACTTGTGGTACTTACGTACAATGCAGTATCACTCAGCAATGAAATCTATGTCATCAGGCCTGTAGTAGCATAATGAGTAGATTCAGGTACAATGATTCTAACTGAAATAAGTCACACAGAAAAAGAAACATCATAAGATATCAGTAATACACGGAATGTAAACTTGGCTACACAGGAACTGAATTCCAAAACAGAACAGGTTCTCAAATTTAGAAAACCAACTTATGCTTGCTTAAGGGGAAAGGTGAGTTGGGTTGCTGCATAAAACCAGAGATTGAAATGAGCACAGATAAAGTTCCTTAAGCCAAATATGGAATAGACAAAAGCTACTCCTTGCTCAACGAAATGGACTCAACACCGCATATTAAACGCCTAAGAATGTACCTGACTAGTAAGTATCTTAAAACCTATGGATTGCTATGTCTCCGAAAGAGAATCAAGCATGTGTACAGGGGCATAAACGCAGCAGTGATAGGATTGGAGAGGTTCGGTGAGCAAATGAAGACCCTTTGAAGTCATATTGCATGGTACCCATTCCACGGGTTTCAACTACCCAGGTTTAAGGTATTCTTCCTTCAGCTAAAACATGCATGTGGAACCTAGAGTATGATCAACCATGTGATCGGGAGACGTGTTCAAATATGTCTCAGTTTTCCTCCCCTGGTACTCGGGTGCAACATTCCAGACGCTTTACTAACACTCTCCCCACTTGGAGAGTCAGTCCCTTTAACCTCCTGTTTGGCCCGGTTTGCAATTGTTGCGGAAGATGAACAGGAATAGCGAGAACCAATGAGAGGCTAGCTGGAGGTGTCTGGACGGGCAAATTTAACTCTCATTTCCCACCAGGAAGAGGAATTAACCAAAGGCTCAGCGTGCCGAGCCGGAACCAGATTAGGGCCTGAAACCATCCTGCGGTGTTGCGGCCAGGTCACAAGAAAGCGAGTTGAAGAAAGGAGCTCAGGGGCACTGTAATTCACAAACCTGCAGAGTTATAAATGACAGCTATCGTCCAAAAATAGACTGAAGTAAGGCTGCCAAGAGGACTTGAAAGCGGGGCAGAATTGCAGGAAACCGATTTCAGGAGGTAGACTGGAATTGCATTGAAAGCATAGGAAAAGAGACAGAACGTCCACAATGATGCACTTGGCCAAAAAGGGCGTATGCGTTTTTTCCTGAATATATTCAGGAAAAAACGCATACGCCCTTTTTGGCCAACCAAGCAAGCTTGCAAAGGAAATCTGCACTACAATGAAGTCTCACTTCCCCCCGGTCAAAAGGGCCATCTGAAAAAAGTGTAAAATCCAGAAAGGCAGGACAGGCCATGGAGAACTGGGAGCCTTGTTATGCTGATGGGCGGGATGTAAATTGCCAACAGACACTCGGGAGAAGTGTATGGTGTTTCCTGAAACATCTAAAAAACAAAGCAACAGAGCCTACGGCACTGCCACTTATGGTCCTATAGCTTAGGGAAATTAAAATCAAAAAGACACAGCCACCCCAAAGTTTGGGACGCCTCTGTTTACAAGAACCTCGTTTACAGTACAAGTTCAACATCGCAGAAAGTGAAAAATGGATAAAGAAGTTGTGGTATTTACTTACAAAGCAATATCACTCAGCAATGAAATCTATGTCATCAGGCCCTTAGCATCACAATGAGTGGGTTCAGGTATGATGATTCTAACTGAAATAAGTCACACAGAAAAAGAAACATCATAAGATATCAGTAATACACGGAATGGAAACTTGGCTACACAGGAACTGAATTACAGAACAGAACAGGGTCTCAAATTTTGAAAACCAACTAATGCTTGCTTAAGGGTAAAGGTGAGTTGGGGTGCTGCATAAAACCAGAGATTGAAATGAGCACAGATAAAGTTCCTTAAGTCAAATATGGAATAGACAAGAGCCACTCCTTGCTCAACGAAATGGACTCAACACCGCATATTAAACGCCTAAGAATGTACCTGACTAGTAAGTATCTTAAAACCTATGGATTGCTATGTCTCCGAAAGAGAATCAAGCATGTGTACAGGGGCATAAACGCAGCAGTGATAGGATTGGAGAGGTTCGGTGAGCAAATGAAGACCCTTTGAATTCATATTGCATGGTACCCATTACACGGGTCTTAACTCTCCAGGTTTAAGGTATTCTTCCTTCAGCTAAAACATGCATGTGGAACCCAAGTATGATCAACCATGTGAACGGGAGACGTGTTCAAATATGTCTCAGTTTTCCTCCCCTGGTACTCGGGTGCAACATTCCAGACGCTTTACTAACACTCTCCCGACTTGGAGAGTCAGTCCCTTTAAACTCCTGTTTGGCCCAGTTTGCAATTTCTGCGGAAGATGAACAGGAATAGCGAGAACCAATGAGAGACTAGCTGGAGGTGTCTGGACGGGCAAATTTAACTCTCATTTCCCACCAGGAAGAGGAATTAACCAAAGGCTCAGCGTGCCATGCCGGAACCAGATTAGGGCCTGAAGCCATCCTGCGGTGTTGCGGCCAGGTCACAAGAAAGCGAGTTGAAGAAAGGAGCTCAGGGGCACTGTAATTCACAAACCTGCAGAGTTATAAATGACAGCTATCGTCCAAAAATAGACTGAAGTAAGGCTGCCAAGAGGACTTGAAAGCGGGGCAGAATTGCAGGAAACCGATTTCAGGAGGTAGACTGGAATTGCATTGAAAGCATAGGAAAAGAGGCAGAACGTCCACAATGATGCACTTGGCCAAAAAGGGCGTATGCGTTTTTCCCTGAATATATTCAGGAAAAAACGCATACGCCCTTTTTGGCCAACCAAGCAAGCTTACAAAGGAAATCTGCACTACAATGAAGTCTCACTTCCCCCCGGTCAAAAGGGCCATCTGAAAAAAGTGTAAAATCCAGAAAGGCAGGACAGGCCATGGAGAACTGGGAGCCTTGTTATGCTGATGGGCGGGATGTAAATTGCCAACAGACACTCGGGAGAAGTGTATGGTGTTTCCTGAAACATCTAAAAAACAAAACAACAGAGCCTAGGGCACTGCCACTTATGGTCCTATAGCTTAGGGAAATTAAAATCAAAAAGACACAGCCACCCCAAAGTTTGGGACGCCTCTGTTTACAAGAACCTCGTTTACAGTACAAGTTCAACATCGCAGAAAGTGAAAAATGGTTAAAGAACTTGTGGTACTTACGTACAATGCAGTATCACTCAGCAATGAAATCTATGTCATCAGGCCTGTAGTAGCATAATGAGTAGATTCAGGTACAATGATTCTAACTGAAATAAGTCACACAGAAAAAGAAACATCATAAGATATCAGTAATACACGGAATGTAAACTTGGCTACACAGGAACTGAATTCCAAAACAGAACAGGTTCTCAAATTTAGAAAACCAACTTATGCTTGCTTAAGGGGAAAGGTGAGTTGGGTTGCTGCATAAAACCAGAGATTGAAATGAGCACAGATAAAGTTCCTTAAGCCAAATATGGAATAGACAAAAGCTACTCCTTGCTCAACGAAATGGACTCAACACCGCATATTAAACGCCTAAGAATGTACCTGACTAGTAAGTATCTTAAAACCTATGGATTGCTATGTCTCCGAAAGAGAATCAAGCATGTGTACAGGGGCATAAACGCAGCAGTGATAGGATTGGAGAGGTTCGGTGAGCAAATGAAGACCCTTTGAAGTCATATTGCATGGTACCCATTCCACGGGTTTCAACTACCCAACTTTAAGGTATTCTTCCTTCAGCTAAAACATGCATGTGGAACCTAGAGTATGATCAACCATGTGATCGGGAGACGTGTTCAAATATGTCTCAGTTTTCCTCCCCTGGTACTCGGGTGCAACATTCCAGACGCTTTACTAACACTCTCCCCACTTGGAGAGTCAGTCCCTTTAACCTCCTGTTTGGCCCGGTTTGCAATTGCTGCGGAAGATGAACAGGAATAGCGAGAACCAATGAGAGGCTAGCTGGAGGTGTCTGGACGGGCAAATTTAACTCTCATTTCCCACCAGGAAGAGGAATTAACCAAAGGCTCAGCGTGCCGAGCCGGAACCAGATTAGGGCCTGAAACCATCCTGCGGTGTTGCGGCCAGGTCACAAGAAAGCGAGTTGAAGAAAGGAGCTCAGGGGCACTGTAATTCACAAACCTGCAGAGTTATAAATGACAGCTATCGTCCAAAAATAGACTGAAGTAAGGCTGCCAAGAGGACTTGAAAGCGGGGCAGAATTGCAGGAAACCGATTTCAGGAGGTAGACTGGAATTGCATTGAAAGTATAGGAAAAGAGACAGAACGTCCACAATGATGCACTTGGCCAAAAAGGGCGTATGCGTTTTTTCCTGAATATATTCAGGAAAAAACGCATACGCCCTTTTTGGCCAACCAAGCAAGCTTGCAAAGGAAATCTGCACTACAATGAAGTCTCACTTCCCCCCGGTCAAAAGGGCCATCTGAAAAAAGTGTAAAATCCAGAAAGGCAGGACAGGCCATGGAGAACTGGGAGCCTTGTTATGCTGATGGGCGGGATGTAAATTGCCAACAACCACTCGGGAGAAGTGTATGGTGTTTCCTGAAACATCTAAAAAACAAAGCAACAGAACCTAGGGCACTTCCACTTATGGTCCTATAGCTTAGGGAAATTAAAATCAAAAAGACACAGTCACCCCAAAGTTTGGAACGGCTCTGTTTACAAGAACCTCGTTTACAGTACAAGTTCAACATCGCAGAAAGTGTAAAATGGATAAAGAAGTTGTGGTATTTACTTACAAAGCAATATCACTCAGCAATGAAATCTGTGTCATCAGGCCCTTAGCAGCACAATGGGTGGATTCAGGTATGATGATTCTAACTGAAGTAAGTCACACAGAAAAAGAAACATCATAAGATATCAGTAATACACGGAATGTAAACTTGGCTACACAGGAACTGAATTACAGAACAGAACAGGGTCTCAAATTTAGAAAACCAACTTATGCTTGCTTAAGGGGAAAGGTGAGTTGGGGTGCTGCATAAAACCAGAGATTGAAATGAGCACAGATAAAGTTCCTTAAGTCAAATATGGAATAGACAAGAGCTACTCCTTGCTCAACGAAATGGACTCAACACCGCATATTAAACGCCTAAGAATGTACCTGACTAGTAAGTATCTTAAAACCTATGGATTGCTATGTCTCTGAAAGAGAATCAAGCATGTGTACAGGGGCATAAACGCAGCAGTGATAGGATTGGAGAGGTTCGGTGAGCAAATGAAGACCCTTTGAAGTCATATTGCATGGTACCCATTACACGGGTCTTGACTCTCCAGGTTTAAGGTATTCTTCCTTCAGCTAAAACATACATGTGGAACCCAAGTATGATCAACCATGTGAATGGGAGACGTGTTCAAATATGTCTCAGTTTTCCTCCCCTGGTACTCGGGTGCAACATTCCAGACGCTTTACTAACACTCTCCCCACTTGGAGAGTCAGCGCCTTTAACCTCCTGTTTGGCCCAGTTTGCAGTTTCTGCGGAAGATGAACAGGAATAGCGAGAACCAATGAGAGACTAGCTGGAGGTGTCTGGACGGGCAAATTTAACTCTCATTTCCCACCAGGAAGAGGAAATAACCAAAGGCTCAGCGTGCCGTGCCGGAACCAGATTAGGGCCTGAAGCCATCCTGCGGTGTTGCGGCCAGGTCACAAGAAAGCGAGTTGAAGAAAGGAGCTCAGGGGCACTGTAATTCACAAACCTGCAGAGTTATAAATGACAGCTATCGTCCAAAAATAGACTGAAGTAAGGCTGCCAAGAGGACTTGAAAGCGGGGCAGAATTGCAGGAAACCGATTTCAGGAGGTAGACTGGAATTGCATTGAAAGCATAGGAAAAGAGGCAGAACGTCCACAATGATGCACTTGGCCAAAAAGGGCGTATGCGTTTTTTCCTGAATATATTCAGGAAAAAACGCATACGCCCTTTTTGGCCAACCAAGCAAGCTTGCAAAGGAAATCTGCACTACAATGAAGTCTCACTTCCCCCCGGTCAAAAGGGCCATCTGAAAAAAGTGTAAAATCCAGAAAGGCAGGACAGGCCATGGAGAACTGGGAGTCTTGTTATGCTGATGGGCGGGATGTAAATTGCCAACAGGCACTCGGAAGAAGTGTATGGTGTTTCCTGAAACATCTAAAAAACAAAGCAACAGAGCCTAGGGCACTTCCACTTATGGTCCTATAGCTTAGGGAAATTAAAATCAAAAAGACACAGCCACCCCAAAGTTTGGGACGCCTCCGTTTACAAGAACCTCGTTTACCGTACAAGTTCAATATCACAGAAAGTGAAAAATGGATAAAGAACTTGTGGTACTTACGTACAATGCAGTATCACTCAGCAATGAAATCTATGTCATCAGGCCCATAGCAGCATAATGAGTGGACTCAGGTACGATGATTCTAACTGAAATAAGTCACACAGAAAAAGAAACATCATAAGATATCACTAATACACGGAATGTAAACTTGGCTACACAGGAACTGAATTACAGAACAGAACAGGGTCTCAAATTTAGAAAACCAACTTGTGCTTGCTTAAGGGGAAAGGTGAGTTGGGGTGCTGCATAAAACCAGAGATTGAAATGAGTACAGATAAAGTTCCTTAAGTCAAATATGGAATAGACAAGAGCTACTCCTTGCTCAACGAAATGGACTCAACACCCCATATTAAACGCCTAAGAATGTACCTGACTAGTAAGTATGTTAAAACCTATGGATTGCTATGTCTCCGAAAGAGAATCAAGCATGTGTACAGGGGCATAAACGCAGCAGTGATAGGATTGGAGAGGTTCGGTGAGCAAATGAAGACCCTTTGAAGTCATATTGCATGGTACCCATTCCACGGGTTTCAACTACCTAGGTTTTAGGTATTCTTCCTTCAGCTAAAACATGCATGTGGAACCCAGAGGATGATCAACCATGTGAACGGGAGACGTGTTCAAATATGTCTCAGTTTTCCTCCCCTGGTACTCGGGTGCAACATTCCAGACGCTTTACTAACACTCTCCCCACTTGGAGAGTCAGCGCCTTTAACCTCCTGTTTGGCCCGGTTTGCAATTTCTGCGGAAGATGAACAGGAATAGCGAGAACCAATGAGAGGCTAGCTGGAGGTGTCTGGACGGGCAAATTTAACTCTCATTTCCCACCAGGAAGAGGAAATAACCAAAGGCTCAGCATGCCGTACCGGAACCAGATTAGGGCCTGAAGCCATCCTGCGGTGTTGCGGCCAGCTCAAAAGAAAGCGAGTTGAAGAAAGGAGCTCAGGGGCACTGTAATTCACAAACCTGCAGAGTTATAAATGACAGCTATCGTCCAAAAATAGACTGAAGTAAGGCTGCCAAGAGGACTTGAAAGCGGGGCAGAATTGCAGGAAACCGATTTCAGGAGGTAGACTGGAATTGCATTGAAAGCATAGGAAAAGAGGCAGAACGTCCACAATGATGCACTTGGCCAAAAAGGGCGTATGCGTTTTTTCCTGAATATATTCAGGAAAAAACGCATACGCCCTTTTTGGCCAACCAAGCAAGCTTGCAAAGGAAATCTGCACTACAATGAAGTCTCACTTCCCCCCGGTCAAAAGGGCCATCTGAAAAAAGTGTAAAATCCAGAAAGGCAGGACAGGCCATGGAGAACTGGGAGCCTTGTTATGCTGATGGGTGGGATGTAAATTGCCAAGAACCACTGGGGAGAAATGTATGGTGTTTCCTGAAACATCTAAAAAACAAAGCAACAGAGCCTAGGGCACTTCCACTTATGGTCCTATAGCTTAGGGAAATTAAAATCAAAAAGACACAGCCACCTCAAAGTTTGGGACGCCTCCATTTACAAGAACCTCGTTTACCGTACAAGTTCAATATCACAGAAAGTGAAAAATGGATAAAGAACTTGTGGTACTTACGTACAATGCAGTATCACTCAGCAATGAAATCTATGTCATCAGGCCCATAGCAGCATAATGAGTGGATTCAGGTACGATGATTCTAACTGAAATAATTCACACAGAAAAAGAAACATCATAAGATATCACTAATACACGGAATGTAAACTTGGCTACACAGGAACTGCATTCCAAATCAGAACAGGGTCTCAAATTTAGAAAACCAACTTATGCTTGCTTAAGGGGAAAGGTGAGTTGGGGTGCTGCATAAAACCAGAGATTGAAATGAGCACAGATAAAGTTCCTTAAGCCAAATATGGAATAGACAAAAGCTACTCCTTGCTCAACGAAATGGACTCAACACCGCATATTAAACGCCTAAGAATGTACCTGACTAGTAAGTATCTTAAAACCTATGGATTGCTATGTCTCCGAAAGAGAATCAAGCATGTGTACAGGGGCATAAATGCAGCAGTGATAGGATTGGAGAGGTTCGGTGAGCAAATGAAGACCCTTTGAAGTCATATTGCATGGTACCCATTCCACGGGTTTCAACTACCCAACTTTAAGGTATTCTTCCTTCAGCTAAAACATGCATGTGGAACCTAGAGTATGATCAACCATGTGATCGGGAGACGTGTTCAAATATGTCTCAGTTTTCCTCCCCTGGTACTCGGGTGCAACATTCCAGACGCTTTACTAACACTCTCCCCACTTGGAGAGTCAGTCCCTTTAACCTCCTGTTTGGCCCGGTTTGCAATTGCTGCGGAAGATGAACAGGAATAGCGAGAACCAATGAGATGCTAGCTGGAGGTGTCTGGACGGGCAAATTTAACTCTCATTTCCCACCAAGAAGAGGAATTAACCAAAGGCTCAGCGTGCCGAGCCGGAACCAGATTAGGGCCTGAAACCATCCTGCGGTGTTGCGGCCAGCTCACAAGAAAGCGAGTTGAAGAAAGGAGCTCAGGGGCACTGTAATTCACAAACCTGCAGAGTTATAAATGACAGCTATCGTCCAAAAATAGACTGAAGTAAGGCTGCCAAGAGGACTTGAAAGCGGGGCAGAATTGCAGGAAACCGATTTCAGGAGGTAGACTGGAATTGCATTGAAAGCATAGGAAAAGAGACAGAACGTCCACAATGATGCACTTGGCCAAAAAGGGCGTATGCGTTTTTTCCTGAATATATTCAGGAAAAAACGCATACGCCCTTTTTGGCCAACCAAGCAAGCTTGCAAAGGAAATCTGCACTACAATGAAGTCTCACTTCCCCCCGGTCAAAAGGGCCATCTGAAAAAAGTGTAAAATCCAGAAAGGCAGGACAGGCCATGGAGAACTGGGAGCCTTGTTATGCTGATGGGCGGGATGTAAATTGCCAACAACCACTCGGGAGAAGTGTATGGTGTTTCCTGAAACATCTAAAAAACAAAGCAACAGAACCTAGGGCACTTCCACTTATGGTCCTATAGCTTAGGGAAATTAAAATCAAAAAGACACAGTCACCCCAAAGTTTGGAACGGCTCTGTTTACAAGAACCTCGTTTACAGTACAAGTTCAACATCGCAGAAAGTGTAAAATGGATAAAGAAGTTGTGGTATTTACTTACAAAGCAATATCACTCAGCAATGAAATCTGTGTCATCAGGCCCTTAGCAGCACAATGGGTGGATTCAGGTATGATGATTCTAACTGAAGTAAGTCACACAGAAAAAGAAACATCATAAGATATCAGTAATACACGGAATGTAAACTTGGCTACACAGGAACTGAATTACAGAACAGAACAGGGTCTCAAATTTAGAAAACCAACTTATGCTTGCTTAAGGGTAAAGGTGAGTTGGGGTGCTGCATAAAACCAGAGATTGAAATGAGCACAGATAAAGTTCCTTAAGTCAAATATGGAATAGAGAAAAGAGCTACTCCTTGCTCAACGAAATGGACTCAACACCGCATATTAAACGCCTAAGAATGTACCTGACTAGTAAGTATCTTAAAAACTATGGATTGCTATGTCTCTGAAAGAGAATCAAGCATGTGTACAGGGGCATAAACGCAGCAGTGATAGGATTGGAGAGGTTCGGTGAGCAAATGAAGACCCTTTGAAGTCATATTGCATGGTACCCATTACACGGGTCTTGACTCTCCAGGTTTAAGGTATTCTTCCTTCAGCTAAAACATGCATGTGGAACCCAAGTATGATCAACCATGTGAACGGGAGACGTGTTCAAATATGTCTCAGTTTTCCTCCCCTGGTACTCGGGTGCAACATTCCAGACGCTTTACTAACACTCTCCCCACTTGGAGAGTCAGCGCCTTTAACCTCCTGTTTGGCCCAGTTTGCAATTTCTGCGGAAGATGAACAGGAATAGCGAGAACCAATGAGAGACTAGCTGGAGGTGTCTGGACGGGCAAATTTAACTCTCATTTCCCACCAGGAAGAGGAAATAACCAAAGGCTCAGCGTGCCGTGCCGGAACCAGATTAGGGCCTGAAGCCATCCTGCGGTGTTGCGGCCAGGTCACAAGAAAGCGAGTTGAAGAAAGGAGCTCAGGGGCACTGTAATTCACAAACCTGCAGAGTTATAAATGACAGCTATCGTCCAAAAATAGACTGAAGTAAGGCTGCCAAGAGGACTTGAAAGCGGGGCAGAATTGCAGGAAACCGATTTCAGGAGGTAGACTGGAATTGCATTGAAAGCATAGGAAAAGAGGCAGAACGTCCACAATGATGCACTTGGCCAAAAAGGGCGTATGCGTTTTTTCCTGAATATATTCAGGAAAAAACGCATACGCCCTTTTTGGCCAACCAAGCAAGCTTGCAAAGGAAATCTGCACTACAATGAAGTCTCACTTCCCCCCGGTCAAAAGGGCCATCTGAAAAAAGTGTAAAATCCAGAAAGGCAGGACAGGCCATGGAGAACTGGGAGTCTTGTTATGCTGATGGGCGGGATGTAAATTGCCAACAGACACTCGGAAGAAGTGTATGGTGTTTCCTGAAACATCTAAAAAACAAAGCAACAGAGCCTAGGGCACTTCCACTTATGGTCCTATAGCTTAGGGAAATTAAAATCAAAAAGACACAGCCACCCCAAAGTTTGGGACGCCTCCGTTTACAAGAACCTCGTTTACCGTACAAGTTCAATATCACAGAAAGTGAAAAATGGATAAAGAACTTGTGGTACTTACGTACAATGCAGTATCACTCAGCAATGAAATCTATGTCATCAGGCCCATAGCAGCATAATGAGTGGACTCAGGTACGATGATTCTAACTGAAATAAGTCACACAGAAAAAGAAACATCATAAGATATCACTAATACACGGAATGTAAACTTGGCTACACAGGAACTGAATTACAGAACAGAACAGGGTCTCAAATTGAGAAAACCAACTTGTGCTTGCTTAAGGGGAAAGGTGAGTTGGGGTGCTGCATAAAACCAGAGATTGAAATGAGTACAGATAAAGTTCCTTAAGTCAAATATGGAATAGACAAGAGCTACTCCTTGCTCAACGAAATGGACTCAACACCCCATATTAAACGCCTAAGAATGTACCTGACTAGTAAGTATGTTAAAACCTATGGATTGCTATGTCTCCGAAAGAGAATCAAGCATGTGTACAGGGGCATAAACGCAGCAGTGATAGGATTGGAGAGGTTCGGTGAGCAAATGAAGACCCTTTGAAGTCATATTGCATGGTACCCATTCCACGGGTTTCAACTACCTAGGTTTTAGGTATTCTTCCTTCAGCTAAAATATGCATGTGGAACCCAGAGGATGATCAACCATGTGAACGGGAGACGTGTTCAAATATGTCTCAGTTTTCCTCCCCTGGTACTCGGGTGCAACATTCCAGACGCTTTACTAACACTCTCCCCACTTGGAGAGTCAGCGCCTTTAACCTCCTGTTTGGCCCGGTTTGCAATTTCTGCGGAAGATGAACAGGAATAGCGAGAACCAATGAGAGGCTAGCTGGAGGTGTCTGGACGGGCAAATTTAACTCTCATTTCCCACCAGGAAGAGGAAATAACCAAAGGCTCAGCGTGCCGTACCGGAACCAGATTAGGGCCTGAAGCCATCCTGCGGTGTTGCGGCCAGCTCAAAAGAAAGCGAGTTGAAGAAAGGAGCTCAGGGGCACTGTAATTCACAAACCTGCAGAGTTATAAATGACAGCTATCGTCCAAAAATAGACTGAAGTAAGGCTGCCAAGAGGACTTGAAAGCGGGGCAGAATTGCAGGAAACCGATTTCAGGAGGTAGACTGGAATTGCATTGAAAGCATAGGAAAAGAGGCAGAACGTCCACAATGATGCACTTGGCCAAAAAGGGCGTATGCGTTTTTTCCTGAATATATTCAGGAAAAAACGCATACGCCCTTTTTGGCCAACCAAGCAAGCTTGCAAAGGAAATCTGCACTACAATGAAGTCTCACTTCCCCCCGGTCAAAAGGGCCATCTGAAAAAAGTGTAAAATCCAGAAAGGCAGGACAGGCCATGGAGAACTGGGAGCCTTGTTATGCTGATGGGTGGGATGTAAATTGCCAAGAACCACTCGGGAGAAATGTATGGTGTTTCCTGAAACATCTAAAAAACAAAGCAACAGAGCCTAGGGCACTTCCACTTATGGTCCTATAGCTTAGGGAAATTAAAATCAAAAAGACACAGCCACCCCAAAGTTTGGGACGCCTCCGTTTACAAGAACCTCGTTTACCGTACAAGTTCAATATCACAGAAAGTGAAAAATGGATAAAGAACTTGTGGTACTTACGTACAATGCAGTATCACTCAGCAATGAAATCTATGTCATCAGGCCCATAGCAGCATAATGAGTGGATTCAGGTACGATGATTCTAACTGAAATAATTCACACAGAAAAAGAAACATCATAAGATATCACTAATACACGGAATGTAAACTTGGCTACACAGGAACTGCATTCCAAAACAGAACAGGGTCTCAAATTTAGAAAACCAACTTATGCTTGCTTAAGGGTAAAGGTGAGTTGGGGTGCTGCATAAAACCAGAGATTGAAATGAGCACAGATAAAGTTCCTTAAGCCAAATATGGAATAGACAAGAGCTACTCCTTGCTCAATGAAATGGACTCAACACCGCATATTAAACGCCTAAGAATGTACCTGACTAGTAAGTATCTTAAAACCTATGGATTGCTATGTCTCCGAAAGAGAATCAAGCATGTGTACAGGGGCATAAACGCAGCAGTGATAGGATTGGAGAGGTTCGGTGAGCAAATGAAGACCCTTTGAAGTCATATTGCATGGTACCCATTCCACGGGTCTCAACTCTCCAGGTTTAAGGTATTCTTCCTTCAGCTAAAACATGCATGTGGAACCCAGAGTATGATCAACCATGTGAACGGGAGACGTGTTCAAATATGTCTCAGTTTTCCTCCCCTGGTACTCGGGTGCAACATTCCAGACGCTTTACTAACACTCTCCCGACTTGGAGAGTCAGCGCCTTTAACCTCCTGTTTGGCCCAGTTTGCAATTTCTGCGGAAGATGAACAGGAATAGCGAGAACCAATGAGAGACTACCTGAAGGTGTCTGAACGGGCAAGTTTAACTCTCATTTCCCACCAGGAAGAGGAATTAACCAAAGGCTCAGCATGCCGGGCCGGAACCAGATTAGGGCCTGAAGCCATCCTGCGGTGTTGCGGCCAGGTCACAAGAAAGCGAGTTGAAGAAAGGAGCTCAGGGGCACTGTAATTCACAAACCTGCAGAGTTATAAATGACAGCTATCGTCCAAAAATAGACTGAAGTAAGGCTGCCAAGAGGACTTGAAAGCGGGGCAGAATTGCAGGAAACCGATTTCAGGAGGTAGACTGGAATTGCATTGAAAGCATAGGAAAAGAGGCAGAACGTCCACAATGATGCACTTGGCCAAAAAGGGCGTATGCGTTTTTTCCTGAATATATTCAGGAAAAAACGCATACGCCCTTTTTGGCCAACCAAGCAAGCTTGCAAAGGAAATCTGCACTACAATGAAGTCTCACTTCCCCCCGGTCAAAAGGGCCATCTGAAAAAAGTGTAAAATCCAGAAAGCCAACAGGCCATTGAGAACTGGGAGCCTTGTTATGCTGATGGGCGGGATGTAAATTGCCAACAGACACTCCGGAGAAGTGTATGGTGTTTCCTGAAACATCTAAAAAACAAAGCAACAGAGCCTAGGGCACTTCCACTTATGGTCCTATAGCTTAGGGAAATTAAAATCAAAAAGACACAGCCACCCAAAAGTTTGGAACGGCTCTGTTTACAAGAACCTCATTTACAGTACAAGTTCAACATCACAGAAAGTGAAAAATGGATAAAGAAGTTGTGGTATTTACTTACAAAGCAATATCACTCAGCAATGAAATCTGTGTCATCAGGCCCTTAGCAGCACAATGAGTGGATTCAGGTATGATGATTCTAACTGAAATAAGTCACACAGAAAAAGAAACATCATAAGATATCAGTAATACACGGAATGGAAACTTGGCTACACAGGAACTGAATTACAGAACAGAACAGGGTCTCAAATTTAGAAAACCAACTTATGCTTGCTTAAGGGTAAAGGTGAGTTGGGGTGCTGCATAAAACCAGAGATTGAAATGAGCACAGATAAAGTTCCTTAAGTCAAATATGGAATAGACAAGAGCTACTCCTTGCTCAACGAAATGGACTCAACACCGCATATTAAACGCCTAAGAATGTACCTGACTAGTAAGTATCGTAAAACCTATGGATTGCTATGTCTCCAAAAGAGAATCAAGCATGTGTACAGGGGCATAAACGCAGCAGTGATAGGATTGGAGAGGTTCGGTGAGCAAATGAAGACCCTTTGAAGTCATATTGCATGGTACCCATTACACGTGTCTCAACTCTCCAGGTTTAAGGTATTCTTCCTTCAGCTAAAACATGCATGTGGAACCCAAGTATGATCAACCATGTGAACGGGAGACGTGTTCAAATATGTCTCAGTTTTCCTCCCCTGGTACGCGGGTGCAACATTCCAGACGCTTTACTAACACTCTCCCCACTTGGAGAGTCAGTGCCTTTAACCTCCTGTTTGACCCAGTTTGCAATTTCTGCGGAAGATGAACAGGAATAGCGAGAACCAATGAGAGGCTAGCTGGAGGTGTCTGGACGGGCAAATTTAACTCTCATTTCCCACCAGGAAGAGGAAATAACCAAAGGCTCAGCGTGCCGTACCGGAACCAGATTAGGGCCTGAAGCCATCCTGTGGTGTTGCGGCCAGGTCACAAGAAAGCGAGTTGAAGAAAGGAGCTCAGGGGCACTGTAATTCACAAACCTGCAGAGTTATAAATGACAGCTATCGTCCAAAAATAGACTGAAGTAAGGCTGCCAAGAGGACTTGAAAACGGGGCAGAATTGCAGGAAACCGATTTCAGGAGGTAGACTGGAATTGCATTGAAAGCATAGGAAAAGAGGCAGAACGTCCACAATGATGCACTTGGCCAAAAAGGGCGTATGCGTTTTTCCCTGAATATATTCAGGAAAAAACGCATACGCCCTTTTTGGCCAACCAAGCAAGCTTGCAAAGGAAATCTGCACTACAATGAAGTCTCACTTCCCCCCGGTCAAAAGGGCCATCTGAAAAAAGTGTAAAATCCAGAAAGGCAGGACAGGCCATGGAGAACTGGGAGCCTTGTTATGCTGATGGGCGGGATGTAAATTGCCAACAACCACTCGGGAGAAGTGTATGGTGTTTCCTGAAACATCTAAAAAACAAAGCAACAGAACCTAGGGCACTTCCACTTATGGTCCTATAGCTTAGGGAAATTAAAATCAAAAAGACACAGCCACCCCAAAGTTTGGAACGGCTCTGTTTACAAGAACCTCGGTTACAGTACAAGTTCAACATCGCAGAAAGTGAAAAATGGATAAAGAAGTTGTGGTATTTACTTACAAACCAATATCACTCAGCAATGAAATCTGTGTCATCAGGCCCTTAGCAGCAAAATGAGTGGATTCAGGTATGATGATTCTAACTGAAGTAAGTCACACAGAAAAAGAAACATCATAAGATATCAGTTATACACGGAATGGAAACTTGGCTACACAGGAACTGAATTACAGAACAGAACAGGGTCTCAAATTTAGAAAACCAACTTATGCTTGCTTAAGGGTAAAGGTGAGTTGGGGTGCTGCATAAAACCAGAGATTGAAATGAGCACAGATAAAGTTCCTTAAGCCAAATATGGAATAGACAAGAGCTACTCCTTGCTCAACGAAATGGACTCAACACCGCATATTAAACGCCTAAGAATGTACCTGACTTGTAAGTATCTTAAAACCTATGGATTGCTATGTCTCCGAAAGAGAATCAAGCATGTGTACAGGGGCATAAACGCAGCAGTGATAGGATTGGAGAGGTTCGGTGAGCAAATGAAGACCCTTTGAAGTCATATTGCATGGTACCCATTCCACGGGTTTCAACTACCCAGGTTTAAGGTATTCTTCCTTCAGCTAAAACATGCATGTGGAACCTAGAGTATGATCAACCATGTGATCGGGAGACGTGTTCAAATATGTCTCAGTTTTCGTACCCTGGTACTCGGGTGCAACATTCCAGACGCTTTACTAACACTCTCCCCACTTGGAGAGTCAGTCCCTTTAACCTCCTGTTTGGCCCAGTTTGCAATTTCTGCGGAAGATGAACAGGAATAGCGAGAACCAATGAGAGGCTAGCTGGAGGTGTCTGGACGGGCAAATTTAACTCTCATTTCCCACCAGGAAGAGGAATTAACCAAAGGCTCAGCATGCCGGGCCGGAACCAGATTAGGGCCTGAAGCCATGCTGCGGTGTTGCGGCCAGGTCACAAGAAAGCGAGTTGAAGAAAGGAGCTCAGGGGCACTGTAATTCACAAACCTGCAGAGTTATAAATGACAGCTATCGTGCAAAAATAGACTGAAGTAAGGCTGCCAAGAGGACTTGAAAGCGGGGCAGAATTGCAGGAAACCGATTTCAGGAGGTAGACTGGAATTGCATTGAAAGCATAGGAAAAGAGGCAGAACGTCCACAATGATGCACTTGGCCAAAAAGGGCGTATGCGTTTTTTCCTGAATATATTCAGGAAAAAACGCATACGACCTTTTTGGCCAACCAAGCAAGCTTGCAAAGGAAATCTGCACTACAATGAAGTCTCACTTCCCCCCGGTCAAAAGGGCCATCTGAAAAAAGTGTAAAATCCAGAAAGGCAGGACAGGCCATTGAGAACTGGGAGCCTTGTTATGCTGATGGGCGGGATGTAAATTGCCAACAGACACTTGGGAGAAGTGTATGGTGTTTCCTGAAACATCTAAAAAACAAAGCAACAGAGCCTCGGGCACTTCCACTTATGGTCCTATAGCTTAGGGAAATTAAAATCAAAAAGACACAGCCACCCCAAATTTGGAACAGCTCTGTTTACACGAACCTCGTTTACAGTACAAGTTCAACATCGCAGAAAGTGAAAAATGGATAAAGAAGTTGTGGTATTCACTTACAAAGCAATATCACTCAGCAATGAAATCTATCTCATCAGGCCCTTAGCAGCACAATGAGTGGATTCAGGTATGATGATTCTAACTGAAAGAAGTCACACAGAAAAAGAAACATCATAAGATATCAGTAATACACGGAATGGAAACTTGGCTACACAGGAACTGAATTACAGAACAGAACAGGGTCTCACATTTAGAAAAACAACTTATGCTTGCTTAAGGGTAAAGGTGAGTTGGGGTGCTGCATAAAACCAGAGATTGAAATGAGCACAGATAAAGTTCCTTAAGCCAAATATGGAATGGACAAGAGCTACTCCTTGCTCAACGAAATGGACTCAACACCGCATATTAAACGCCTAAGAATGTACCTGACTTGTAAGTATCTTAAAACCTATGGATTGCTATGTCTCCGAAAGAGAATCAAGCATGTGTACAGGGGCATAAACGCAGCAGTGATAGGATTGGAGAGGTTCGGTGAGCAAATGAAGACCCTTTGAAGTCATATTGCATGGTACCCATTCCACGGGTTTCAACTACCCAGGTTTAAGGTATTCTTCCTTCAGCTAAAACATGCATGTGGAACCTAGAGTATGATCAACCATGTGATCGGGAGACGTGTTCAAATATGTCTCAGTTTTCCTCCCCTGGTACTCGGGTGCAACATTCCAGACGCTTTACTAACACTCTCCCCACTTGGAGAGTCAGTCCCTTTAACATCCTGTTTGGCCCAGTTTGCAATTTCTGCGGAAGATGAACAGGAATAGCGAGAACCAATGAGAGGCTAGCTGGAGGTGTCTGGACGGGCAAATTTAACTCTCATTTCCCACCAGGAAGAGGAATTAACCAAAGGCTCAGCATGCCGGGCCGGAACCAGATTAGGGCCTGAAGCCATCCTGCGGTGTTGCGGCCAGGTCACAAGAAAGCGAGTTGAAGAAAGGAGCTCAGGGGCACTGTAATTCACAAACTTGCAGAGTTATAAATGACAGCTATCGTCCAAAAATATACTGAAGTAAGGCTGCCAAGAGGACTTGAAAGCGGGGCAGAATTGCAGGAAACCGATTTCAGGAGGTAGACTGGAATTGCATTGAAAGCATAGGAAAAGAGGCAGAACGTCCACAATGATGCACTTGGCCAAAAAGGGCGTATGCGTTTTTTCCTGAATATATTCAGGAAAAAACGCATACGCCCATTTTGGCCAACCAAGCAAGCTTGCAAAGGAAATCTGCACTACAATGAAGTCTCACTTCCCCCCGGTCAAAAGGGCCATCTGAAAAAAGTGTAAAATCCAGAAAGGCAGGACTGGCCATGGAGAACTGGGAGCCTTGTTATGCTGATGGGCGGGATGTAAATTGCCAACAGACACTCGGGAGAAATGTATGGTGTTTCCTGAAACATCTAAAAAACAAAGCAACAGAGCCTAGGGCACTGCCACTTATGGTCCTATAGCTTAGGGAAATTAAAATCAAAAAGACACAGCCACCCCAAAGTTTGGGACGCCTCTGTTTACAAGAACCTCGTTTACAGTACAAGTTCAACATCGCAGAAAGTGAAAAATGGATAAAGAAGTTGTGGTATTTACTTACAAAGCAATATCACTCAGCAATGAAATCTATGTCATCAGGCCCTTAGCATCACAATGAGTGGATTCAGGTATGATGATTCTAACTGAAATAAGTCACACAGAAAAAGAAACATCATAAGATATCAGTAATACATGGAATGTAAACTTGGCTACACAGGAACTGAATTACAGAACAGAACAGGGTCTCAAATTTAGAAAACCAACTTATGCTTGCTTAAGGGTAAAGGTGAGTTGGGGTGCTGCATAAAACCAGAGATTGAAATGAGCACAGATAAAGTTCCTTAAGTCAAATATGGAATACACAAGAGCTACTCCTTGCTCAACGAAATGGATTCAACACCGCATATTAAACGCCTAAGAATGTACCTGACTAGTAAGTATCTTAAAACCTATGGATTGCTATGTCTCCAAAAGAGAATCAAGCATGTGTACAGGGGCATAAACGCAGCAGTGATAGGATTGGAGAGGTTCGGTGAGCAAATGAAGACCCTTTGAAGTCATATTGCATGGTACCCATTACACGGGTCTCAACTCTCCAGGTTTAAGGTTTTCTTCCTTCAGCTAAAACATGCATGTGGAACCCAAGTATGATCAACCATGTGAACGGGAGACGTGTTCAAATATGTCTCAGTTTTCCTCCCCTGGTACTCGGGTGCAACATTCCAGACGCTTTACTAACACTCTCCCCACTTGGAGAGTCAGCGCCTTTAACCTCCTGTTTGGCCCAGTTTGCAATTTCTGCGGAAGATGAACAGGAATAGCGAGAACCAATGAGAGGCTAGCTGGAGGTGTCTGGACGGGCAAATTTAACTCTCATTTCCCACCAGGAAGAGGAAATAACCAAAGGCTCAGCGTGCCGTACCGGAACCAGATTAGGGCCTGAAGCCATCCTGCGGTGTTGCGGCCAGCTCAAAAGAAAGCGAGTTGAAGAAAGGAGCTCAGGGGCACTGTAATTCACAAACCTGCAGAGTTATAAATGACAGCTATCGTCCAAAAATAGACTGAAGTAAGGCTGCCAAGAGGACTTGAAAGCGGGGCAGAATTGCAGGAAACCGATTTCAGGAGGTAGACTGGAATTGCATTGAAAGCATAGGAAAAGAGGCAGAACGTCCACAATGATGCACTTGGCCAAAAAGGGCGTATGCGTTTTTTCCTGAATATATTCAGGAAAAAACGCATACGCCCTTTTTGGCCAACCAAGCAAGCTTGCAAAGGAAATCTGCACTACAATGAAGTCTCACTTCCCCCCGGTCAAAAGGGCCATCTGAAAAAAGTGTAAAATCCAGAAAGGCAGGACAGGCCATGGATAACTGGGAGCCTTGTTATGCTGATGGGCGGGATGTAAATTGCCAACAACCACTCGGGAGAAGTGTATGGTGTTTCCTGAAACATCTAAAAAACAAAGCAACAGAGCCTAGGGCACTTCCACTTATGGTCCTATAGCTTAGGGAAATTAAAATCAAAAAGACACAGCCACCCCAAAATTTGGAACGGCTCTGTTTACAAGAACCTCGTTTACAGTACAAGTTCAACATCGCAGAAAGTGAAAAATGGATAAAGAAGTTGTGGTATTCACTTACAAAGCAATATCACTCAGCAATGAAATCTATGTCATCAGGCCCTTAGCAGCACAATGAGTGGATTCAGGTATGATGATTCTAACTGAAATAAGTCACACAGAAAAAGAAACATCATAAGATATCAGTATTACACGGAATGGAAACTTGGCTACACAGGAACTGAATTACAGAACAGAACAGGGTCTCAAATTTAGAAAAACAACTTATGCCTGCTTAAGGGTAATGGTGAGTTGGGGTGCTGCATAAAACCAGAGATTGAAATGAGCACAGATAAAGTTCCTTAAGCCAAATATGGAATAGACAAGAGCTACTCCTTGCTCAACGAAATGGACTCAACACCGCATATTAAACGCCTAAGAATGTACCTGACTTGTAAGTATCTTAAAACCTATGGATTGCTATGTCTCCGAAAGAGAATCAAGCATGTGTACAGGGGCATAAACGCAGCAGTGATAGGATTGGAGAGGTTCGGTGAGCAAATGAAGACCCTTTGAAGTCATATTGCATGGTACCCATTCCACGGGTTTCAACTACCCAGGTTTAAGGTATTCTTCCTTCAGCTAAAACATGCATGTGGAACCTAGAGTATGATCAACCATGTGATCGGGAGACGTGTTCAAATATGTCTCAGTTTTCCTCCCCTGGTAGTCGGGTACAACATTCCAGACGCTTTACTAACACTCTCCCCACTTGGAGAGTCAGTCCCTTTAACCTCCTGTTTGGCCCAGTTTGCAATTTCTGCGGAAGATGAACAGGAATAGCGAGAACCAATGAGAGGCTAGCTGGAGGTGTCTGGACGGGCAAATTTAACTCTCATTTCCCACCAGGAAGAGGAATTAACCAAAGGCTCAGCATGCCGGGCCGGAACCAGATTAGGGCATGAAGCCATCCTGCGGTGTTGCGGCCAGGTCACAAGAAAGCGAGTTGAAGAAAGGAGCTCAGGGGCACTGTAATTCACAAACCTGCAGAGTTATAAATGACAGCTATCGTCCAAAAATAGACTGAGGTAAGGCTGCCAAGAGGACTTGAAAGCGGGGCAGAATTGCAGGAAACCGATTTCAGGAGGTAGACAGGCATTGCATTTCAAGCATAGGAAAAGAGGCAGAACGTCCACAATGATGCACTTGGCCAAAAAGGGCGTATGCGTTTTTTCCTGAATATATTCAGGAAAAAACGCATACGCCCTTTTTGGCCAACCAAGCAAGCTTGCAAAGGAAATCTGCACTACAATGAAGTCTCACTTCCCCCCGGTCAAAAGGGCCATCTGAAAAAAGTGTAAAATCCAGAAAGGCAACAGGCCATGGAGAACTGGGAGCCTTGTTATGCTGATGGGCGGGATGTAAATTGCCAACAGACACTAGGGAGAAGTGTATGGTGTTTCGTGAAACATCTAAAAAACAAAGCAACAGAGCCTAGGGCACTTCCACTTATGGTCCTATAGCTTAGGGAAATTAAAATCAAAAAGACACAGCCACCCCAAAGTTTCGAACGGCTCTGTTTACAAGAACCTCGTTTACAGTACAAGTTCAACATCGCAGAAAGTGAAAAATGGATAAAGAATTTGTGGTATTCACTTACAAAGCAATATCACTCAGCAATGAAATCTATGTCATCAGGACCTTAGCAACACAATGAGTGGATTCAGGTATGATGATTCTAACTGAAATAAGTCACACAGAAAAAGAAACATCATAAGATATCAGTAATACACGGAATGGAAACTTGGCTACACAGGAACTGAATTACAGAACAGAACAGGGTCTCAAATTTAGAAAAACAACTTATGCTTGCTTAAGGGTAAAGGTGAGTTGGGGTGCTGCATAAAACCAGAGATTGAAATGAGCACAGATAAAGTTCCTTAAGCCAAATATGGAATAGACAAGAGCTACTCCTTGCTCAACGAAATGGACTCAACACCGCATATTAAACGCCTAAGAATGTACCTGACTAGTAAGTATCTTAAAACCTATGGATTGCTATGTCTCCGAAAGAGAATCAAGCATGTGTACAGGGGCATAAACGCAGCAGTGATAGGATTGGAGAGGTTCGGTGAGCAAATGACGACCCTTTGAAGTCATATTGCATGGTACCCATTACACGGGTCTCAACTCTCCAGGTTTAAGGTTTTCTTCCTTCAGCTAAAACATGCATGTGGAACCCAAGTATGATCAACCATGTGAACGGGAGACGTGTTCAAATATGTCTCAGTTTTCCTCCCCTGGTACTCGGGTGCAACATTCCAGACGCTTTACTAACACTCTCCCCACTTGGAGAGTCAGCGCCTTTAACCTCCTGTTTGGCCCAGTTTGCAATTTCTGCGGAAGATGAACAGGAATAGCGAGAACCAATGAGAGGCTAGCTGGAGGTGTCTGGACGGGCAAATTTAACTCTCATTTCCCACCAGGAAGAGGAAATAACCAAAGGCTCAGCGTGCCGTACCGGAACCAGATTAGGGCCTGAAGCCATCCTGCGGTGTTGCGGCCAGCTCAAAAGAAAGCGAGTTGAAGAAAGGAGCTCAGGGGCACTGTAATTCACAAACCTGCAGAGTTATAAATGACAGCTATCGTCCAAAAATAGACTGAAGTAAGGCTGCCAAGAGGACTTGAAAGCGGGGCAGAATTGCAGGAAACCGATTTCAGGAGGTAGACTGGAATTGCATTGAAAGCATAGGAAAAGAGGCAGAACGTCCACAATGATGCACTTGGCCAAAAAGGGCGTATGCGTCTTTTCCTGAATATATTCAGGAAAAAACGCATACGCCCTTTTTGGCCAACCAAGCAAGCTTGCAAAGGAAATCTGCACTACAATGAAGTCTCACTTCCCCCCGGTCAAAAGGGCCATCTGAAAAAAGTGTAAAATCCAGAAAGGCAGGACAGGCCATGGAGAACTGGGAGCCTTGTTATGCTGATGGGAGGGATGTAAATTGCCAACAACCACTCGGGAGAAGTGTATGGTGTTTCCTGAAACATCTAAAAAACAAAGCAACAGAGCCTAGGGCACTTCCACTTATGGTCCTATAGCTTAGGGAAATTAAAATCAAAAAGACACAGCCACCCCAAAGTTTGGAACGGCTCTGTTTACAAGAACCTCGTTTACAGTACAAGTTCAACATCGCAGAAAGTGAAAAATGGATAAAGAACTTGTGGTATTCACTTACAAAGCAATATCACTCAGCAATGAAATCTATGTCATCAGGCCCTTAGCAGCACAATGAGTGGATTCAGGTATGATGATTCTAACTGAAATAAGTCACACAGAAAAAGAAACATCATAAGATATCAGTAATACACGGAATGGAAACTTGGCTACACAGGAACTGAATTACAGAACAGAACAGGGTCTCAAATTTAGAAAAACAACTTATGCTTGCTTAAGGGTAATGGTGAGTTGGGGTGCTGCATAAAACCAGAGATTGAAATGAGCACAGATAAAGTTCCTTAAGCCAAATATGGAATAGACAAGAGCTACTCCTTGCTCAACGAAATGGACTCAACACCGCATATTAAACGCCTAAGAATGTACCTGACTTGTAAGTATCTTAAAACCTATGGATTGCTATGTCTCTGAAAGAGAATCAAGCATGTGTACAGGGGCATAAACGCAGCAGTGATAGGATTGGAGAGGTTCGGTGAGCAAATGAAGACCCTTTGAAGTCATATTGCATGGTACCCATTCCACGGGTTTCAACTACCCAGGTTTAAGGTATTCTTCCTTCAGCTAAAACATGCATGTGGAACCTAGAGTATGATCAACCATGTGATCGGTAGACGTGTTCAAATATGTCTCAGTTTTCGTCCCCTGGTACTCGGGTACAACATTCCAGACGCTTTACTAACACTCTCCCCACTTGGAGAGTCAGTCCCTTTAACCTCCTGTTTGGCCCAGTTTGCAATTTCTGCGGAAGATGAACAGGAATAGCGAGAACCAATGAGAGACTAGCTGGAGGTGTCTGGACGGGCAAATTTAACTCTCATTTCCCACCAGGAAGAGGAAATAACCAAAGGCTCAGCGTGCCGTGCCGGAACCAGATTAGGGCCTGAAACCATCCTGCGGTGTTGCGGCCAGGTCACAAGAAAGCAAGTTGAAGAAAGGAGCTCAGGGGCACTGTAATTCACAAACCTGCAGAGTTATAAATGACAGCTATCGTCCAAAAATAGACTGAAGTAAGGCTGCCAAGAGGACTTGAAAGCGGGGCAGAATTGCAGGAAACCGATTTCAGGAGGTAGACTGGAATTGCATTGAAAGCATAGGAAAAGAGGCAGAACGTCCACAATGATGCACTTGGCCAAAAAGGGCGTATGCGTTTTTTCCTGAATATATTCAGGAAAAAACGCATACGCCCTTTTTGGCCAACCAAGCAAGCTTGCAAAGGAAATCTGCACTACAATGAAGTCTCACTTCCCCCCGGTCAAAAGGGCCATCTGAAAAAAGTGTAAAATCCAGAAAGGCAGGACAGGCCATGGAGAACTGGGAGCCTTGTTATGCTGATGGGCGGGATGTAAATTGCCAACAACCACTCGGGAGAAGTGTATGGTGTTTCCTGAAACATCTAAAAAACAAAGCAACAGAGCCTAGGGCACTTCCACTTATGGTCCTATAGCTTAGGGAAATTAAAATCAAAAAGACACAGCCACCCCAAAGTTTGGAACGGCTCTGTTTACAAGAACCTCGTTTACAGTACAAGTTCAACATCGCAGAAAGTGAAAAATGGATAAAGAAGTTGTGGTATTCACTTACAAAGCAATATCACTCAGCAATGAAATCTATGTCATCAGGCCCTTAGCAGCACAATGAGTGGATTCAGGTATGATGATTCTAACTGAAATAAGTCACACAGAAAAAGAAACATCATAAGATATCAGTAATACACGGAATGGAAACTTGGCTACACAGGAACTGAATTACAGAACAGAACAGGGTCTCAAATTTAGAAAAACAACTTATGCTTGCTTAAGGGTAAAGGTGAGTTGGGGTGCTGCATAAAACCAGAGATTGAAATGAGCACAGATAAAGTTCCTTAAGCCAAATATGGAATAGACAAGAGCCACTCCTTGCTCAACGAAATGGACTCAACACCGCATATTAAACGCCTAAGAATGAACCTGACTTGTAAGTATCTTAAAACCTATGGATTGCTATGTCTCCGAAAGAGAATCAAGCATGTGTACAGGGGCATAAACGCAGCAGTGATAGGATTGGAGAGGTTCGGTGAGCAAATGAAGACCCTTTGAAGTCATATTGCATGGTACCCATTCCACGGGTTTCAACTACCCAGGTTTAAGGTATTCTTCCTTCAGCTAAAACATGCATGTGGAACCTAGAATATGATCAACCATGTGATCGGGAGACGTGTTCAAATATGTCTCAGTTTTCGTACCCTGGTAGTCGGGTGCAACATTCCAGACGCTTTACTAACACTCTCCCCACTTGGAGAGTCAGTCCCTTTAACCTCCTGTTTGGCCCAGTTTGCAATTTCTGCGGAAGATGAACAGGAATAGCGAGAACCAATGAGAGACTAGCTGGAGGTGTCTGGACGGGCAAATTTAACTCCCATTTCCCACCAGGAAGAGGAATTAACCAAAGGCTCAGCATGCCGGGCCGGAACCAGATTAGGGCCTGAAGCCATCCTGCGGTGTTGCGGCCAGGTCACAAGAAAGCGAGTTGAAGAAAGGAGCTCAGGGGCACTGTAATTCACAAACCTGCAGAGTTATAAATGACAGCTATCGTCCAAAAATAGACTGAAGTAAGGCTGCCAAGAGGACTTGAAAGCAGGGCAGAATTGCAGGAAACCGATTTCAGGAGGTAGACTGGAATTGCATTGAAAGCATAGGAAAAGAGGCAGAACGTCCACAATGACGCACTTGGCCAAAAAGGGCGTATGCGTTTTTTCCTGAATATATTCAGGAAAAAACGCATACGCACTTTTTGGCCAACCAAGCAAGCTTGCAAAGGAAATCTGCACTACAATGAAGTCTCACTTCCCCCCGGTCAAAAGGGCCATCTGAAAAAAGTGTAAAATCCAGAAAGGCAGGACAGGCCATGGAGAACTGGGAGCCTTGTTATGCTGATGGGTGGGATGTAAATTGCCAACAGACACTCGGGAGAAGTGTATGGTGTTTCCTGAAACATCTAAAAAACAAAGCAACAGAGCCTAGGGCACTGCCACTTATGGTCCTATAGCTTAGGGAAATTAAAATCAAAAAGACACAGCCACCCCAAAGTTTGGAACAGCTCTGTTTACAAGAACCTCGTTTACAGTACAAGTTCAACATCGCAGAAAGTGAAAAATGGATAAAGAAGTTGTGGTATTCACTTACAAAGCAATATCACTCAGCAATGAAATCTATGTCATCAGGCCCTTAGCATCACAATGAGTGGATTCAGGTATGATGATTCTAACTGAAATAAGTCACACAGTAAAAGAAACATCATAAGATATCAGTAATACACAGAATGTAAACTTGGCTACACAGGAACTGAATTACAGAACAGAACAGGGTCTCAAATTTAGAAAAACAACTTATGCTTGCTTAAGGGTAAAGGTGAGTTGGGGTGCTGCATAAAACCAGAGATTGAAATGAGCACAGATAAAGTTCCTTAAGCCAAATATGGAATAGACAAGAGCTACTCCTTGCTCAACGAAATGGACTCAACACCGCATATTAAACGCCTAAGAATGTACCTGACTAGTAAGTATCTTAAAACCTATGGATTGCTATGTCTCCGAAAGAGAATCAAGCATGTGTACAGGGGCATAAACGCAGCAGTGATAGGATTGGAGAGGTTCGGTGAGCAAATGAAGACCCTTTGAAGTCATATTGCATGGTACCCATTCCACGTGTTTCAACTACCCAGGTTTAAGGTATTCTTCCTTCAGCTAAAACATGCATGTGGAACCTAGAGTATGATCAACCATGTGATCGGGAGACGTGTTCAAATATGTCTCAGTTTTCCTCCCCTGGTACTCGGGTGCAACATTCCAGACGCTTTACTAACACTCTCCCCACTTGGAGAGTCAGTCCCTTTAACCTCCTGTTTGGCCCAGTTTGCAATTTCTGCGGAAGATGAACAGGAATAGCGAGAACCAATGAGAGGCTAGCTGGAGGTGTCTGGACGGGCAAATTTAACTCTCATTTCCCACCAGGAAGAGGAATTAACCAAAGGCTCAGCATGCCGGGCCGGAACCAGATTAGGGCCTGAAGCCATCCTGCGGTGTTGCGGCCAGGTCACAAGAAAGCGAGTTGAAGAAAGGAGCTCAGGGGCACTGTAATTCACAAACCTGCAGAGTTATAAATGACAGCTATCGTCCAAAAATAGACTGAAGTAAGGCTGCCAAGAGGACTTGAAAGCGGGGCAGAATTGCAGGAAACCGATTTCAGGAGGTAGACTGGAATTGCATTGAAAGCATAGGAAAAGAGGCAGAACGTCCACAATGATGCACTTGGCCAAAAAGGGCGTATGCGTTTTTTCCTGAATATATTCAGGAAAAAACGCATACGCCCTTTTTGGCCAACCAAGCAAGCTTGCAAAGGAAATCTGCACTACAATGAAGTCTCACTTCCCCCCGGTCAAAAGGGCCATCTGAAAAAAGTGTAAAATCCAGAAAGGCAACAGGCCATTGAGAACTGGGAGCCTTGTTATGCTGATGGGCGGGATGTAAATTGCCAACAAACACTAGGGAGAAGTGTATGGTGTTTCCTGAAACATCTAAAAAACAAAGCAACAGAGCCTAGGGCACTTCCACTTATGGTCCTATAGATTAGGGAAATTAAAATCAAAAAGACACAGCCACCCCAAAGTTTGGAACGGCTCTGTTTACACGAACCTCGTTTACAGTACAAGTTCAACATCGCAGAAAGTGAAAAATGGATAAAGAATTTGTGGTATTCACTTACAAAGCAATATCACTCAGCAATGAAATCTATGTCATCAGGCCCTTAGCAACACAATGAGTGGATTCAGGTATGATGATTCTAACTGAAATAAGTCACACAGAAAAAGAAACATCATAAGATATCAGTAATACACGGAATGGAAACTTGGCTACACAGGAACTGAATTACAGAACAGAACAGGGTCTCAAATTGAGAAAACCAACTTATTCTTGCTTAAGGGTAAAGGTGAGTTGGGGTGCTGCATAAAACCAGAGATTGAAATGAGCACAGATAAAGTTCCTTAAGCCAAATATGGAATAGACAAGAGCTACTCCTTGCTCAACGAAATGGACTCAACACCGCATATTAAACGCCTAAGAATGTACCTGACTAGTAAGTATCTTAAAACCTATGGATTGCTATGTCTCCGAAAGAGAATCAAGCATGTGTACAGGGGCATAAACGCAGCAGTGATAGGATTGGAGAGGTTCGGTGAGCAAATGAAGACCCTTTGAAGTCATATTGCATGGTACCCATTCCACGGGTTTCAACTACCCAGGTTTAAGGTATTCTTCCTTCAGCTAAAACATGCATGTGGAACCTAGAGTATGATCAACCATGTGATCGGGAGACGTGTTCAAATATGTCTCAGTTTTCCTCCCCTGGTACTCGGGTGCAACATTCCAGACGCTTTACTAACACTCTCCCCACTTGGAGAGTCAGTCCCTTTAACCTCCTGTTTGGCCCAGTTTGCAATTTCTGCAGAAGATGAACAGGAATAGCGAGAACCAATGAGAGGCTAGCTGGAGGTGTCTGGACGGGCAAATTTAACTCTCATTTCCCACCAGGAAGAGGAATTAACAAAAGGCTCAGCATGCCGGGCCGGAACCAGATTAGGGCCTGAAGCCATCCTGCGGTGTTGCGGCCAGGTCACAAGAAAGCGAGTTGAAGAAAGGAGCTCAGGGGCACTGTAATTCACAAACCTGCAGAGTTATAAATGACAGCTATCGTCCAAAAATAGACTGAAGTAAGGCTGCCAAGAGGACTTGAAAGCGGGGCAGAATTGCAGGAAACCGATTTCAGGAGGTAGACTGGAATTGCATTGAAACCATAGGAAAAGAGGCAGAACGTCCACAATGATGCACTTGGCCAAAAAGGGCGTATGCGTTTTTTCCTGAATATATTCAGGAAAAAACGCATACGCCCTTTTTGGCCAACCAAGCAAGCTTGCAAAGGAAATCTGCACTACAATGAAGTCTCACTTCCCCCCGGTCAAAAGAGCCATCTGAAAAAAGTGTAAAATCCAGAAAGGCAGGACAGGCCATGGAGAACTGGGAGCCTTGTTATGCTGATGGGCAGGATGTAAATTGCCAACAGACACTAGGGAGAAGTGTATGGTGTTTCCTGAAACATCTAAAAAACAAAGCAACAGAGCCTAGGGCACTGCCACTTATGGTCCTATAGCTTAGGGAAATTAAAATCAAAAAGACACAGCCACCCCAAAGTTTGGGACGCCTCTGTTTACAAGAACCTCGTTTACAGTACAAGTTCAACATCGCAGAAAGTGAAAAATGGATAAAGAAGTTGTGGTATTCACTTACAAAGCAATATCACTCAGCAATGAAATCTATGTCATCAGGCCCTTAGCAGCACAATGAGTGGATTCAGGTATGATGATTCTAACTGAAATAAGTCACACAGAAAAAGAAACATCATAAGATATCAGTAATACACGGAATGGAAACTTGTCTACACAGGAACGGAATTACAGAACAGAACAGGGTCTCAAATTTAGAAAACCAACTTATGCTTGCTTAAGGGTAAAGGTGAGTTGGGGTGCTGCATAAAACCAGAGATTGAAATGAGCACAGATAAAGTTCCTTAAGCCAAATATGGAATAGACAAGAGCTACTCCTTGCTCAACGAAATGGACTCAACACCGCATATTAAACGCCTAAGAATGTACCTGACTAGTAAGTATCGTAAAACCTATGGATTGCTATGTCTCCAAAAGAGAATCAAGCATGTGTACAGGGGCATAAACGCAGCAGTGATAGGATTGGAGAGGTTCGGTGAGCAAATGACGACCCTTTGAAGTCATATTGCATGGTACCCATTACACGGGTCTCAACTCTCCAGGTTTAAGGTTTTCTTCCTTCAGCTAAAACATGCATGTGGAACCCAAGTATGATCAACCATGTGAACGGGAGACGTGTTCAAATATGTCTCAGTTTTCCTCTCCTGGTACTCGGGTGCAACATTCCAGACGCTTTACTAACACTCTCCCCACTTGGAGAGTCAGCGCCTTTAACCTCCTGTTTGGCCCAGTTTGCAATTTCTGCGGAAGATGAACAGGAATAGCGAGAACCAATGAGAGGCTAGCTGGAGGTGTCTGGACGGGCAAATTTAACTCTCATTTCCCACCAGGAAGAGGAAATAACCAAAGGCTCAGCGTGCCGTACCGGAACCAGATTAGGGCCTGAAGCCATCCTGCGGTGTTGCGGCCAGCTCAAAAGAAAGCGAGTTGAAGAAAGGAGCTCGGGGGCACTGTAATTCACAAACCTGCAGAGTTATAAATGACAGCTATCGTCCAAAAATAGACTGAAGTAAGGCTGCCAAGAGGACTTGAAAGCGGGGCAGAATTGCAGGAAACCGATTTCAGGAGGTAGACTGGAATTGCATTGAAAGCATAGGAAAAGAGGCAGAACGTCCACAATGATGCACTTGGCCAAAAAGGGCGTATGCGTTTTTTCCTGAATATATTCAGGAAAAAACGCATACGCCCTTTTTGGCCAACCAAGCAAGCTTGCAAAGGAAATCTGCACTACAATGAAGTCTCACTTCCCCCCGGTCAAAAGAGCCATCTGAAAAAAGTGTAAAATCCAGAAAGGCAGGACAGGCCATGGAGAACTGGGAGCCTTGTTATGCTCATGGGCGGGATGTAAATTGCCAAGAACCACTCGGGAGAAGTGTATGGTGTTTCCTGAAACATCTAAAAAACAAAGCAACAGAGCCTGGGGCACTGCCACTTATGGTCCTATAGCTTAGGGAAATTAAAATCAAAAAGACACAGCCACCCCAAAGTTTGGGACGCCTCTGTTTACAAGAACCTCGTTTACAGTACAAGTTCAACATCGCAGAAAGTGAAAAATGGATAAAGAAGTTGTGGTATATACTTACAAAGCAATATCACTCAGCAATGAAATCTGTGTCATCAGGCCCTTAGCAGCACAATGAGTGGATTCAGGTATGATGATTCTAACTGAAGTAAGTCACACAGAAAAAGAAACATCATAAGATATCAGTAATACACGGAATGTAAACTTGGCTACACAGGAACTGAATTACAGAACAGAACAGGGTCTCAAATTTAGAAAACCAACTTATGCTTGCTTAAGGGTAAAGGTGAGTTGGGGTGCTGCATAAAACCAGAGATTGAAATGAGCACAGATAAAGTTCCTTAAGTCAAATATGGAATAGACAAGAGCTACTCTTGCTCAACGAAATGGACTCAACACCGCATATTAAACGCCTAAGAATGTACCTGACTAGTAAGTATCTTAAAACCTATGGATTGCTATGTCTCCGAAAGAGAATCAAGCATGTGTACAGGGGCATAAACGCAGCAGTGATAGGATTGGAGAGGTTCGGTGAGCAAATGAAGACCCTTTGAAGTCATATTGCATGGTACCCTTTCCACGGGTCTTAACTCTCCAGGTTTAAGGTATTCTTCCTTCAGCTAAAACATGCATGTGGAACCCAAGAATGATCAACCATGTGAACGGGAGACGTGTTCAAATATGTCTCAGTTTTCCTCCCCTGGTACTCGGGTGCAACATTCCAGACGCTTTACTAACACTCTCCCCACTTGGAGAGTCAGCACCTTTATCCTCCTGTTTGGCCCAGTTTGCAATTTCTGCGGAAGATGAACAGGAATAGCGAGAACCAATGAGAGACTAGCTGGAGGTGTCTGGACGGGCAAATTTAACTCTCATTTCCCACCAGGAAGAGGAAATAACCAAAGGCTCAGCGTGCCGTGCCGGAACCAGATTAGGGCCTGAAGCCATCCTGCGGTGTTGCGGCCAGGTCACAAGAAAGCAAGTTGAAGAAAGGAGCTCAGGGGCACTGTAATTCACAAACCTGCAGAGTTATAAATGACAGCTATCATCCAAAAATAGACTGAAGTAAGGCTGCCAAGAGGACTTGAAAGCGGGGCAGAATTGCAGGAAACCGATTTCAGGAGGTAGACTGGAATTGCATTGAAAGCATAGGAAAAGAGGCAGAACGTCCACAATGATGCACTTGGCCAAAAAGGGCGTATGCGTTTTTTCCTGAATATATTCAGGAAAAAACGCATACGCCATTTTTGGCCAACCAAGCAAGCTTGCAAAGGAAATCTGCACTAAAATGAAGTCTCACTTCCCCACGGTCAAAAGGGACATCTGAAAAAAGTGTAAAATCCAGAAAGGCAGGACAGGCCATGGAGAACTGGGAGCCTTGTTTTGCTGATGGGCGGGATGTAAATTGCCAACAACCACTCGGGAGAAGTGTATGGTGTTTCCTGAAACATCTAAAAAACAAAGCAACAGAGCCTAGGGCACTTCCTCTTATGGTCCTATAGCTTAGGGAAATTAAAATCAAAAAGACACAGTCACCCCAAATTTTGGAACGGCTCTGTTTACAAGAACCTCGTTTACAGTACAAGTTCAACATCGCAGAAAGTGAAAAATGGATAAAGAAGTTGTGGTATTTACTTACAAAGCAATATCACTCAGCAATGAAATCTGTATCATCAGGCCCTTAGCAGCACAATGAGTGGATTCAGGTATGATGATTCTAACTGAAATAAGTCACACAGAAAAAGAACATCATAAGATATCAGTAATACACGGAATGTAAACTTGGCTACACAGGAACTGAATTACAGAACAGAACAGGGTCTCAAATTTAGAAAACCAACTTATGTTTGCTTAAGGGTAAAGGTGAGTTGGGGTGCTGCATAAAACCAGAGATTGAAATGAGCACAGATAAAGTTCCTTAGGCCAAATATGGAATAGACAAGAGCTACTCCTTGCTCAACGAAATGGACTCAACACCGCATATTAAACGCCTAAGAATGTACCTGACTAGTAAGTATCTTAAAACCTATGGATTGCTATGTCTCCGAAAGAGAATCAAGCATGTGTACAGGGGCATAAACGCAGCAGTGATAGGATTGGAGAGGTTCGGTGAGCAAATGAAGACCCTTTGAAGTCATATTGCATGGTACCCATTCCACGGGTCTCAACTCTCCAGGTTTAAGGTATTCTTCCTTCAGCTAAAACATGCATGTGGAACCCAAGTATGATCAACCATGTGAACGGGAGACGTGTTCAAATATGTCTCAGTTTTCCTCCCCTGGTACTCGGGTGCAACATTCCAGACGCTTTACTAACACTCTCCCCACTTGGAGAGTCAGCGCCTTTAACCTCCTGTTTGGCCCAGTTTGCAATTTCTGCAGAAGATGAGCAGGAATAGCGAGAACCAATGAGAGGCTAGCTGGAGGTGTCTGGACGGGCAAATTTAACTCTCATTTCCCACCAGGAAGAGGAAATAACCAAAGGCTCAGCGTGCCGTACCGGAACCAGATTAGGGCCTGAAGCCATCCTGCGGTGTTGCGGCCAGCTCAAAAGAAAGCGAGTTGAAGAAAGGAGCTCAGGGGCACTGTAATTCACAAACCTGCAGAGTTATAAATGACAGCTATCGTCCAAAAATAGACTGAAGTAAGGCTGCCAAGAGGACTTGAAAGCGGGGCAGAATTGCAGGAAACCGATTTCAGGAGGTAGACTGGAATTGCATTGAAAGCATAGGAAAAGAGGCAGAACGTCCACAATGATGCACTTGGCCAAAAAGGGCGTATGCGTTTTTTCCTGAATATATTCAGGAAAAAACGCATACGCCCTTTTTGGCCAACCAAGCAAGCTTGCAAAGGAAATCTGCACTACAATGAAGTCTCACTTCCCCCCGTTCAAAAGGGCCATCTGAAAAAAGTGTAAAATCCAGAAAGGCAGGACAGGCCATGGAGAACTGGGAGCATTGTTATGCTGATGGGCGGGATGTAAATTGCCAACAACCACTTGGGAGAAGTGTATGGTGTTTCCTGAAACATCTAAAAAACAAAGCAACAGAGCCTAGGGCACTTCCACTTATGGTCCTATAGCTTAGGGAAATTAAAATCAAAAAGACACAGCCACCCCAAAGTTTGGAACAGCTCTGTTTACAAGAACCTCATTTACAGTACAAGTTCAACATCGCAGAAAGTGAAAAATGGATAAAGAAGTTGTGGTATTCACTTACAAAGCAATATCACTCAGCAATGAAATCTATGTCATCAGGCCCTTAGCAGCACAATGAGTGGATTCAGGTATGATGATTCTAACTAAAATAAGTCACACAGAAAAAGAAACATCATAAGATATCAGTAATACACGGAATGGAAACTTGGCTACACAGGAACTGAATTACAGAACAGAACATGGTCTCAAATTTAGAAAACCAACTTATGCTTGCTTAAGGGGAAAGGTGAGTTGGGGTGCTGCATAAAACCAGAATTTGAAATGAGCACAGATAAAGTTCCTTAAGCCAAATATGGAATAGACAAGAGCTACTCCTTGCTCAACGAAATGGACTCAACACCGCATATTAAACGCCTAAGAATGTACCTGACTTGTAAGTATCTTAAAACCTATGGATTGCTATGTCTCCGAAAGAGAATCAAGCATGAATACAGGGGCATAAACGCAGCAGTGATAGGATTGGAGAGGTTCGGTGAGCAAATGAAGACCCTTTGAAGTCATATTGCATGGTACCCATTCCTCGGGTTTCAACTACCCAGGTTTAAGGTATTCTTCCTTCGGCTAAAACATGCATGTGGAACCTAGAGTATGATCAACCATGTGATCGGGAGACGTGTTCAAATATGTCTCAGTTTTCCTCCCCTGGTACTCGGGTACAACATTCCAGACGCTTTACTAACACTCTCCCCACTTGGAGAGTCAGTCCCTTTAACCTCCTGTTTGTCCCAGTTTGCAATTTCTGCGGAAGATGAACAGGAATAGCGAGAACCAATGAGAGGCTAGCTGGAGGTGTCTGGACGGGCAAATTTAACTCTCATTTCCCACCAGGAAGAGGAATTAACCAAAGGCTCAGCGTGCCGGGCCGGAACCAGATTAGGGCCTGAAGCCATCCTGCGGTGTTGCGGCCAGGTCACAAGAAAGCGAGTTGAAGAAAGGAGCTCAGGGGCACTGTAATTCACAAACCTGCAGAGTTATAAATGACAGCTATCGTCCAAAAATAGACTGAAGTAAGGCTGCCAAGAGGACTTGAAAGCGGGGCAGAATTGCAGGAAACCGATTTCAGGAGGTAGACTGGAATTGCATTGAAAGCATAGGAAAAGAGGCAGAACGTCCACAATGATGCACTTGGCCAAAAAGGGCGTATGCGTTTTTTCCTGAATATATTCAGGAAAAAACGCATACGCCCTTTTTGGCCAACCAAGCAAGCTTGCAAAGGAAATCTGCACTACAATGAAGTCTCACTTCCCCCCGGTCAAAAGGGCCATCTGAAAAAAGTGTAAAATCCAGAAAGGCAACAGGCCATTGAGAACTGGGAGCCTTGTTATGCTGATGGGCGGGATGTAAATTGCCAACAGACACTCGGGAGAAGTGTATGGTGTTTCCTGAAACATCTAAAAAACAAAGCAACAGAGCCTAGGGGACTTCCACTTATGGTCCTATAGCTTAGGGAAATTGAAATCAAAAAGACACAGCCACCCCAAAGTTTGGAACGGCTCTGTTTACAAGAACCTCGTTTACAGTACAAGTTCAACATCGCAGAAAGTGAAAAATGGATAAAGAAATTGTGGTATTTACTTACAATGCAGTATCACTCAGCAATGAAATCTATGTCATCAGGCCCGTAGCAGCATAATGAGTAGATTCAGGTACGATGATTCTAACTGAAATAAGTCACACAGAAAAAGAAACATCATAAGATATCACTAATACACGGAATGTAAACTTGGCTACACAGGAACTGAATTCCAAAACAGAACAGGTTCTCAAATTTAGAAAAACAACTTATGCTTGCTTAAGGGGAAAGGTGAGTTGGGTTGCTGCATAAAACCAGAGATTCAAATGAGCACAGATAAAGTTCCTTAAGCCAAATATGGAATAGACAAGAGCTACTCCTTGCTCAACGAAATGGACTAAACACCGCATATTAAATGCCTAAGAATGTACCTGACTAGTAAGTATCTTAAAACCTATGGATTGCTATGTCTCGGAAAGAGAATCAAGCATGTGTACAGGGGCATAAACGCAGCAGTGATAGGATTGGAGAGGTTCGGTGAGCAAATGAAGACCCTTTGAAGTCATATTGCATGGTACCCATTCCACGGGTTTCAACGACCCAGGTTTTAGGTATTCTTCCTTCAGCTAAAACATGCATGTGGATCCCAGAGTATGATCAACCATGTGATCGGGAGACGTGTTCAAATATGTCTCAGTTTTCCTCCCCTGGTACTCGGGTGCAACATTCCAGACGCTTTACTAACACTCTCCCCACTTGGAGAGTCAGCGCCTTTAACCTCCTGTTTGACCCAGTTTGCAATTTCTGCGGAAGATGAACAGGAATAGCGAGAACCAATGAGAGACTAGCTGGAGGTGTCTGTACGGGCAAATTTAACTCTCATTTCCCAACAGGAAGAGGAAATAACCAAAGGCTCAGCGTGCCGTACCGGAAACAGATTAGGGCCTGAAGCCATCCTGCGGTGTTGCGGCCAGCTCAAAAGAAAGCGAGTTGAAGAAAGGAGCTCAGGGGCACTGTAATTCACAAACCTGCAGAGTTATAAATGATAGCTATCGTCCAAAAATATACTGAAGTAAGGCTGCCAAGAGGACTTGAAAGCGGGGCAGAATTGCAGGAAACCGATTTCAGGAGGTAGACTGGAATTGCATTGAAAGCATAGGAAAAGAGGCAGAACGTCCACAATGATGCACTTGGCCAAAAAGGGCGTATGCGTTTTTTCCTGAATATATTCAGGAAAAAACGCATACGCCCTATTTGGCCAACCAAGCAAGCTTGAAAAGGAAATCTGCACTACAATGAAGTCTCACTTCCCCCCGGTCAAAAGGGCCATCTGAAAAAAGTGTAAAATCCAGAAAGGCAGGACAGGCCATGGAGAACTGGGAGCCTTGTTATGCTGATGGGCGGGATGTAAATTGCCAACAACCACTTGGGAGAAGTGTATGGTGTTTCCTGAAACATCTAAAAAACAAAGCAACAGAACCTAGGGCACTTCCACTTATGGTCCTATAGCTTAGGGAAATTAAAATCAAAAAGACACAGTCACCCCAAAGTTTGGAACGGCTCTGTTTACAAGAACCTCGTTTACAGTACAAGTTCAACATCGCAGAAAGTGAAAAATGGATAAAGAAATTGTGGTATTTACTTACAAAGCAATATCACTCAGCAATGAAATCTGTATCATCAGGCCCTTAGCAGCACAATGAGTGGATTCAGGTATGATGATTCTAACTGAAATAAGTCACACAGAAAAAGAAACATCATAAGATATCAGTAATACACGGAATGTAAACTTGGCTACACAGGAACTGAATTACAGAACAGAACAGGGTCTCAAATTTAGAAAACCAACTTATGCTTGCTTAAGGGTAAAGGTGAGTTGGGGTGCTGCATAAAACCAGAGATTGAAATGAGCACAGATAAAGTTCTTTAAGCCAAATATGGAATAGACAAGAGCTACTCCTTGCTCAACGAAATGGACTCAACACCCCATATTAAACGCCTAAGAATGTTCCTGACTAGTAAGTATCTTAAAACCTATGCATTGCTATGTCTCCGAAAGAGAATCAAGCATGTGTACAGGGGCATAAACGCAGCAGTGATAGGATTGGAGAGGTTCGGTGCGCAAATGAAGACCCTTTGAAGTCATATTGCATGGTACCCATTCCACGGGTTTCAACTACCCAGGTTTAAGGTATTCTTCCTTCAGCTAAAACATGCATGTGGAACCTAGAGTATGATCAACCATGTGATCGGGAGACGTGTTCAAATATGTCTCAGTTTTCCTCCCCTGGTACTCGGGTGCAACATTCCAGATGCTTTACTAACACTCTCCCCACTTGGAGAGTCAGTCCCTTAAACTTCCTGTTTGGCACAGTTTGCAATTTCTGCGGAAGATGAACAGGAATAGCGAGAACCAATGAGAGACTAGCTGGAGGTGTCTGGACGGGCAAATTTAACTCTCATTTCCCACCAGGAAGAGGAATTAACCAAAGGCTCAGCGTGCCGTGCCGGAACCAGATTAGGGCCTGAAGCCATCCTGCGGTGTTGCGGCCAGGTCACAAGAAAGCAAGTTGAAGAAAGGAGCTCAGGGGCACTGTAATTCACAAACCTGCAGAGTTATAAATGACAGCTATCGTCCAAAAATATACTGAAGTAAGGCTGCCAAGAGGACTTGAAAGCGGGGCAGAATTGCAGGAAACCGATTTCAGGAGGTAGACTGGAATTGCATTGAAAGCATAGGAAAAGAGGCAGAACGTCCACAATGATGCACTTGGCCAAATAGGGCGTATGCGTTTTTTCCTGAATATATTCAGGAAAAAACGCATACGCCCTATTTGGCCAACCAAGCAAGCTTGCAAAGGAAATCTGCACTACAATGAAGTCTCACTTCCCCCCGGTCAAAAGGGCCATCTGAAAAAAATGTAAAATCCAGAAAGGCAGGACAGGCCATGGAGAACTGGGAGCCTTGTTATGCTGATGGGCGGGATGTAAATTACCAACAACCACTTGGGAGAAGTGTATGGTGTTTCCTAAAACATCTAAAAAACAAAGCAACAGAACCTAGGGCACTTCCACTTATGGTCCTATAGCTTAGGGAAATTAAAATCAAAAAGACACAGCCACCCCAAAGTTTGGAACGGCTCTATTTACGAGAACCTCGTTTACAGTACAAGTTCAACATCGCAGAAAGTGAAAAATGGATAAAGAAGTTGTGGTATTTACTTACAAAGCAATATCACTCAGCAATGAAATCTGTGTCATCAGGCCCTTAGCAGCACAATGAGTGGATTCAGGTATGATGATTCTAACTGAAGTAAGTCACACAGAAAAAGAAACATCATAAGATATCAGTAATACACGGAATGTAAACTTGGCTACACAGGAACTGAATTACAGAACAGAACAGGGTCTCAAATTTAGAAAACCAACTTATGCTTGCTTATGGGTAAAGTTGAGTTGGGGTGCTGCATAAAACCAGAGATTGAAATGAGCACAGATAAAGTTCCTTAAGCCAAATATGGAATAGACAAGAGCTACTCCTTGCTCAACGAAATGGACTCAACACCGCATATTAAACGCCTAAGAATGTACCTGACTAGTAAGTATCTTAAAACCTATGGATTGCTATGTCTCCAAAAGAGAATCAAGCATGTGTACAGGGGCATAAACGCAGCAGTGATAGGATTGGAGAGGTTCGGTGAGCAAATGAAGACCCTTTGAAGTCATATTGCATGGTACCCATTCCACGGGTTTCAACGACCCAGGTTTTAGGTATTCTTCCTTCAGCTAAAACATGCATGTGGAACCCAGAGTATGATCAACCATGTGATCGGGAGACGTGTTCAAATATGTCTCAGTTTTCCTACCCTGGTACTCGGGTGCAACATTCCAGACGCTTTACTAACACTCTCCCCACTTGGAGAGTCAGCGCCTTTAACCTCCTGTTTGGCCCAGTTTGCAATTTCTGCGGAAGATGAACAGGAATAGCGAGAACCAATGAGAGACTAGCTGGAGGTGTCTGTACGGGCAAATTTAACTCTCATTTCCCAACAGGAAGAGGAAATAACCAAAGGCTCAGCGTGCCGTACCGGAAACAGATTAGGGCCTGAAGCCATCCTGCGGTGTTGCGGCCAGCTCAAAAGAAAGCGAGTTGAAGAAAGGAGCTCAGGGGCACTGTAATTCACAAACCTGCAGAGTTATAAATGATAGCTATCGTCCAAAAATAGACTGAAGTAAGGCTGCCAAGAGGACTTGAAAGCGGGGCAGAATTGCAGGAAACCGATTTCAGGAGGTAGACTGGAATTGCATTGAAAGCATAGGAAAAGAGGCAGAACGTCCACAATGATGCACTTGGCCAAAAAGGGCATATGCGTTTTTTCCTGAATATATTCAGGAAAAAACGCATACGCCCTATTTGGCCAACCAAGCAAGCTTGCAAAGGAAATCTGCAGTACAATGAAGTCTCACTTCCCCCCGGTCAAAAGGGCCATCTGAAAAAAGTGTAAAATCCAGAAAGGCAGGACAGGCCATGGAGAACTGGGAGCCTTGTTATGCTGATGGGAGGGATGTAAATTGCCAACAACCACTCGGGAGAAGTGTATGGTGTTTCCTGAAACATCTAAAAAACAAAGCAACAGAACCTAGGGCACTTCCACTTATGGTCCTATAGCTTAGGGAAATTAAAATCAAAAAGACACAGTCACCCCAAAGTTTGGAACGGCTCTGTTTACAAGAACCTCGTTTACAGTACAAGTTCAACATCGCAGAAAGTGAAAAATGGATAAAGAAATTGTGGTATTTACTTACAAAGCAATATCACTCAGCAATGAAATCTGTATCATCAGGCCCTTAGCAGCACAATGAGTGGATTCAGGTATGATGATTCTAACTGAAATAAGTCACACAGAAAAAGAAACATCATAAGATATCAGTAATACACGGAATGTAAACTTGGCTACACATGAACTGAATTACAGAACAGAACAGGGTCTCAAATTTAGAAAACCAACTTATTCTTGCTTAAGGGTAAAGGTGAGTTGGGGTGCTGCATAAAACCAGAGATTGAAATGAGCACAGATAAAGTTCTTTAAGCCAAATATGGAATAGACAAGAGCTACTCCTTGCTCAACGAAATGGACTCAACATCCCATATTAAACGCCTAAGAATGTACCTGACTAGTAAGTATCTTAAAACCTATGGATTGCTATGTCTCCGAAAGAGAATCAAGCATGTGTACAGGGGCATAAACGCAGCAGTGATAGGATTGGAGAGGTTCGGTGCGCAAATGAAGACCCTTTGAAGTCATATTGCATGGTACCCATTCCACGGGTTTCAACTACCCAGGTTTAAGGTATTCTTCCTTCAGCTAAAACATGCATGTGGAACCTAGAGTATGATCAACCATGTGATCGGGAGACGTGTTCAAATATGTCTCAGTTTTCCTCCCCTGGTACTCGGGTGCAACATTCCAGACGCTTTACTAACACTCTCCCCACTTGGAGAGTCAGTCCCTTTAACCTCCTGTTTGGCCCAGTTTGCAATTTCTGCGGAAGATGAACAGGAATAGCGAGAACCAATGAGAGACTAGCTGGAGGTGTCTGGACGGGCAAATTTAACTCTCATTTCCCACCAGGAAGAGGAATTAACCAAAGGCTCAGTGTGCCGTGCCGGAACCAGATTAGGGCCTGAAGACATCCTGCGGTGTTGCGGCCAGGTCACAAGAAAGCAAGTTGAAGAAAGGAGCTCAGGGGCACTGTAATTCACAAACCTGCAGAGTTATAAATGACAGCTATCGTCCAAAAATATACTGAAGTAAGGCTGCCAAGAGGACTTGAAAGCGGGGCAGAATTGCAGGAAACCGATTTCAGGAGGTAGACTGGAATTGCATTGAAAGCATAGGAAAAGAGGCAGAACGTCCACAATGATGCACTTGGCCAAAAAGGGCGTATGCGTTTTTTCCTGAATATATTCAGGAAAAAACGCATACGCCCTTTTTGGCCAACCAAGCAAGCTTGCAAAGGAAATCTGCACTACAATGAAGTCTCACTTCCCCCCGGTCAAAAGGGCCATCTGAAAAAAATGTAAAATCCAGAAAGGCAGGACAGGCCATGGAGAACTGGGAGCCTTGTTATGCTGATGGGCGGGATGTAAATTGCCAACAACCACTCGGGAGAAGTGTATGGTGTTTCCTAAAACATCTAAAAAACAAAGCAACAGAACCTAGGGCACTTCCACTTATGGTCCTATAGCTTAGGGAAATTAAAATCAAAAAGACACAGCCACCCCAAAGTTTGGAACGGCTCTATTTACGAGAACCTCGTTTACAGTACAAGTTCAACATCGCAGAAAGTGAAAAATGGATAAAGAAGTTGTGGTATTTACTTACAAAGCAATATCACTCAGCAATGAAATCTGTGTCATCAGGCCCTTAGCAGCACAATGAGTGGATTCAGGTATGATGATTCTAACTGAAGTAAGTCACACAGAAAAAGAAACATCATAAGATATCACTAATACACGGAATGTAAACTTGGCTACACAGGAACTGAATTACAGAACAGAACAGGGTCTCAAATTTAGAAAACCAACTTATGCTTGCTTATGGGTAAAGGTGAGTTGGGGTGCTGCATAAAACCAGAGATTGAAATGAGCACAGATAAAGTTCCTTAAGCCAAATATGGAATAGACAAGAGCTACTCCTTGCTCAACGAAATGGACTCAACACCGCATATTAAACGCCTAAGAATGTACCTGACTAGTAAGTATCTTAAAACCTATGGATTGCTATGTCTCCAAAAGAGAATCAAGCATGTGTACAGGGGCATAAACGCAGCAGTGATAGGATTGGAGAGGTTCGGTGAGCAAATGAAGACCCTTTGAAGTCATATTGCATGGTACCCATTCCACGGGTTTCAACGACCCAGGTTTTAGGTATTCTTCCTTCAGCTAAAACATGCATGTGGAACCCAGAGTATGAACAACCATGTGATCGGGAGACGTGTTCAAATATGTCTCAGTTTCCCTCCCCTGGTACTCGGGTGCAACATTCCAGACGCTTTACTAACACTCTACCCACTTGGAGAGTCAGCGCCTTTAACCTCCTGTTTGGCCCAGTTTGCAATTTCTGCGGAAGATGAACAGGAATAGCGAGAACCAATGAGAGACTAGCTGGAGGTGTCTGTACGGGCAAATTTAACTCTCATTTCCCAACAGGAAGAGGAAATAACCAAAGGCTCAGCGTGCCGTACCGGAAACAGATTAGGGCCTGAAGCCATCCTGCGGTGTTGCGGCCAGCTCAAAAGAAAGCGAGTTGAAGAAAGGAGCTCAGGGGCACTGTAATTCACAAACCTGCAGAGTTATAAATGATAGCTATCGTCCAAAAATATACTGAAGTAAGGCTGCCAAGAGGACTTGAAAGCGGGGCAGAATTGCAGGAAACCGATTTCAGGAGGTAGACTGGAATTGCATTGAAAGCATAGGAAAAGAGGCAGAACGTCCACAATGATGCACTTGGCCAAAAAGGGCGTATGCGTTTTTTCCTGAATATATTCAGGAAAAAACGCATACGCCCTTTTTGGCCAACCAAGCAAGCTTGCAAAGGAAATCTGCACTACAATGAAGTCTCACTTCCCCCCGGTCAAAAGGGCCATCTGAAAAAAGTGTAAAATCCAGAAAGGCAGGACAGGCCATGGAGAACTGGGAGTCTTGTTATGCTGATGGGCGGGATGTAAATTGCCAACAGACACTCGGGAGAAGTGTATGTTGTTTCCTGAAACATCTAAAAAACAAAGCAACAGAGCCTAGGGCACTGCCACTTATGGTCCTATAGCTTAGGGAAATTAAAATCAAAAAGACACAGCCACCCCAAAGTTTGGAACGGCTCTGTTTACAAGAACCTCGTTTACAGTACAAGTTCAACATCGCAGAAAGTGAAAAATGGATAAAGAAGTTGTGGTATTCACTTACAAAGCAATATCACTCAGCAATGAAATCTATGTCATCAGGCCCTTAGCAGCACAATGAGTGGATTCAGGTATGATGATTCTAACTGAAATAAGTCACACAGAAAAAGAAACATCATAAGATATCAGTAATACACGGAATGGAAACTTGGCTACACAGGAACTGAATTACAGAACAGAACAGGGTCTCAAATTTAGAAAAACAACTTATGCTTGCTTAAGGGTGAAGGTGAGTTGGGGTGCTGCATAAAACCAGAGATTGAAATGAGCACAGATAAAGTTCCTTAAGCCAAATATGGAATAGACAAGAGCTACTCCTTGCTCAACGAAATGGACTCAACACCGCATATTAAACGCCTAAGAATGTACCTGACTTGTAAGTATCTTAAAACCTATGGATTGCTGTGTCTCCGAAAGAGAATCAAGCATGTGTACAGGGGCATAAACGCAGCAGTGATAGGATTGGAGAGGTTCGGTGAGCAAATGAAGACCCTTTGAAGTCATATTGCATGGTACCCATTCCACGGGTTTCAACTACCCAGGTTTAAGGTATTCTTCCTTCAGCTAAAACATGCATGTGGAACCTAGAGTATGATCAACCATGTGAACGGGAGACGTGTTCAAATATGTCTCAGTTTTCCTCCCCTGGTACTCGGGTGCAACATTCCAGACGCTTTACTAACACTCTCCCCACTTGGAGAGTCAGTGCCTTTAACCTCCTGTTTGTCCCACTTTGCAATTTCTGCGGAAGATGAACAGGAATAGCGAGAACCAATGAGAGGCTAGCTGGAGGTGTCTGGACGGGCAAATTTAACTCTCATTTCCCACCAGGAAGAGGAATTAACCAAAGGCTCAGCATGCCGGGCCGGAAACAGATTAGGGCCTGAAGCCATCCTGCGGTGTTGCGGCCAGGTCACAAGAAAGCGAGTTGAAGAAAGGAGCTCAGGGGCACTGTAATTCACAAACCTGCAGAGTTATAAATGACAGCTATCGTCCAAAAATAGACTGAAGTAAGGCTGCCAAGAGGACTTGAAAGTGGGGCAGAATTGCAGGAAACCGATTTCAGGAGGTAGACTGGAATTGCATTGAAACCATAGGAAAAGAGGCAGAACGTCCACAATGATGCACTTGGCCAAAAAGGGCGTATGCGTGTTTTCCTGAATATATTCAGGAAAACACACATACGCCCTTTTTGGCCAACCAAGCAAGCTTGCAAAGGAAATCTGCACTACAATGAAGTCTCACTTCCCCCCGTCCAAAACGGCCATCTGAAAAAAGTGTAAAATCCAGAAAGGCAGGACAGGCCATGGAGAACTGGGAGCCTTGTTATGCTGATGGGCGGGATGTAAATTGCCAACAGACACTCGGGAGAAGTGTATGGTGTTTCCTGAAACATCTAAAAAACAAAGCAACAGAGCCTAGGGCACTGCCATTTATGGTCCTATAGCTTAGGGAAATAAAATCAAAAAGACACAGCCACCCCAAAGTTTGGGACGCCTCTGTTTACAAGAACCTCGTTTACAGTACAAGTTCAACATCGCAGAAAGTGAAAAATGGATAAAGAAGTTGTGGTATTTACTTACAAAGCAATATCACTCAGCAATGAAATCTATGTCATCAGGCCCTTAGCATCACAATGAGTGGATTCAGGTATGATGATTCTAACTGAAATAAGTCACACAGAAAAAGAAACATCATAAGATATCAGTAATACACGGAATGTAAACTTGGCTACACAGGAACTGAATTACAGAACAGAACAGGGTCTCAAATTTAGAAAACCAACTTATGCTTGCTTAAGGGTAAAGGTGAGTTGGGGTGCTGCATAAAACGAGAGATTGAAATGAGCACAGATAAAGTTCCTTAAGCCAAATATGGAATAGACAAGAGCTACTCCTTGCTCGACGAAATGGACTCAACACCGCATATTAAACGCCTAAGAATGTACCTGAGTAGTAAGTATCATAAAACCTATGGATTGCTATGTCTCCAAAAGAGAATCAAGCATGTGTACAGGGGCATAAATGCAGCAGTGATAGGATTGGAGAGGTTCGGTGAGCAAATGAAGACCCTTTGAAGTCATATTGCATGGTACCCATTCCACGGGTTTCAACTACCCAGGTTTAAGGTATTCTTCCTTCAGCTAAAACATGCATGTGGAACCTAGAATATGATCAACCATGTGATCGGGAGACGTGTTCAAATATGTCTCAGTTTTCCTCCCCTGGTACTCGGGTGCAACATTCCAGACGCTTTACTAACACTCTCCCCACTTGGAGAGTCAGTCCCTTTAACCTCCTGTTTGTCCCAGTTTGCAATTTCTGCGGAAGATGAACAGGAATAGGGAGAACCAATGAGAGGCTAGCTGGAGGTGTCTGGACGGGCAAATTTAACTCTCATTTCCCACCAGGAAGAGGAATTAACCAAAGGCTCAGCATGCCGGGCCGGAACCAGATTAGGGCCTGAAGCCATCCTGCGGTGTTGCGGCCAGCTCAAAAGAAAGCGAGTTGAAGAAAGGAGCTCAGGGGCACTGTAATTCACAAACCTGCAGAGTTATAAATGACAGCTATCGTCCAAAAATATACTGAAGTAAGGCTGCCAAGAGGACTTGAAAGCGGGGCAGAATTGCAGGAAACCGATTTCAGGAGGTAGACTGGAATTGCATTGAAAGCATAGGAAAAGAGGCAGAACGTCCACAATGATGCACTTGGCCAAAAAGGGCGTATGCGTTTTTTCCTGAATATATTCAGGAAAAAACGCATACGCCCTTTTTGGCCAACCAAGCAAGCTTGCAAAGGAAATCTGCACTACAATGAAGTCTCACTTCCCCCCGGTCAAAAGGGCCATCTGAAAAAAGTGTAAAATCCAGAAAGGCAGGACAGGCCATGGAGAACTGGGAGCCTTGTTATGCTGATGGGTGGGATGTAAATTGCCAACAACCACTTGGGAGAAGTGTATGGTGTTTCCTGAAACATCTAAAAAACAAAGCAACAGAACCTAGGGCACTTCCACTTATGGTCCTATAGCTTAGGGAAATTAAAATCAAAAAGACACAGCCACCCCAAAGTTTGGAACAGCTCTGTTTACAAGAACCTCGTTTACAGTACAAGTTCAACATCGCAGAAAGTGAAAAATGGATAAAGAAGTTGTGGTATTTACTTACAAAGCAATATCACTCAGCAATGAAATCTGTGTCATCAGGCCCTTAGCAGCACAATGAGTGGATTCAGGTATGATGATTCTAACTGAAGTAAGTCACACAGAAAAAGAAACATCATAAGATATCAGTAATACACGGAATGGAAACTTGGCTACACAGGAACTGAATTACAGAACAGAACAGGGTCTCAAATTTAGAAAACCAACTTATGCTTGCTTAAGGGTAAAGGTGAGTTGGGGTGCTGCATAAAACCAGAGATTGAAATGAGCACAGACAAAGTTCCTTAAGCCAAATATGGAATAGACAAGAGCTACTCCTTGCTCAACGAAATGGACTCAACACCGCATATTAAACGCCTAAGAATGTACCTGACTAGTAAGTATCTTAAAACCTATCGATTGCTATGTCTCCGAAAGAGAATCAAGCATGTGTACAGGGGCATAAACGCAGCAGTGATAGGATTGGAGAGGTTCGGTGAGCAAATGAAGACCCTTTGAAGTCATATTGCATGGTACCCATTCCACGGGTTTCAACTCTCCAGGTTTAAGGTTTTCTTCCTTCAGCTAAAACATGCATGTGGAACCCAGAGTATGATCAACCATGTGAACGGGAGACGTGTTCAAATATGTCTCAGTTTTCCTCCCCTGGTACTCGGATGCAACATTCCAGACGCTTTACTAACACTCTCCCGACTTGGAGAGTCAGTCCCTTTAACCTCCTGTTTGGCCCAGTTTGCAATTTCTGCGGAAGATGAACAGGAATAGCGAGAACCAATGAGAGACTAGCTGGAGGTGTCTGGACGGGCAAATTTAACTCTCATTTCCCACCAGGAAGTGGAAATAACCAAAGGCTCAGCGTGCCGTACCGGAACCAGATTAGGGCCTGAAGCCATTCTGCGGTGTTGCGGCCAGCTCAAAAGAAAGCGAGTTGAAGAAAGGAGCTCAGGGGCACTGTAATTCACAAACCTGCAGAGTTATAAATGACAGCTATCGTCCAAAAATAGACTGAAGTAAGGCTGCCAAGAGGACTTGAAAGCGGGGCAGAATTGCAGGAAACCGATTTCAGGAGGTAGACTGGAATTGCATTGAAAGTGTAGGAAAAGAGGCAGAACGTCCACAATGATGCACTTTGCCAAAAGGGCGTATCCGTTTTTTCCTGAATATATTCAGGAAAAAACGGATACGCCCTTTTTGGCCAACTAAGTAAGCTTGCAAAGGAAATCTGCACTACAATGAAGTCTCACTTCCCCCCGGTCAAAAGGGCCATCAGAATAAAGTGTAAAATCCAGAAAGGCAGGACAGGCCATGGAGAACTGGGAGCCTTGTTATGCTGATGGGCGGGATGTAAATTGCCAACAGACACTCGGGACAAGTGTATGGTGTTTCCTGAAACATCTAAAAAACAAAGCAACAGAGCCTAGGGTACTTCCACTTATGGTCCTATAGCTTAGGGAAATTAATATCAAAAAGACACAGCAACCCCAAAATTTGGGATGGCTCTTTTTACAGGAATCTCTTCTACGGCACAAGTTAAATATCCCAGAGAGCAAATAATGGATAAAGAAGTTGCGGTACTTATGTACAACAGAATACCACTCAGCAATGAAATCTATGTCACCAGGCCCGTACCCGCATAATGAGTGGATTGAGGCACGATGATTCTAAGTGAAATAAGTCACACAGAAAAAGAAACATCATAAGGTATCACTAATACACGGAATGTGAACTTGGCTACACATGAACTGAATTACAAAACAGAACAGGGTCTCAAGTTTGGAAAACCATCTTATGCCTGCTTAAGGGGGAAGGTGAGTTGGGGTGCTGCATAAAAGCAGAGTTTGAAATTAGCACAGATACCGTTCCATAAGCCAAATATGTTATAGACAAGAGCTACCCCTTGCTCAACGAAATGGATTCAACAATGAGGTATCACCTCTCACCTGGTAGAATAGGCATCATTGAAAATCTACAAACAAAAAATGCTGGAAAGGGTGTGGAGAAAAGGAACCCTCTCCCACTATTGTTGGGAATATAAATTGATACAGTCATTATGGAGAACAATATGGAATTTCTTAAGAAACTAACAATAGAATTACCATATGATACAGCAATCCCAGTACTGGACATATACCCAGACAAAACCATAAATCAAAAAGAGTCATTCACCGCAATGTTCATTGCATCACTATTTACAATATCGAGGTAATGGAAGCAACCTAAATGCCCACAGACAGACGAATGCATAAAGCTGTGGTACATATATAAAATGGAATATTACTAAGCCATGAAAAGGAATGAAATTGGGTCATTTGTAGAGACGTCGATGGATCTAGAGACTGTCATACAGAGTGAAGTAAGTCAGAAAGAGAAAAACAAATCTTGTATATTCATGCATATATGTGGAACCTAGAAAAACTGTACAGATTAACCATTTTGCAAGGCATAAATAGAGCAACAGATGTAGACAACAAACGTATGGACAACAAGGGGGGAAAGCTGTTGGGGGGTGGTGGTGGGAGGAGTTGAGAGACTGGGATTGGCATGTATACATTTATATGTATAAAATAGATAACCAATAAGAACCTGCTGTATAAAAATATAAAATAAAATTCAAAATTAAAAAGAAATAAAATTTAAAAAATAAAACAGAAAAAACAATTATTCCCTGCACATACATGTATTTATATGAATAAATTATTTCCATGCTTATATCTGTAAATACAAAAAAGAGGAATAAAATCTACCTTGAACCAAAAACGAAAAAGAGAAAAAAAACACAGAACCCACCAGTTACACAGAGGAAAACCGTATCAGGGCACTTGCTCCAGTTGTAAACAATTCTGAAGTTGGTCAGTGGTGGGGAATCGTCTCCCATTCAGCCAGCAGCCCCCACGCAACAAGCGTCCTCATTGCAAAGCTGGGGCACCATGCCGAGGCATCTGTGAGTAAACGTGAGCTGAGCCCCAGGCCAGTTGCTGCTGAACTATTCCCACCCGTCCCAGGTAAAACACCTGAATATATACAAGGACTTGAAAGCCTAGAGGAAGGGCCATAGAGCCACACGAGTGACAGCATGCCGGCCGACTTGGTGCCTGCAGGCCAGCCAGGATGGTCCTGGCCCTGGGTGCTCTTCTGGAAGATTTCCATTTCCCTGCCTGAGATACCCGTCCTGTCCCTGCCCCCATTGCTTTTTTCCTTCCTCACCTCTGCCCAGGGAGAAATTCCAGCAGCAGGTATGGGTGACACATCCTCTTCTTTAGCAGGTGGCAGCCTGGCAACTGCTGCAGAAAGTCCAGCAGAGCCCCACTCACACTGGGCCACCCACAAAGCCGTGGCCTCTCACTCCCTCCCACCAGCCCAGCCCCGAGACTGCTGACAGGGCAGAGAAAATGGTGTCAGGCACGGCTGCAGGGGCTCTTGCTGCCTGGAGTGGTATTTATATTGATCTCAACCCAAGCACACCTGGGGAGGGCTGGCCGGCACGGTAAGGCTGCCCAGGTCAGCCAATCATCACCCCTCAGGGGCTCACAGTTGCAGAAAATGGAACTTGCTGAACCGGCCAGGTCCAAGGAACAGGTGTGGGCTCCTGAGAGTCAGGATAGACAAGGGGCTGCAGCTTTGGCTTGTTTTCTAATCATTTTATCTGGCCCATGAGTGGGAGACAACTTCAAGAAAACCCTCTCCTAATGAGAGGAACCCAGGAGTCAGGGAGAGGAGGGGTGGGTGGTGGTTGGAGACAGAGGCCTGGTGCCCCGGGTGCAGTGGAAGTCTCTGGAAGACCAGGTGGAGGGAGGCCTCACGGAGTGATGCCCAGGGTCACAGACCTGTCGCAGCTGCTGTTTGTTAGTTCAAGTCCTGCTCTGAGGTGCTCTGTGTCAGCTCTGAGAGACAGGTGAGCTGGGGGTGCTCTGCAATGAGGGCTATGTGCACGGTTCCTGTGTGCCCAGCCCTGCCACGGTACCTGCAAGGGTAGCTCTGTATCCTGGGAGGGGCCTGACCACGAGAGCCCCGTGGGCTGGGGTGGGGGTGGGGTACCTGCCCAGGTGAGCTCCATATTCTGGGATTGGTCTGACCACGAGAGCCCCATGGGCTGCTGGGGACCTGGTAAAGGATGTCAGGACAGTCAGTGAAGCCACCGAGGATATACCTCCAGTTGCTCCTAATTCCTACACCCTGCTGGTCATTCTACCAACCACCAGGACATGGTATTCTGTATTAGTCTTCAATGATGCCTTCTTTTGTATTCCATTAGTCCCAGAGTCACAAGAAATTTTGGCTTGTGAGTGGCAGGACTCAACATACAACTAAAACAATACTTCCGGGCCGTCTGGCCCCAAGGGTGCAAAAATTCCCACACCATCTTTGGGGAAAGCTTAGCTAAAGACCTAAAAGTTCTACCTCTGGAAAAGGAAACCCTCCTTCAATATGCAGACGACATTCTGATCACCAGCCCTACTAAGGAGGCCTCTGAACTACCAAGCCAATAAAGGATAGAAGTTGTCCAAGAAAAAGCTCAAATATCACAGAGTGCGGTGACCTGCCTGGGCTTCATTCTCACAGAAGGTCAGAGAAGCCCATCCCAGGAAAGGGAAGAAACCATTTTCAGCCTTACCCCTTTCTAAAACTAGAAGACAGCTTAGGGGTTCCTGGGGAGGCCAGGGTTTGCTGCTTCTGGATCCCTAACTACAGTCTACTAGCTGGGCCTCTATATGAAACACTGAAAGGAAAAGATGATGATCCTTTTGAATAGAATCCAGAAGTGGCCTTTCAAGAATGGAAAGATCAGTCAATTCAGACCCTTGCCCTGGAACTCCCTAATTTAGCTAAACCCTTTGACCTTTACATTCCCGGTGAAAGGTGAATCGCCATTGGAGAATTAGTGCAAAAACTGGGACCACTTGAAATGGAACAATGCAAGAATGCCATCCAGGTAGGATAAACTACGGTCACTAAGGGGCTTGGCCCACTGCCACATCTGGCCAAGATACTGGCGGTATCTAAAAACCTGGAAATCAGCAGCCCAAAAGGCCACCTCCCTCCTAAGGGAAAAGGACCCCACGTGGTGATCCTAACCACCAACCATGCCCTGAAGTTGCAGGGTTCGCTCCGTGGGCACACCGACCTCGAGTGAGGAGGCCCTCCAACTCCAACATCCAGAGAGATAACCGGGGGCAACAGGGCACCATGACGACTCGTGTGAACATCACTTGACCTGGAGTTTCTCTCATAAAACAACAAGAGTGTGTCCCAAAAGAGTAGACTACTGCTTGCAGGACTTACTGCACCCAGAGGGGAGCTAATAATCTTGGTGGGGGAACAGTATACCACACTGTCACCATAGAAAAGCCTACAGACACCGTGATGATGGTGGCCAATAAGACCGGCTGGACTCCTGTTTACTTCAAAAGGCTGTTGACTCAGTAGCCATCATGGTCCTTGATCACCACTGACCCTGGACTGTCTGGGAGTTGAGCGGGCAGGGCTCTGACACCTGGTGCTGTTTGTACGTTAATTCAGGGGCCTAACTGAAGAAAGCGCAGACTACTGGTCAGAGCATCTAGGCTGGCAGAGACGGTCAGCCTAAGGTGGCCGAACAAATGTGGGGCGGGGTGAAACCGGCCCCCACAGCGTCTCTGCACATCTCTTTCCTGGACCCTTAAAGGTCATTAGAATCTATAACACTTCCAATGCTGGTGCTCAGGTGGACGAGCAGGGAGGCAGGGGTCCTGGGGACAATCAACGTCACCGGGAGGCTGCTGGGGAGAAGCTCTGACCCTCGCCCCAGGGTATGAGGGCTCCCAACTCAGCACTCAGCAGTTACAGAAGAAGGGTCTGCACCCTCAGCACTCCAAGAATGAGGAACGGGACAAAAGGCAGAGGAGGGGTTTGTCCCCAGCAAAGCCCATTAAAAATCCCTGGGAGATAAAAATAGAATCTGGGCAATAAAGTCAAGTCTAACCTTTTTTATCCTTTGTGCTTTGTCTAATTTCACGTGCTCCTAGGGTCCCGCATGCAGAGGTTCCACACCCGGCACTTCAGACCAGATTTCCTAGTGCAGAATGGCTGGGTCGACACCTCAGCTCCTGGGGCCCAGTGCAGACTCCACGATATAGAGCCTGAGCTACAGCCAACCCGGCCCTCGAGAGCTCCGCCACCTCCCTCCCTCCCACTGACTCTGACAGGATCTCTACACAGCAGCCCAGCCCACAGCCCACGGGGTAGTGCATGCTCTCACCTCTCCATTCTCTGATCAAAATATAAAGTTTCCTTTGCTTGTGAACCAAACTCAGTCTCGATCTGTTGGCCCCAATGACACTGGGCAGGGGGACACTTGTTGGGGTCCACTCTGGAGGATCAGTAACAGAAATTGAGACTATTGTAACCTCAATGAACAGATGTGTGAGCCAAACTGTAGTTAACATAGAACAGTGTATAAGGCTCGGGTAAAATAAGATGTTTTTAACACTTCCATTTGATATTTCCATCACTTTTTATAAGCAAGTTCAGTGAAAAGGTTTGTCTTATTTGTCAGGTCAATATTAGAGAAACGAAGTGATTTCTTTCCAAGGATGTACATTTAATAATCTTGGTTAAACCTTCAATCTTGTTTTAAATGCTTTTCCATTGAAAATGATACCTCTCTTTCAGCTCCCCCATTTCTGAGAAGTATAAAATCTTATAATTTATTATTACCAAAGGGGAAAGGTGGGAAGAGGGATAAATTAACAGTTTGGAATGAACACATACACACTGTTATGTATAAAATAGATCATCAACAAGGAACTACTGTATAGCACAGGGAACTACACTCAACATTTTGCAATAACCTATAAGGGGAAATAATCTGAAAAAGAATAGATATTTTTATTGACATCATCTATCAATGACAGTTAAAGTGTAGCCTAAGGGAAGCTGGTGGTGAGTGCTTCTGACCCTGAAGACTTCAATCATCTAAAGTTTGGACTCTGCCTACTTCCCAAGGCCCTTAATGAACATATGTGTAGCTGTAGCTTAAAAAATTCCCCAGTTTGGGTTTCGGGGAGACACTGATTTTGAAAAAGCCCTGGTGTTCTCCTTACATGAATGGGACTCTTCCTACTGCTAAAACATGTCTGTCACACCCAGAGGATGGTATACCGTCTGATCGGGAAGAGTTTGGAAAAGGCATCTCATCTCCTCATCTCCTGGTGCTCGGGTTCACCCCTCCAGCGTCTTTACTAACAGTCTCCCCACTTGGAGATGTCAGCACTGTCAACATCCTGTTGCGTACAGTTTGGAATTTGTCCAGAGGATGAAGCGGAAGGATGAGGAACAATGAGAGACAAGTCCTACGTGTTCAGACAGGCACATGTCACTCTAATTTCCAATCAGGAAGATGAATTGACCAAAAGCTAGGGTTGCCCATGGAAACAGTATAGGGCTTGAGGAAATCCCGCTGCTTTGTGGCCAGTTCCCATAAACACGAGTTGAACAATGGAACTCAGGGGCAGTAAAATTCACAAAACTGCAGAGTTGAAAATATCCATCACTGAAAAATGTCTTGAGGAAAGTCAGAGAAAAGGACTTGTAAGCAAGGGAGAATGGCAGGAAAGGGATTTGAGGAGGTAGAAAGGACTCGCCATTAAGCACAAGAAAAGGAGCTGAACATTGCCAACATTGCCAACATTGTAGTTGGCCAAAAAGGGTGTATGCGTTCTTTTCTGTATATATTCAAGAAAAGGGCATACACTTTTTTAGCCAACCAAACAGGTGGGCACTGGAAGTCAATACTACAAAAGATATCACTTCGCATCAGTCAGAAGAGCCATCCTCATAAAGCGTAAACAACAGAAATGCAGGACAGGGCAACGAGAAGAGGGAGCCCTGTGAGACTTATAGTGGAAATGTATATTGCCAACGGCCATTCTGGAGAAGTGTATTGTGTTTACTAAAGCATCTAAAAAATGAGCTACAGAGCATAGGGCACTTGCACTCATGGGCGTATATCTTGGGAAAAACAAAAATCGAGAGGACACAGGCACCCCAATGTTTACCCCCTCTCTGTTTAAAAGATCCTCGACTAGGATATAACTTAAATGTCTCTGGAGGGAAAAAATGGATAGAGATGTGGTACTTAGGTAGAGTGGAATATTATTCAGCCTGGAAATCAATGAAATATGGCCAGTTGTAACAAATCTGGAGGAGTTACGTATGATCATTCTAAGTGACAGAATTCAAAAAGAAAAAGACACATATCATAAGATATCACTTAAAGGTGGAATCCAAAATGGCTACACATGAAATAAATTACAAAACAAAAACATAGTCAAATATGTAGAAAACACGCATAAGGCTGCTAAACGGGAAAGGTGGGGAGGGGTGAGGCATCATCCAGGAGGTTGAAATTAGCAAAGATACCATTCCAAATACCAAACTGATAATCAACAAGGCCTACACGGTAGCTAAAAGAACTGCACTCAGCACACTCAAGTCACCGGAAAAGAATATATACGACTGGTAAGAATCTGAAAAAGAATTTATTGATGTCTCTCTGTACGTGAATCAAGTGGATGTACAGCAGCAAGAAACAGAGCTTTGAAAATCAGCTGTAACCAATATAGTAATAAATTGAAAAAAATAAACGACAGAGAGACAGAGAAAACCTCTTACAACTTTTCCTCAGGGACGGTGATGCAACATGGATTGAACACATCTAGACCCACAGCAGGATGAGACATAAGGCTGGAAACTGTTTGCGCTAAGAGAAATGTGAGGTTGGGTGAGGAAATGCACACCCTTTAAAGTAATACTACCTGGTACCCATTCAATGGGTCCCAAATCTGCAGGTTCAAGGGATCTTCCTACAGCTAAAACATGCATGGAAAACCCAGAGGACTGTACACCATGTGATCGGGAGATGTGTCTAAAATGCACCTCATTTATCCTCTCCTGGTGCTCCTGTTCACCATTCCAGCCACGCTACTTAGAATCTCCCCACTTGGAGAATCAGCACATTTAAACTTCTGTTTCACACATTTTGCAAATTGTGAGGAGGATGAACGGGAAGAGGGGGAACCAATGAGAGAAGAGTTGTAGGGGTTTGGACGGGCACATATCACTCTAATTTCCCATTAAGAATAAGAATTAAAGAAAGGCTCAGCCTGCCTCGCCGGAGCCAAAATAGGGCCTGAAGCAATCCTGCGGGTTTGAGGCCAGCTCACAAAAGAGCAACTTAAAAAATGGAGCTCAGGGTCACTGCAATTCACAAACCTGCAGAGTTATAAATGAAAACTAACGTCCAAAAATATGTTGAGGTAAGGCAAAGAAGAGGATCTGAATGCAAGACAGAATTGCAAGAAACAGATTTCAAGAGATAGATTGGACTCGTCTTTAATGCACATGAAAAGCGGCAGAATTTCGACAATGATGCAGTTGGCCCAAAAGGGCGTATGCGTTTTTTCCTGATTATATCCAGGAAAAAACGCATACGCACTTTATGGGCAACAAAGCAAGCAAGCAATGCAAATGTGCACAACAAAGAAGTCTCACTTCCCACCGGTCAAAAGGGCCATCCTAAAAAATTGTAAAAACCAGAAATGCAGGACAGGCCATGGAGAACAGGGAGCCTTTATACGCTGATGGGCAGTGTGTGAACTGCCGAGAGCCACTCTGGAGAAGTGTATGGTGGTTCCTAAATCATCTAAAAAACAGAGCTACAGAGCATAGGACACTTCCAATCATGGGAGTATATCTAGGGAAGTCTAAAAATCAACAAGACACAAGCACACCACAGTTTAGGGCTACTCTGTTTACAAGAACCTCAACTTCAGTACACCTTAAATATCCCAGGAAAGAGAACAATGGATAAAGAAGATGTGGTACTTATGTACAATGGAATATCTCTTCACCATGAAATCAATGTAATAAGGCTAGTAGAAGGATAAAGAGTGGATTTAGGTCCGATAATACTACTTGAAATAAGTCAAACAGAAAAAGAAACATATCATAAGATATCACTTATAGAGGGAGGGTAAATATGGCTGCACAAGAAATGAATTACAGAACAGAACAGTGTCTCACATTTAGAAAACACACTTATGTCAGCTTAAGGGGAAAGGAGAGGTGGGGTGATGCATAAAACCAGAGTTTGAAATTAGCACAGATACCGTTCAATAAACCAAATAGGTATTAGACAAGATCTACACCTTGCTCAATGAACTGGCCTCAACACACCCTATACACCGCAGAGAAATATATCTGAGTAATAAGAATCTTAAAACCCATGTATTGATATATCTCCATAAGGGAATCAAGTGTGTGCAGAGCGGCACAAACACAGCAGTGAAAATGAGCTAAACCCCATTATAGAAATAAATTTTAAAAACAAAACGCTGAAACAATGAAAGAGAGAAAAATTCTTACAAAATTCGCTCAGGGGCTGTGATGCAACCTGGATTGACCACATATAAACCCACAGCTGGATAAGACATAAGGCTGGACACTTGGGGCTGAGAGGATTGGTGAGCTTTGGTGAGCAACTGCCGAAAGTTTAATGCAATACTTCATGCTACTCAGTCCAAGGGTCCCAACACTCCAGGTTGAAGGGAATCTTCCTACAGCTAAACCATGCTTGGGAAACCCAGCGACTGGTATACCATATGATCGGGAAAGGTTTCTAAAACGCACCTCATTTTTCCTCTCCTGGGGCTCCGGATCGACATTCCAGCCGCTTTACTAACAACATCCCCACATGGAGTCAATGCCTTTAAGTTCTGGTATCGCACAGTCTGCAGTTAGTGCAGAGGATGAATGGGAATAGGGGGAACCAGTGAGAAACTAGCTGTAGCAGTTTCAATGGGCACATGTCACTCTAATATCACATCAGTAAGAAGAATTAACCAAAGGGACAGCAAGGTGCCCCAGAAGAAAAATAGGGCTTCAAGGAATCCTGTGGTTATGGGGCAAGACCACAAAAATAAGAGCTAAAAAATGGAGTTAAGGGCCACTGCAATTCAAAAACCTGCAGAGTTATAAAGGCCAACTATTTTTAAAAAATATATTGAGGTAAGGCTATGAAGAGGCATTGAAAGCAAGGCAGAATTGCAGGAAACCTATTTCAGGAGGTAGACTGGAATTGCACTGAAAACATATGAAGAGAGTCAGAAACTCGACAATGATGCACTTGCCCAAAAAGGGCGTATGTGTTTTTTCCTGAATATATTCAGGAAAAAACGCATACGCACTTTTTGGCCAACCAAGCAAGCTTGCAAAGGAAATTTGCACTACAATGAAGTCTCACTTCCACCTGGTCAAAAGGGCCATCTGAAAAAAGTGTAAAATCCATAAAGGCACGACAGGCCATGGAGAACTGGCAGCCTTCTTATGCTGATGGGCGGGATGTAAATTGCCAACAGCCACTCTGGAGAAGAGTATGGTGTTTCCTGAAACATCTAAAAAACAAAGCAACAGAGCCTAGGGCACTTCCACTTATGGTCCTATAGCTTAGGGAAATTAAAATCAAAAAGACACAGTCACCCCAAAGTTTGGGACGGCTCTGTTTACAAGAACCTCGTTTACGGTACAAGTTCAATATTGCAGAAAGTGAAAAATGGATAAAGAAGTTGTGGTATTTACTTACAAAGCAATATCACTCAGTAATGAAATCTGTGTCATCAGGCCCGTAGCAGCATAATGAGTGGATTCAGGTATGATGATTCAAACTGAAGTAAGTCACAGAGAAAAAGAAACATCATAAGATATCAGTAATACACAGAATGTGAACTTGGCAACACATGAACAGAATTACAAAACAGAACAGTGTCTCAAGTTTAGAAAACCAACTTATGCTTGCTTAACGGGGAAGGTGAGTTGGGGTGCTGCATAAAACCAGAGATTGAAATGAGCACAGATAAAGTTCCTTAAGCCAAATATGGAATAGACAAGAGCTACTCCTTGCTCAACGAAATGGACTCAACACCCCATATTAAACGCCTAAGAATGTACCTGACTAGTAAGTATCTTAAAACCTATGGATTGCTATGTCTCCAAAAGAGAATCAAGCGTGTGTACAGGGGCATAAACGCAGCAGTGATAGGATTGGAGAGGTTCGGTGAGCAAATGAAGACCCTTTGAAGTCATATTGCATGGTACCCATTACACAGGTCTCAACTCTCCAGGTTTAAGGTATTCTTTCTTCAGCTAAAACATGCATGTGGAACCCAGAGTATGATCAACCATGTGATCGGGAGACGTGTTCAAATATGTCTCAGTTTTCCTCCCCTGGTACTCGGGTGCAACATTCCAGACGCTTTACTAACACTCTCCCTACTTGGAGAGTCAGTGCCTTTAACCTCCTGTTTGCCCCAGTTTGCAATTTCTGCGGAAGATGAACAGGAATAGCGAGAACCAATGAGAGACTACATGGAGGTGTCTGAACGGGCAAATTTAACTCTCATTTCCCACCAGGAAGAGGAATTAACCAAAGGCTCAGCGTGCCATGCCGGAACCACATTAGGGCCTGTAGACATCCTGCGGTGTTGCGGCCAGCTCACAAGAAAGCGAGTTGAAGAAAGGAGCTCAGGGGCACTGTAATTCACAAACCTGCAGAGTTATAAATGACAGCTATCGTCCAAAAATAGACTGAAGTAAGGCTGCCAAGAGGACTTGAAAGCGGGGCAGAATTGCAGGAAACCGATTTCAGGAGGTAGACAGGCATTGCATTTCAAGCATAGGAAAAGAGGCAGAACGTCCACAATGATGCACTTGGCCAAAAAGGGCGTATGCGTTTTTTCCTGAATATATTCAGGAAAACACGCATATGCACTTTTTGGCCAACCAAGCAAGCTTGCAAAGGAAATCTGCACTACAATGAAGTCTCACTTCCCCCCAGTCAAAAGGGCCATCTGAAAAAAGTGTAAAATCCAGAAAGGCAGGACAGGCCATGGAGAACTGGGAGCCTTGTTATGCTGATGGGCGGGATGTAAATTGCCAACAGACACTCAGGAGAAGTGTATGGTGTTTCCTGAAACATCTAAAAAACAAAGCAACAGAGCCTAGGGCACTTCCACTTATGGTCCTATAGCTTAGGGAAATTAAAATCAAAAAGACACAGCCACCCCAAAGTTTGGAACGGCTCTGTTTACAAGAACCTCGTTTACAGTACAAGTTCAACATCGCAGAAAGTGAAAAATGGATAAAGAAGTTGTGGTATTTACTTACAAAGCAATATCACTCAGCAATGAAATCTGTGTCATCAGGCCCTTAGCAGCACAATGAGTGGATTCAGGTATGATGATTCTAACTGAAATAAGTCACACAGAAAAAGAAACATCATAAGATATCTGTAATACACGGAATGTAAACTTGGCTACACAGGAACTGCATTCCAAAACAGAACAGGGTCTCAAATTTAGAAAACCAACTTATGCTTGCTTAAGGGGAAAGGTGAGTTGGGGTGCTGCATAAAACCAGAGATTGAAATGAGCACAGATAAATTTCCTTAAGCCAAATATGGAATAGACAAGAGCTGCTCCTTGGTCAACGAAATGGACTCAAAACCCCATATTAAACCCCTAAGAATGTACCTGACTACTAAGTATCTTAAAACCTATGGATTGCTATGTCTCCAAAAGAGAATCAAGCGTGTGTACAGGGGAATAAACGCAGCAGTGATAGGATTGGAGAGGTTTGGTGAGCAAATGAAGACCCTTTGAAGTCATATTGCATGGTACCCATTACACGGGTCTCAACTCTCCAGGTTTAAGGTATTCTTCCTTCAGCTAAAACATGCATGTGGAACCCAGAGTATGATCAACCATGTGAACGGGAGACGTGTTCAAATATGTCTCAGTTTTCCTCCCCTGGTACTCGGGTGCAACATTCCAGACGCTTTACTAACACTCTCCGGACTTGGAGAGTCAGTCCCTTTAACCTCCTGTTTGGCCCAGTTTGCAATTTCTGCGGAAGATGAACAGGAATAGCGAGAACCAATGAGAGGCTAGCTGGAGGTGTCTGGACGGGCAAATTTAACTCTCATTTCCCACCAGGAAGAGGAATTAACCAAAGGCTCAGCATGCCGGGCCGGAACCAGATTAGGGCCTGAAGCCATCCTGCGGTGTTGCGGCCAGGTCACAAGAAAGCGAGTTGAAGAAAGGAGCTCAGGGGCACTGTAATTCACAAACCTGCAGAGTTATAAATGACAACTATCGTCCAAAAATAGACTGAAGTAAGGCTGCCAAGAGGACTTGAAAGCGGGGCAGAATTGCAGGAAACCGATTTCAGGAGGTAGACTGGAATTGCATTGAAAGCATAGGAAAAGAGGCAGAACGTCCACAATGATGCACTTGGCCAAAAAGGGCGTATGCGTTTTTTCCTGAATATATTCAGGAGAAAACGCATACACCCTTTTTGGCCAACCAAGCAAGCTTGCAAAGGAAATCTGCACTACAATGAAGTCTCACTTCCCCCCGGTCAAAAGGGCCATCTGAAAAAAGTGTAAAATCCAGAAAGGCAACAGGCCATGGAGAACTGGGAGCCTTGTTATGCTGATGGGCGTGATGTAAATTGCCAACAGACACTTGGGAGAAGTGTATGGTGTTTCCTGAAACATCTAAAAAACAAAGCAACAGAGCCTAGGGCACTTCCACTTATGGTCCTATAGCTTAGGGAAATTAAAATCAAAAAGACACAGCCACCCCAAAGTTTGGAACGGCTCTGTTTACAAGAACCTCGTTTACAGTACAAGTTCAACATCACAGAAAGTGAAAAATGGATAAAGAAGTTGTGGTATTTACTTACAAAGCAATATCACTCAGCAATGAAATCTGTGTCATCAGGCCCTTAGCAGCACAATGAGTGGATTCAGGTATGATGATTCTAACTGAAGTAAGTCACACAGAAAAAGAAACATCATAAGATATCAGTAATACACGGAATGTAAACTTGGCTACACAGGAACTGAATTACAGAACAGAACAGGGTCTCAAATTTAGAAAACCAACTATGCTTGCTTAAGGGTAAAGGTGAGTTGGGGTGCTGCATAAAACCAGAGATTGAAATGAGCACAGATAAAGTTCCTTAAGTCAAATATGGAATAGACAAGAGCTACTCCTTGCTCAACGAAATGGACTCAACACCGCAGATTAAATGCCTAAGAATGTGCCTGACTAGTAAGTATCTTAAAACCTATGGATTGCTATGTCTCCGAAAGAGAATCAAGCATGTGGACAGGGGCATAAACGCAGCAGTGATAGGATTGGAGAGGTTCAGTGAGCAAATGAAGACCCTTTGAAGTCATATTGCATGGTACCCATTCCACGGGTTTCAATTACCCAGGTTTTAGGTATTCTTCCTTCAGCTAAAACATGCATGTGGAACCCAGAGTATGATCAACCATGTGATCGGGAGACGTGTTCAAATATGTCTCAGTTTTCCTCCCCTGGTACTCGGGTGCAACATTCCAGACGCTTTACTAACACTCTCCCCACTTGGAGAGTCAGCGCCTTTAACCTCCTGTTTGTCACAGTTTGCAATTTCTGCGGAAGATGAACAGGAATAGCGAGAAACAATGAGAGGCTAGCTGGAGGTGTCTGGACGGGCAAATTTAACTCTCATTTCCCAACAGGAAGAGGAAATAACCAAAGGCTCAGCGTGCTGTACCGGAGCCAGATTAGGGCCTGAAGCCATCCTGCGGTGTTGCGGCCAGCTCAAAAGAAAGCGAGTTGAAGAAAGGAGCTCAGGGGCACTGTAATTCACAAACCTGCAGAGTTATAAATGACAGCTATCGTCCAAAAATATACTGAAGTAAGGCTGCCAAGAGGACTTGATAGCGGGGCAGAATTGCAGGAAACCGATTTCAGGAGGTAGACTGAAATTGCATTGAAAGCATAGGAAAAGAGGCAGAACGTCCACAATGATGCACTTGGCCAAAAAGGGCGTATGCGTTTTTTCCTGAATATATTCAGGAAAAAACGCATACGCCCTTTTTGGCCAACCAAGCAAGCTTGCAAAGGAAATCTGCACTACAATGAAGTCTCACTTCCCCCCGGTCAAAAGGGCCATCTGAAAAAAGTGTAAAATCCAGAAAGGCAGGACAGGCCATGGAGAACTGGGAGCCTTGTTATGCTGATGGGCGGGATGTAAATTGCCAACAACCACTTGGGAGAAGTGTATCGTGTTTCCTGAAACATCTAAAAAACAAAGCAACAGAACCTAGGGCACTTCCACTTATGGTCCTATAGCTTAGGGAAATTAAAATCAAAAAGACACAGCCACCCCAAAGTTTGGAACAGCTCTGTTTACAAGAACCTCGTTTACAGTACAAGTTCAACATCACAGAAAGTGAAAAATGGATAAAGAAGTTGTGGTATTTACTTACAAAGCAATATCACTCAGTAATGAAATCTGTGTCATCAGGCCCTTAGCAGCACAATGAGTGGATTCAGGTATGATGATTCTAACTGAAGTAAGTCACAGAGAAAAAGAAACATCATAAGATATCAGTAATACACGGAATGTAAACTTGGCTACACAGGAACTGAATTACAGAACAGAACAGGGTCTCAAATTTAGAAAACCAACTTATGCTTGCTTAAGGGTAAAGGTGAGTTGGGGTGCTGCATAAAACCAGAGATTGAAATGAGCACAGATATAGTTCCTTAAGTCAAATATGGAATAGACAAGAGCTACTCCTTGCTCAACGAAATGGACTCAACACCCCATATTAAACGCCTAAGAATGTGCCTGACTAGTAAGTATCTTAAAACCTATGGATTGCTATGTCTCCGAAAGAGAATCAAGCATGTGTACAGGGGCATAAACGCAGCAGTGATAGGATTGGAGAGGTTCGGTGAGCAAATGAAGACCCTTTGAAGTCATATTGCATGGTACCCATTACACGGGTCTCAACTCTCCAGGTTTAAGGTATTCTTCCTTCAGCTAAAACATGCATGTGGAACCCAAGCATGATCAACCATGTGAACGGGAGACGTGTTCAAATATGTCTCAGTTTTCCTCCCCTGGTACTCGGGTGCAACATTCCAGATGCTTTACTAACACTCTCCCTACTTGGAGAGTCAGTGCCTTTAACCTCCTGTTTGCCCCAGTTTGCAATTTCTGCGGAAGATGAACAGGAATAGCGAGAACGAATGAGAGACTACATGGAGGTGTCTGAACGGGCAAATTTAACTCTCATTTCCCACCAGGAAGAGGAATTAACCAAAGGCTCAGCGTGCCATGCCGGAACCACATTAGGGCCTGTAGACATCCTGCGGTGTTGCGGCCAGCTCACAAGAAAGCGAGTTGAAGAAAGGAGCTCAGGGGCACTGTAATTCACAAACCTGCAGAGTTATAAATGAGAGCTATCGTCCAAAAATAGACTGAAGTAAGGCTGCCAAGAGGACTTGAAAGCGGGGCAGAATTGCAGGAAACCGATTTCAGGAGGTAGACAGGCATTGCATTTCAAGCATAGGAAAAGAGGCAGAACGTCCACAATGATGCACTTGGCCAAAAAGGGCGTATGCGTTTTTTCCTGAATATATTCAGGAAAACACGCATATGCACTTTTTGGCCAACCAAGCAAGCTTGCAAAGGAAATCTGCACTACAATGAAGTCTCACTTCCCCCCAGTCAAAAGGGCCATCTGAAAAAAGTGTAAAATCCACAAAGGCAGGACAGGCCATGGAGAACTGGGAGCCTTGTTATGCTGATGGGCGGGATGTAAATTGCCAACAGACACTCAGGAGAAGTGTATGGTGTTTCCTGAAACATCTAAAAAACAAAGCAACAGAGCCTAGGGCACTTCCACTTATGGTCCTATAGCTTAGGGAAATTAAAATCAAAAAGACACAGCCACCCCAAAGTTTCGAACGGCTCTGTTTACAAGAACCTCGTTTACAGTACAAGTTCAACATCGCAGAAAGTGAAAAATGGATAAAGAAGTTGTGGTATTTACTTACAAAGCAATATCACTCAGCAATGAAATCTGTGTCATCAGGCCCTTAGCAGCACAATGAGTGGATTCAGGTATGATGATTCTAACTGAAATAAGTCACACAGAAAAAGAAACATCATAAGATATCTGTAATACACGGAATGTAAACTTGGCTACACAGGAACTGCATTCCAAAACAGAACAGGGTCTCAAATTTAGAAAACCAACTTATGCTTGCTTAAGGGGAAAGGTGAGTTGGGGTGCTGCATAAAACCAGAGATTGAAATGAGCACAGATAAAGTTCCTTAAGCCAAATATGGAATAGACAAGAGCTGCTCCTTGGTCAACGAAATGGACTCAAAGCCCCATATTAAACCCCTAAGAATGTACCTGACTACTAAGTATCTTAAAACCTATGGATTGCTATGTCTCCAAAAGAGAATCAAGCGTGTGTACAGGGGCATAAACGCAGCAGTGATAGGATTGGAGAGGTTTGGTGAGCAAATGAAGACCCTTTGAAGTCATATTGCATGGTACCCATTACACGGGTCTCAACTCTCCAGGTTTAAGGTATTCTTCCTTCAGCTAAAACATGCATGTGGAACCCAGAGTATGATCAACCATGTGAACGGGAGACGTGTTCAAATATGTCTCAGTTTTCCTCCCCTGGTACTCGGGTGCAACATTCCAGACGCTTTACTAACACTCTCCGGACTTGGAGAGTCAGTCCCTTTAACCTCCTGTTTGGCCCAGTTTGCAATTTCTGCGGAAGATGAACAGGAATAGCGAGAACCAATGAGAGGCTAGCTGGAGGTGTCTGGACGGGCAAATTTAACTCTCATTTCCCACCAGGAAGAGGAATTAACCAAAGGCTCAGCATGCCGGGCCGGAACCAGATTAGGGCCTGAAGCCATCCTGCGGTGTTGCGGCCAGGTCACAAGAAAGCGAGTTGAAGAAAGGAGCTCAGGGGCACTGTAATTCACAAACCTGCAGAGTTATAAATGACAACTATCGTCCAAAAATAGACTGAAGTAAGGCTGCCAAGAGGACTTGAAAGCGGGGCAGAATTGCAGGAAACCGATTTCAGGAGGTAGACTGGAATTGCATTGAAAGCATAGGAAAAGAGGCAGAACGTCCACAATGATGCACTTGGCCAAAAAGGGCGTATGCGTTTTTTCCTGAATATATTCAGGAGAAAACGCATACGCCCTTTTTGGCCAACCAAGCAAGCTTGCAAAGGAAATCTGCACTACAATGAAGTCTCACTTCCCCCCGGTCAAAAGGGCCATCTGAAAAAAGTGTAAAATCCAGAAAGGCAACAGGCCATTGAGAACTGGGAGCCTTGTTATGCTGATGGGCGTGATGTAAATTGCCAACAGACACTTGGGAGAAGTGTATGGTGTTTCCTGAAACATCTAAAAAACAAAGCAACAGAGCCTAGGGCACTTCCACTTATGGTCCTATAGCTTAGGGAAATTAAAATCAAAAAGACACAGCCACCCCAAAGTTTGGAACGGCTCTGTTTACAAGAACCTCGTTTACAGTACAAGTTCAACATCACAGAAAGTGAAAAATGGATAAAGAAGTTGTGGTATTTACTTACAAAGCAATATCACTCAGCAATGAAATCTGTGTCATCAGGCCCTTAGCAGCACAATGAGTGGATTCAGGTATGATGATTCTAACTGAAGTAAGTCACACAGAAAAAGAAACATCATAAGATATCAGTAATACACGGAATGTAAACTTGGCTACACAGGAACTGAATTACAGAACAGAACAGGGTCTCAAATTTAGAAAACCAACTATGCTTGCTTAAGGGTAAAGGTGAGTTGGGGTGCTGCATAAAACCAGAGATTGAAATGAGCACAGATAAAGTTCCTTAAGTCAAATATGGAATAGACAAGAGCTACTCCTTGCTCAACGAAATGGACTCAACACCGCAGATTAAATGCCTAAGAATGTGCCTGACTAGTAAGTATCTTAAAACCTATGGATTGCTATGTCTCCGAAAGAGAATCAAGCATGTGGACAGGGGCATAAACGCAGCAGTGATAGGATTGGAGAGGTTCGGTGAGCAAATGAAGACCCTTTGAAGTCATATTGCATGGTACCCATTCCACGGGTTTCAATTACCCAGGTTTTAGGTATTCTTCCTTCAGCTAAAACATGCATGTGGAACCCAGAGTATGATCAACCATGTGATCGGGAGACGTGTTCAAATATGTCTCAGTTTTCCTCCCCTGGTACTCGGGTGCAACATTCCAGACGCTTTACTAACACTCTCCCCACTTGGAGAGTCAGCGCCTTTAACCTCCTGTTTGGCACAGTTTGCAATTTCTGCGGAAGATGAACAGGAATAGCGAGAAACAATGAGAGGCTAGCTGGAGGTGTCTGGACGGGCAAATTTAACTCTCATTTCCCAACAGGAAGAGGAAATAACCAAAGGCTCAGCGTGCTGTACCGGAGCCAGATTAGGGCCTGAAGCCATCCTGCGGTGTTGCGGCCAGCTCAAAAGAAAGCGAGTTGAAGAAAGGAGCTCAGGGGCACTGTAATTCACAAACCTGCAGAGTTATAAATGACAGCTATCGTCCAAAAATATACTGAAGTAAGGCTGCCAAGAGGACTTGATAGCGGGGCAGAATTGCAGGAAACCGATTTCAGGAGGTAGACTGAAATTGCATTGAAAGCATAGGAAAAGAGGCAGAACGTCCACAATGATGCACTTGGCCAAAAAGGGCGTATGCGTTTTTTCCTGAATATATTCAGGAAAAAACGCATACGCCCTTTTTGGCCAACCAAGCAAGCTTGCAAAGGAAATCTGCACTACAATGAAGTCTCACTTCCCCCGGTCAAAAGGGCCATCTGAAAAAAGTGTAAAATCCAAAAAGGCAGGACAGGCCATGGAGAACTGGGAGCCTTGTTATGCTTATGGGCGGGATGTAAATTGCCAACAACCACTTGGGAGAAGTGTATGGTGTTTCCTGAAACATCTAAAAAACAAAGCAACAGAACCTAGGGCACTTCCACTTATGGTCCTATAGCTTAGGGAAATTAAAATCAAAAAGACACAGCCACCCCAAAGTTTGGAACAGCTCTGTTTACAAGAACCTCGTTTACAGTACAAGTTCAACATCACAGAAAGTGAAAAATGGATAAAGAAGTTGTGGTATTTACTTACAAAGCAATATCACTCAGTAATGAAATCTGTGTCATCAGGCCCTTAGCAGCACAATGAGTGGATTCAGGTATGATGATTCTAACTGAAGTAAGTCACACAGAAAAAGAAACATCATAAGATATCAGTAATACACGGAATGTAAACTTGGCTACACAGGAACTGAATTACAGAACAGAACAGGGTCTCAAATTTAGAAAACCAACTTATGCTTGCTTAAGGGTAAAGGTGAGTTGGGGTGCTGCATAAAACCAGAGATTGAAATGAGCACAGATAAAGTTCCTTAAGTCAAATATGGAATAGACAAGAGCTACTCCTTGCTCAACGAAATGGACTCAACACCCCATATTAAACGCCTAAGAATGTGCCTGACTAGTAAGTATCTTAAAACCTATGGATTGCTATCTCTCCGAAAGAGAATCAAGCATGTGTACAGGGGCATAAACGCAGCAGTGATAGGATTGGAGAGGTTCGGTGAGCAAATGAAGACCCTTTGAAGTCATATTGCATGGTACCCATTACACGGGTCTTAACTCTCCAGGTTTAAGGTATTCTTCCTTCAGCTAAAACATGCATGTGGAACCCAAGTATGATCAACCATGTGATCGGGAGACGTGTTCAAATATGTCTCAGTTTTCCTCCCCTGGTACTCGGGTGCAACATTCCAGACGCTTTACTAACACTCTCCCCCCTTGGAGAGTCAGCGTCTTTAACCTCCTGTTTGGCCCAGTTTGCAATTTCTGCGGAAGATGAACAGGAATAGCGAGAACCAATGAGAGGCTAGCTGGAGGTGTCTGGACGGGCAAATTTAACTCTCATTTCCCACCAGGAAGAGGAAATAACCAAAGGCTCAGTGTGCCGTACCGGAACCAGATTAGGGCCTGAAGCCATCCTGCGGTGTTGCGGCCAGGTCACAAGAAAGCGAGTTGAAGAAAGGAGCTCAGGGGCACTGTAATTCACAAACCTGCAGAGTTATAAATGACAGCTATCGTCCAAAAATAGACTGAAGTAAGGCTGCCAAGAGGACTTGAAAGCGGGGCAGAATTGCAGGAAACCGATTTCAGGAGGTAGACTGGAATTGCATTGAAAGCATAGGAAAAGAGGCAGAACGTCCACAATGATGCACTTGGCCAAAAAGGGCGTATGCGTTTTTTCCTGAATATATTCAGGAAAAAACGCATACGCCCTTTTTGGCCAACCAAGCAAGCTTGCAAAGGAAATCTGCACTACAATGAAGTCTCACTTCCCCCCGGTCAAAAGGGCCATCTGAAAAAAGTGTAAAAACCAGAAAGGCAGGACAGGCCATTGAGAACAGGGAGCCTTGTTATGCTGATGGGCGGGATGTAAATTGCCAACAGACACTTGGGAGAAGTGTATGGTGTTTCCTGAAACATCTAAAAAACAAAGCAACAGAGCCTAGGGCACTTCCACTTATGGTCCTATAGCTTAGGGAAATTAAAATTAAAAAGACACAGCCACCCCAAAGTTTGGGGCGCCTCCGTTTACAAGAACCTCGATTACCGTACAAGTTCAATATCACAGAAAGTGAAAAATGGATAAAGAACTTGTGGTACTTACGTACAATGCAGTATCACTCAGCAATGAAATCTATGTCATCAGTCCCGTAGCAGCATAATGAGTGGATTCAGGTACGATGATTCTAACTGAAATAAGTCACACAGAAAAAGAAACATCATAAGATATCAGTAATACACGGAATGGAAACTTGGCTACACAGGAACTGAATTACAGAACAGAACAGGGTCTCAAATTTAGAAAACCAACTTATGCTTGCTTAAGGGTAAAGGTGAGTTGGGGTGCTGCATAAAACCAGAGATTGAAATGAGCACAGATAAAGTTCCTTAAGCCAAATATGGAATAGACAAGAGCTACTCCTTGCTCAACGAAATGGACTCAACACCGCATATTAAATGCCTAAGAATGTACCTGACTAGTAAGTATCTTAAAACCTATGGATTGCTATCTCTCCGAAAGAGAATCAAGCATGTGTACAGGGCATAAACGCAGCAGTGATAGGATTGGAGAGGTTCGGTGAGCAAATGAAGACCCTTTGAAGTCATATTGCATGGTACCCATTCCACGGGTTTCAATTACCCAGGTTTTAGGTATTCTTCCTTCAGCTAAAACATGCATGTGGAACCCAGAGTATGATCAACCATGTGATCGGGAGACGTGTTCAAATATCTCTCAGTTTTCCTCCCCTTGTACACGGGTGCAACATTCCAGACGCTTTACTAACACTCTCCCCACTTGGAGAGTCAGCGCCTTTAACCTCCTGTTTGGCACAGTTTGCAATTTCTGCGGAAGATGAACAGGAATAGCGAGAACCAATGAGAGGCTAGCTGGAGGTGTCTGGACGGGCAAATTTAACTCTCATTTCCCAACAGGAAGAGGAAATAACCAAAGGCTCAGCGTGCCGTACCGGAACCAGATTAGGGCCTGAAGCCATCCTGCGGTGTTGCGGCCAGGTCACAAGAAAGCGAGTTGAAGAAAGGAGCTCAGGGGCACTGTAATTCACAAACCTGCAGAGTTATAAATGACAGCTATCGTCCAAAAATAGACTGAAGTAAGGCTGCCAAGAGGACTTGAAAGCGGGGCAGAATTGCAGGAAACCGATTTCAGGAGGTAGACTGGAATTGCATTGAAAGCATAGGAAAAGAGGCAGAACGTCCACAATGATGCACTTGGCCAAAAAGGGCGTATGCGTTTTTTCCTGAATATATTCAGGAAAAAACGCATACGCCCTTTTTGGCCAACCAAGCAAGCTTGCAAAGGAAATCTGCACTACAATGAAGTCTCACTTCCCCCCGGTCAAAAGGGCCATCTGAAAAAAGTGTAAAATCCAGAAAGGCAGGACAGGCCATGGAGAACTGGGAGCCTTGTTATGCTGATGGGTGGGATGTAAATTGCCAACAACCACTTGGGAGAAGTGTATGGTGTTTCCTGAAACATCTAAAAAACAAAGCAACAGAACCTAGGGCACTTCCACTTATGGTCCTATAGCTTAGGGAAATTAAAATCAAAAAGACACAGCCACCCCAAAGTTTGGAACGGCTCTGTTTACAAGAACATCGTTTACAGTACAAGTTCAACATCGCAGAAAGTGAAAAATGGATAAAGAAGTTGTGGTATTTACTTACAAAGCAATATCACTCAGCAATGAAATCTGTGTCATCAGGCCCTTAGCAGCACAATGAGTGGATTCAGGTATGATGATTCTAACTGAAATAAGTCACACAGAAAAAGAAACATCATAAGATATCAGTAATACACGGAATGTAAACTTGGCTACACAGGAACTGAATTACAGAACAGAACAGGGACTCAAATTTAGAAAACCAACTTATGCTTGCTTAAGGGGAAAGGTGAGTTGGGGTGCTGCATAAAACCAGAGATTGAAATGAGCACAGATAAAGTTCCTTAAGTCAAATATGGAATAGACAAGAGCTACTCCTTGCTCAATGAAATGGACTCAACACCGCATATTAAACGCCTAAGAATGTACCTGACTAGTAAGTATCTTAAAACCTATGGATTGCTATGTCTCCGAAAGAGAATCAAGCATGTGTACAGGGGCATAAACGCAGCAGTGATAGGATTGGAGAGGTTCGGTGAGCAAATGAAGACCCTTTGAAGTCATATTGCATGGTACCCATTACACGGGTCTTAACTCTCCAGGTTTAAGGTATTCTTCCTTCAGCTAAAACATGCATGTGGAACCCAAGTATGATCAACCATGTGAACGGGAGACGTGTTCAAATATGTCTCAGTTTTCCTCCCCTGGTACTCGGGTGCAACATTCCAGACGCTTTACTAACACTCTCCCCACTTGGAGAGTCAGCGCCTTTAACCTCCTGTTTGGCCCAGTTTTGCAATTTCTGCGGAAGATGAACAGGAATAGCGAGAACCAATGAGAGACTAGCTGGAGGTGTTTGGACGGGCAAATTGAACTCTCATTTCCCACCAGGAAGAGGAAATAACCAAAGGCTCAGCGTGCCGTGCCGGAACCAGATTAGGGCCTGAAGCCATCCTGCGGTGTTGCGGCCAGGTCACAAGAAAGCAAGTTGAAGAAAGGAGCTCAGGGGCACTGTAATTCACAAACC